>NC_090739.1:121271988-121301988 GCF_036898095.1 Palaemon carinicauda
AGAGAGAGAGAGAGAGAGAGAGAGAGAGAGAGAGAGAGAGAGAGAGAGAGAGAGAGAGAGAGAGAGAGAGAGAGAGAGAGTTGGTTATTAAATTGCTTGAAAAACTAGTAAATTAAGGAAATTCCTTAGATTGGAGTGGTTATTAAATTCCATTTAGTTTATATCCCATCTATTTTATATATAATCACAAATTCACTTTTATCTACGCACCCATATAATTCTAAACTCTTCTCTCTCCCTTTATCTACACTGAAACGCTTCACACAAATGTTTTATTGACCAAAGAAATATGTTATTTTCCTTAGTAAAATAAATTTTTGAATATACTTACCCGATGATCATGTGGCTGCAACTCTGTTGCCCGACAGAAAAAACCTAAGGTCGGGATACGCCAGCGATCGCTATACAGGTGGGGGTGTACAACAACAGCGCCATCTGTCGAGTAGGTACTCAGGTACTTCTTGTCAACAAGAACAAATTTTCTCCTCGGTCCACTGGGTCTCTATGGGGAGGAAGGGAGGGTCCTTAAATTCATGATCATCGGGTAAGTATATTCAAAAATTTATTTTACTAAGGAAAATAACATTTTTCAATATTAATCTTACCCGATGATCATGTAGCTGATTCACACCCAGGGGGGTGGGTGGAGACCAGCATACATGTTAACATTAGAAGCTAAGTATCCCGTATTTCATTTTAGCAGTTATTCAAAATAACAAACATAAAATAAATAAGTACCTGGTAAGGAAGTAGACTTGAACCATTACTCTGCCTTTTTAAGTACATCTTCCTTACTGAGCCTAGCGATCCTCTTAGGATGCTGAGCGACTCCTAGGTGCTGAAGTATGAAGGGCTGCAACCCATACTAAAGGACCTCATCACAACCTCTAATCTAGGCGCTTCTCAAGAAAGAATTTGACCACCCGCCAAATCAACCAGGATGCGAAAGGCTTCTTAGCCTTCCGTACAACCCAAAAACAACAATAAAAAGCATTTCAAGAGAAAGATTAAAAAAAGGTTATGGGATTATGGGAATGTAGTGGTTGAGCCCTCACCTACTACTGCACTCGCTGCTACGAATGGTCCCAGGGTGTAGCAGTTCTCGTAAAGAGACTGGACATCTTTAAGGTAAAATGATGCGAACACTGACTTGCTTCTCCAATAGGTTGCATCCATTACACTCTGCAGAGAACGGTTCTGTTTGAAGGCCACTGAAGTAGCGACAGCTCTAACTTCATGTGTCCTTACCTTCAGCAAAGCATGGTCTTCCTCATTCAGATGAGAATGGGCTTCTCTAATCAAAAGCCTGATGTAATAAGAAACTGCGTTCTTCGACATCGGTAAAGCAGGTTTCTTAATAGAACACCATAAAGCTTCTGATTGTCCTCGTAATGGCTTTGTACGTCTTAAATAGTACTTAAGAGCTCTTACTGGGCATAGTACTCTCTCTTGTTCGTTTCCAACCAAATTGGACAGGCTTGGGATCTCGAACGATTTGGGCCAAGGACGAGAAGGAAGCTCGTTTTTAGCTAAAAAACCAAGCTGTAAGGAACATGTAGCCGTTTCAGATGTAAAACCTATGTTCCTGCTGAAGGCGTGAATCTCACTGACTCTTTTAGCTGTTGCTAAGCAAACGAGGAAAAGAGTCTTCAAAGTGAGATCTTTAAAAGAGGCTGATTGAAGTGGGTCGAACCTTGCTGACATCAGGAACCTTAAAACCACGTCTAAGTTCCAACCTGGTGTGGCTAACCGACGCTCCTTTGAGGTCTCAAAAGACTTAAGGAGGTCCTGTAGATCTTTGTTGGTAGAAAGATCTAAGCCTCTGTGGCGGAAGACTGTTGCCAACATGCTTCTGTAACCTTTGATCGTAGGAGCTGATAGGGATCTTACATTCCTTAGATGTAAAAGGAAGTCAGCTATCTGCGTTACAGAGGTACTGGTTGAGGAAACTGAATTCGCCTTGCACCAGCTTCGGAAGACTTCCCATTTTGACTGGTAGACCTTGAGAGTGGATGTCCTCCTTGCTCTGGCAATCGCTCTGGCTGCCTCCTTCGAAAAGCCTCTAGCTCTTAAGAGTCTTTCGATAGTCTGAAGGCAGTCAGACGAAGAGCGTGGAGGCTTGGGTGTACCTTCTTTACGTGCGGCTGACGCAGAAGGTCCACTCTTAGAGGAAGAGTCCTGGGAACGTCTACTAGCCATTGCAGTACCTCGGTGAACCATTCTCTCGCGGGCCAGAGGGGAGCAACCAACGTCAACCGTGTCCCTTCGTGAGAGGCGAACTTCTGCAGTACCTTGTTGACAATCTTGAACGGGGGGAACGCATACAGGTCTAGATGGGACCAATCCAGAAGAAAGGCATCTACGTGAACTGCTGCTGGGTCCGGAATCGGTGAGCAATAATTTGGGAGCCTCTTGGTCATCGAGGTAGCGAACAGATCTATGGTGGGCTGACCCCACAGGGCCCATAGTCTGCTGCAAACATTCTTGTGAAGGGTCCACTCTGTGGGGATGACCTGACCCTTCCGGCTGAGGCGGTCTGCCATGACATTCATGTCGCCTTGAATGAACCTCGTTACAAGCGATATCTTTTGATCTCTTGACCAGGTGAGGAGGTCCCTTGCGATCTCGAACAACTTCCTCGAATGAGTCCCTCCTTGCTTGGAGATGTACGCCAAGGCTGTAGTGTTGTCGGAGTTCACCTCCACCACCTTGCCTAGAAGGAGGGACTTGAAGCTTCTCAAGGCCAGATGAACTGCCAATAGCTCCTTGCAGTTGATGTGAAGTGCTCTTTGATCCGGATTCCACGTGCCCGAGCATTCCCGTCCGTCCAGTGTCGCACCCCAGCCCGTGTCCGATACGTCCGAGAAGAGAAGATGGTCGGGGGTCTGAACAGCCAATGGTAGACCTTCCTTGAGAAGAATGCTGTTCTTCCACCAAGTCAGCGCAGACTCCATCTCTTCGGATATAGGAACTGAGACCGCTTCTAGCGTCATGTCCTTTCTCCAGTGAACAGCTAGATGATACTGAAGGGGTCGGAGGTGGAGTCTCCCTAACGCGATGAACTGGGCCAGCGATGAAAGCGTCCCTGTTAGACTCATCCACTGTCTGACTGAACATCGGTTCCTTCTCAGCATGCTCTGGATGCATTCTTGGGCTTGACTGATTCTGGGGGCCGACGGAAAAGCCCGAAAAGCTCGACTCTGAATCTCCATACCTAGATAGACTATAGTTTGGGATGGGACGAGTTGGGACTTTTCTATATTGACCAGGAGACCCAATTCCTTGGTCAGATCCATAGTCCATTTGAGATTCTCCAGACAGCGACGACTTGACGGAGCTCTTAAAAGCCAGTCGTCCAAATAGAGGGAGGCTCTGATGTCTGTCAAATGCAGGAATTTCGCAATATTCCTCATCAGTTTGGTAAACACTAGAGGTGCCGTGCTTAGGCCAAAGCACAGGGCTTGGAACTGGTAAACGACCTTTCCAAAGACGAACCTTAGGAAAGGTTGGGAGTCTGGATGGACGGGGACGTGAAAGTACGCGTCTTTTAGGTCCAACGAGACCATCCAGTCTTCCTTCCTGACCGATGCTAGCACCGACTTCGTCGTCTCCATGGTGAACGTCTGCTTGGTGACAAAAGCATTTAGAGCACTGACGTCCAGCACCGGTCTCCACCCTCCTGTCTTCTTCGCTACTAAGAAGAGGCGGTTGTAGAAGCCCGGGGATTGATGGTCCCGGACTATGACTACCGCTCCCTTTTGTAGCAAGAGAGACACCTCTTGCTGTAAAGCTAGCCTCTTGTCCTCCTCTTTGTACCTGGGAGAGAGGTTGATGGGAGTAGTTGCTAGAGGGGGCTTGCGCAAGAACGGAATCCTGTACCCCTCTCTTAGCAACTTCACAGACTGTGCGTCTGCACCCCTGTTCTCCCAAGCCTGCCAGTAGTTCTTGAGCCTGGCTCCCACTGCTGTCTGGAGAGGTAGGCAGTCAGACTCTGCCTTTTGAGGACTTGGAACCCTTCTTTTTGCCACGTTGACTGTCGGCACGGGTACCTCCTCTGCTGGAGGTTCTGCCACGAAAGGGCGGAATGAACCTAGACGCTGTTGTGTCCATCCTAGGTCTAGGCACGGAAGGTAAAGCTGTGACTTTACGTGCGGATGACGCCACCAGGTCATGGGTATCCTTCTGGATCAACGAGGCAGCAATCCCCTTGATCAGCTCTTCCGGAAAGAGACACTTGGAAAGCGGAGCAAACATCAACTCCGACTTCTGACATGGTGTGATCCCCGCAGACAAGAAGGAGCAAAGGTGATCTCGCTTCTTAAGAACTCCAGACACGTACGAAGCCGCAAGCTCGCCAGACCCATCCCGAATGGCTTTATCCATGCATGACATGATGAGCATGGCAGAGTCCTTATCCGAAGGGGAGGTCTTTCTGCTTAACGCTCCCAAACACCAGTCCAGGAAGTTGAAGATCTCAAAAGCACGAAAAACTCCCTTCAACAGATGGTCCATGTCCGAAAAGGTCCAGCAAATCTTGGAGCGTCTCATAGCCAGCCTGCGGGGAGAGTCAACCAGACTTGAGAAGTCGCCCTGGGCAGAGGCAGGAACTCCCAAGCCGGGATCTTCTCCCGTGGCATACCAGACGCTAGATTTGGAAGCAAGCTTGGTCGGTGGAAAGATGAAGGATGTCTTCCCAAGTTGCTTCTTGGACTGCAACCACTCTCCCAGTACCCTTAAAGCTCTCTTGGATGAGCGCGCGAGTACGAGTTTCGTAAAGGCAGGAGCTGCTGACTGCATGCCTAAAGCGAACTCAGAGGGAGGTGAGCGCGGGGTTGCAGACACAAACTGGTCCGGATACAACTCCTTAAACAGGGCAAGGACTTTCCTAAAGTCTAAGGAGGGAGGCGTAGTCTTGGGTTCTTCTATGTCGGAGTGCGGATCGTCCAAATGCGCAGCTTCGTCGTCATCAGAGACTCCTTCATCCGAATGCTGAGGAGGAAGCGGCAAAGGAGGAGAAGAAAGCTGAATGGCTGAATCCGGCAGCACGGGTGCATGCGTAGCTGCACCGGATCCAACATCATGCCGCTGCTGGTCAGTCTGAGAGCTGGCAACAACAAAAGCGGAGTGATGGTGCGTGGTGGGGACTGCCGTGGGTTGCGGAGACTGCCGCATTGCGTCAAAACACGGCAGCTCGACAGTACCTTCCCACTGCTGATGCGGTAGCTCACGCATGTCAACGGAGGGTGCCGCACATCGGCTAACGTCAACATGCGTCTGGCAGGGTCGACTGCGCATAGGTGGTGGAGCTCTCACATGCGGAGTGTGGGAGCAGGCAGCCGCAGTATCTGCTGAGCGCACAACCGTGGCAGGTTGTAGGTTAACAGGTGCAGTGTCAACCTTCTCAGCACGATACTCCTGCATGAAGGAAGCAAGCTGAGACTGCATAGACTGCAGCATAGACCACTTAGGGTCTAATGTGGTTGGTGCGGCAACAGACGGAGTGATTGCCTGCTGCGGAACCACTCTACCTCTCTTGGGAGGTGTGCAGTCTTCGGAAGACTACGGCGAGTCCGAACTGACCCAGTGGCTACACCTGGGCCGTTGGACTCGCTCGGAAGGGACCTTGCGCTTGAGAGGTCGTGAGACCTTGGTCCAACGTTTCTGCCTAGAAACTTCTTCCACAGACAAGGAATGAATGGGCTCACTCGTCTGTTTGTGGATGGGACGATCTCTGCAAGATACGTCCGCAACCACTGAGGGTACATCTGTACGCTGATCAAGGCCTGTCGAACCCTTTGGTCCTTCGACATTGCTTCTCCCCTGGGCTTGGGAGCTTGCAAGAGGTCCCGGACTGGGAGGACGACTGGCACGAACAGATGCACCCTCATGCGTAACACTGACACTGACACTTTTCACCGCACTTGCACTCACTACACTTCCCACTGCACTTTTCTCTTTCAACTCTTTGACATCGGCCAAGAGTTGATTGCGGTCATTAGCTAATGACTCCACTCTGTCACCAAGAGCCTGAATGGCACGCATCATGTCCGCCATCGAGGGTTGAGCACTAGTAGAAGGGTCGGGAGTCCCCACTACAGGGGAAGGAATAGGTTGAGGGGCATGGGGAGAGGAAAAATCAAAAGAGCGAGACGAACTCCTCCTGATCCTATCCTTCTCTAGCCTACGTGCATTCTTAAGGAATTCATTAAAATCGAATTCCGAAAGCCCAGCGCATTCCTCACATCGATCTTCCAATTGACAGGATTTACCCCTACAATTGGAACAAACGGTGTGAGGATCTATAGAGGCCTTCGGAAAACGCCTAGAACAGTCCCTAGCGCTACACTGCCTATACTTAGGGACTTGAGAATGGTCAGACATCTTGAATTAGCCAAGGGGGGAATCCAAAATCTATCAAAGTCGTCAACAATTAATCCAAAACTAATCAAAAAAGCTTGATAAGGTAATGATAATAACTCCTGTACAGCGAAAGCTAATATCTAGAGAGAATACATCACCAAAAAGTGTGAAATCAACTCCAGAAACAACAGCGTATCAAGTAGGTCTTGCCGGTGGCACGACAGAGGAAAAATTGGTTCTTGTTGACAAGAAGTACCTGAGTACCTACTCGACAGATGGCGCTGTTGTTGTACACCCCCACCTGTATAGCGATCGCTGGCGTATCCCGACCTTAGGTTTTTTCTGTCGGGCAACAGAGTTGCAGCCACATGATCATCGGGTAAGATTAATATTGAAAATGATATTTTCATCTAACTATACAATGTAATGAGCTGCTTGCTGAGGTACCTTTTAAAACTCCCAATTAACGAAATATCCTTTCTAATATTAGTCAACAATCACACCATATAAATTCTTTTATTTCAGGCCATAGATCTACAGTCAGTGATTCATAAATAAACAATCAAAGTTTTACATGACCTGCCATAGCTCACTTCTGTTTACCAAAACATTACGAGCACTATATAAAAATACTTGTTTACGTTAAATCCATAATGACTTGAAAATATAAGATTTAATATTATTAATATTTACTTCAAGTGCATTTTAATTCACAAATATCTAATGAGCTGAACTCTATTTCATTTCACCAATATTTCCCGACATAGTCTTTATTCCTCTATATTTAAGCTAAATATCTTATATTTTATAAATCCATTAATCAATAAACCATAGCTTATTCTTTCATTCACCAAGATTCTTTTACACCGCCGATCATCCATAGTTCATAACATATTTTTTAAGGATCAGATTTGATTTATGAATTCTGGCTATAAAACTCATCTCTGGGGCCTGTGAGGCAATTCCGTACCTAACTGCAACTGGGGGATGCCCCTGCAGTTGCACTGTAGTAAGCGATAGGCGACTGAACACAAAAATGGAGGAAAGGAAGTGGGAAGGTGGCTATTGTAGAAGGATATAAAGCAAATGCAGTTAAGGTATGAAGGAACGTTGCAAAGAGAATTAAGCAATGCCTACAATGGACCACCGTAGGTACACTGATGAACTATGCCCCTACCGATATGATCTATTCTATTTTATATCTAGCATTTCAATAACTTAAATCCTATCGCCTTTATTCTTCCCAACCGATGTTTCATAATCATCTTGCTCTATGGACGTTCATTGCCCTATATTTCATTACTGCCTTTACTATTTAATCTATCAAGTTACATTACCGAGACTCTTTCATTACTTCACTCACTTTAAGCTTGTCAATTCCCGCAAACTGACCGTGTAAAGAGAGAGAGAGAGAGAGAGAGAGAGAGAGAGAGAGAGAGAGAGAGAGAGAGAGAGAGAGAGAGAGAGAGACCAATTGTTCCAAATACAAAAGGTCAAAGGGAGGATGGCTATTATCTACTCATGGTATTGGGATGAATTTTGACTAGTAATTAAGAATTACTCTCCTATTAAAGAATAAGAAAGACAAAATATCTTACTTATCTTTATCGCTAACATATCAGCCAAAATAAAGATTCTAGTTTGTTTTAATCCTTAGAAAATCTTATTGTAAAATGGAAATAAAATATTTCTAATAAAAGGAAAGTTGATTATTGTTCACGGATTTTCCTTGGCAATATACAAGAAATTGGAATATTATAATTTTAATATTTTCTTATCTAAAAATGAAAATGGGATAAAGTAAATTTCTCGCCAGTGCTATGATAGTTTGGCATATAACTTCGGAAGAAAAACTTAGGGTGCTACATGTTAGGAACACACCTTGAATTCCATTGATACAGAAGTTCTCTTTTACATATCCCCCCCAAAAAATATAGGCAAAATTATTAGAAATATGCATAAATCTTAAATCCACCAATCACATAACTCTGGAGCTTAAAGATTGGCAAGAAAACTGAAACTCTTGAAAACAAGATTGAAAAAAAAAGAAACAATGAATTACTTGAATAGAAACAAGAAAACAATGAATGACATAAAATAATCAATCCAATGGAGCAGATTACTTCTTACACAAGAAAAAATTGCTGTAAATAATTCCATTGGCAATATAGTGCCCCAAATAACTTATGAATCACTTCATTACCCATTGAATGCCTAAGACAAGCCCCTAGAAGTGTTCTAAATGACACTAAAAACGATAGTGTCCATAGTTACTTCCAAGACCAAAACGGGTCATGAATAACTGAATGGGCTAAAGAATAAGGTCCAAATAACTCCAGAGAGAAAGTGGTGTTCTGAATAAACCAATGTATGCTACAGAAATATTCTGCAAACGAAGGAATATTCAAAATGTGTAAATAGAATAGATGCCATGGATAGCCAATTAAATCAAGAACCACCTTTAACAACTCTATAGATAAAGGATTCCAATGTTACTTCATAGACTAATTAGTATCCCAAATAATCTAGAAAAAAAAATATGTAGAACCTGAATTTCTCCAAAATGCATGGCTAAGCATTTCATCAAATAACTCCACAGATCAAGGAGTGCTACAAAAGAAATTTTAAGCAGATCAGAACTGAGGAGTATAATCATCAAAACTTGGCAAGTCAAGGCATTTATCGATAGCCAATCTTTGGCTGAGAAAATTCATAAAACAATGGGAACTTTGCATGACATTTTTAAACAGAAAGTACCCAAAAAAACACGATACTAAAGAAAGCCTTTTATACAAGGATTGCTCACAAACAACTCTTTAGAGCAAGGAAAGCCAAAAGTAACCCAACAGACCAAAGAAAAAACACACAGGATATCTGAATTTCTTCTAACGAGATGTATTTTAAAACCAGACAGTATCACCACCTCAAAAAAAACAAGTCAAGAAATAGTCTAAAATCTCTTGAAACCAAACTGGCCCTTTCAAAACTGTCAGCTGGAGCGGGCTAAAAATTTCCTAAAGTTAGCCATAATCCTGAAACGCAGAAAACCCTGTCAAAAATTGCAAAACCGATGTATGAAGGAAAATATTCTGAACTGATGTGGAAAAATAATAACACTTTACATAGCTTTCCTAAAAATATTCACAACTCATAACAAGAGTCCTAAAGACGAAAAACAGTCATACTGAGGGTGAATATCCCTGAAAACCAGCGTGAAAAATTATTACAATTATTAAGAACTAGATAATTGCTGCTATTGATTTGATGAAACCATTTAATTCTCCAAATATCTATGAATAATCTAAATTGAAACTTAATTTCAATCCTTTCTTCCAATAAATATTTGAGCAAAATTATTTTAACTATTCCTTAAAAAGGAGACCAATTACAGAAAAAAAAAACTGACATCAAAAGGAAACTAAGCTGTGGAGTCATTACATCTCCGAATGAGATCAATATTTTCTATATAAAATCACAATAGACCTATTATGAAAATAAATAAATTTTAAGATTAAGTCTAAATTATCATGTTTCATGAATTGATTAGGAATAAATTTTCGAGCTAGATATCCTTTCAATTTTGTAGAAATCCTTAACTAACATTTCCAGCACACCAAACCTTCAGTAAGATTCGTGAAAAGAAACTTCATTAGTTAAATTATCATACTATAAATTCGTTGGTTGTATAACTTCCTGGACAGAACCTTCGTGAGTAATCAGTTATTACCATCATAAACATGATAGGTTAGCAAAGTTTACCACCGTACGTTCAAACCAGTCAATTAACATACGGTAATAATAATGATCTAACCAAATAATGTATATATCATGTCCAATTCTTTAGATTATTCAACAAAATAAGCAGGGTATAGATCAAACAGCAGGAAAAGTGGGGCTAAATTACTGCTGCTGAAACTTGGTTATTCTCCCCCAAAAACAGCATTTAAGCAAAGAACTTTGAAAATCCATAACAATCTTCATAGATTTTATGTCATCAAGGCGCATAAGATATGTTGTAATTAAAGGCAAAGCTGAAACCATATTATATCTTAAGCTAAAACACATTGTAAAAAAACCAGAATTGTTAATTATCTTTCCAATCTAGCAACCTTATTCCATTATCTACAGGTGCCACCAAGAGCACGGTATCATAAGAATACAATGAAGAATAGACATCATTGCATAAAAAAAAGATCCTCAAGTCGGACCACATCTAATAGAGACACCGGTCATCAATTGAACTAAGGTCACAAAATATATTGAGTACTGTCAAGATCAAATATCTGGACTTGTGATAATATATCGTTTTCAAAACACATTATAGACGTAATCGAATTAAAGATTTTCTACGTCATTTTTTTAAAAAGAAGAGAACATTTACCCAACGATACCACAATGTTTGTTAATGGAAATCTTGCTATTTAATATTAGTGTCAAAAGTTTCAGCTAATATGTTTTCTGAATTATAATAGTACTATGGTCAAGTTTTTTATCACTTAAAATGCTACATAGAAATTATGGCAAACTTATAAGCATTGTGGCCAAATCAAATTTGAATCAAGTAGCACACAACTGAAAATTGTATGACCTTATTCTATAGCCTTGATAAAACAATCAAATTTGAATCAAGTAGCACACAACTGAAAATTGTATGACCTTATTCTATAGCCTTGATAAAACAATCAAATTTGAATCAAGTAGCACACAACTGAAAATTGTATGACCTTATTCTATAGCCTTGATAAAACAATCAAATTTGAATCAAGTAGCACACAACTGAAAATTGTATGACCTTATTCTATAGCCTTGATAAAACAATCAAATTTGAATCAAGTAGCACACAACTGAAAATTGTATGAACTTATTCTATAGCCTTGATAAAACAAAGTAATAGCAACATTCTCATACTTCGCATACATAACAAGTAAAATTTTCAACTGATGTCAATACATTAGTGAGAGCGAGATTTAGGCTACTATTGAGGCTTCTAGTAAATTTAGTATGACAAAAGATAGCAAAAGACCAAGATGGTGATCACCGTTATTGAAGTGGTGATTTAGTGATATTTCAAGTTGCAAAAAAAGTATAACCAACTTTTACGCTTTGCTCTTTCTATAAATTTTCAAATAAAAAAACTGACCGTAGCGTTTACGATAGTTAACACTTAATCAGTATAATGTAATATGAAAACTATACGCATACACAGCAACAGATTTTAGGATTTATAGAAAAATATTAGATTGCAGTTGAATTCTAACAGCTTACTTTAACGTACTAATCATCAACATCAGATACTTAGAGCCTCACTGTGAACAGATCTGCACAAAAATTTTTAAAATCATTAATTTGCCCAACACATAAAAACCATGGCGTGTATTTTTTTCTGTGAAGTCACAGATCTCAAAGTCCACTTGCACACTAGAACAGAAGTTTTCTTGTGATTAATGGACATCGCCATTATATCTGCCGTCAGTCATTTGTAGTATTCTCAAGTAAGAAACCAACTGTATCCTGAAAAAAAAAAATTCTATCAATTACTCTCCTTACGATTTCGGACACATGAAACGCTTTGATATGTAAACTGAAATATATAACAGATCACAGAAAACTATTTGATGAGATTATAGCCAAAAAAAAAAAATAGCTTTTCACAGTCATTCTTTAATGAAAATCAATAGAAACCAGATGAAATGCGGTCAATAAATTCAGTTTATTAAAATGCTTTAACATATTATATAAATCAATAATTTATATTTCATATAGATGAAATAGAATTGATTCCCGAGTTTGATAGAAATAAGGTTTTTAGATGAAAATTGGCTTTGGCAAATGGAAATTAAGGTATCAATTTAGTTTAGCTAAAATATCCTCTTCCGACTAATATTACCGATTTCCAACTACTCCTAAACATAGTTTGTCATTCATTACTCGGAGATATCTGAGATTACCAGGTAATTCTAGTCATACTTATAAAAAAACTTCAAAACGTTCAGCAAGGAAACCCCAAACATACCTATAAAACACAGATTTAACAAAACATAGATATTTTATCATTTAGGATTATCCTATTCTAAGAAACCAAATATGTTCTCTATTCCTTGTGAAGGTTTTGATTTACTTACCTTGAGATTTACAAGGTGTGTATGATCTTGTCAATAAAACTGAACTCATACTTACAAATAGGTACTATGATTACTGTTTGTAGACGAATTTTGGAAGATCTTTTTCCGACCTATCTTTATACATAAAGACATCTTAATATCATTAAGTTATTAAAAAGGAAGAGGCCGTGTCAAATTTAGTTTACTGTACTTTATAATGTTTACCTTATAGAATTTCATGTATCTTACATGAAAAATTTCATTTTCATTATAAAATAAATTGTTGAACATACTTACCTGGTGGTTATATATATAGCTTACATCCCTGACGTCACGGCAGAAAAATTCAAAACTCGCGTCAATCGCCGATTGGATAGCCAGGTGTGCTACCTCTGGCGAGGTACCCAGAAACCATTCCCTCGGTATTCATATCTTCCATGCCTCTAGTCTCTAGGGGGGAAGAGGGGGGATTTTAATTATATATAACCACCAGGTAAGTATGTTCAAAAATCTATTTTATAATGAAAATAACATTTTTAAACACAAGACATACTGGTGGTTATATATATAGCTGATTAACACCTTTGGTGGAGTTAGAGACAGCCAATAAAGTTGGAATTCTGCTTAAGAGTTTCTAAAATACAAAACAAACTTAAGGGTTTCGTACCTGATAAGGAAACTGACTTCACTGATACTCTGCCATTATGTCTACTATCCTTATGAGATCCAGCGGTCCTCTCAGGGGGCTGAAGATCCCTAGGAGCTGCCAACCGGTGATCACACCTCTTTGTGACAGAGCCTCCTCTAATACCCATTCCGGGGCGCTCTCAAGGAACAAAAAAGACCACCTGACAAATCAATGATTGCAGAAGACTGTCGCAATCTCCACAAGACAACCATAAAAACACCAAATAAAAGTTCCAAGAGAAAGAAAAGGTATTAGGATTATGGGAAAGTAGTGGCGGATCCTTCTCCCACTACTGTACCCGCTGCTACAAACGGTCCCAGAGTATATCGGTCATCATATGGAGTCTGGACATTTTTCAAATAGTGTGAGGCGAACACAGATTTGCTTCTCCAGAAGGTTATGTCCATAATGCTTTGCAAGGAACGATTTTGCTTGAATGCCACTGAAGTTGCCACTGCTCTTACTTCGTGAGTCTTTACTTTTAAAAGACTAAAGTCTGTCTCACTGCAGTGAGAATGAGCCTCTTTAATTAGAAGTCTAATAAAGTAAGACAGAGCCTTCTTGGACATGGGCGAGGAAGGTTTCTTCACCGAGCACCACAGTGCTTCCAATTTGCCTCTTAAAGTCTTTGTTCTGTCTAAGTAAAACTTGAGGGCACTTACTGGACATAAAACTCGCTCTAGCTCATTTCCAACCACGTCCACCAGGTGCGAAATCTGAAAGGCCTTAGTCCAAGGTTGGGAAGGGCACTCGTTCTTAGCAAGAAAACCCAATTTTAATGAGCAGATCGCTTTACCCTCCTGAAAACCCACATTTCTACTAAAAGCATGGACTTCGCTAACCCTCTTGGCTGTTGCCAGACTAACCAAGAAAAGGGTTTTCATCGTGAGGTCCTTCATAAATGTAGAGTGCAGGGGTTCAAACCTGTCACTCATCAGAAATTTTAACACAGCATCCAGATTCCAAGCTGGTGAATCCTGGTGCTGTTGTTTTGTTGTCTCAAAGGATTTAATTAGTTCTTGTAGATCCTTATTATTTGAAAGGTCCAGGTTCCTGTGCCTGAACACAATCGTCAACATACTCCTGTATCCCTTGATAGTTGATGTAGAAAAAATTTCTTTCTTTCTCAAGAATAAAAGAAAATCAGCAATCTGAGCTGCAGAGGTACTGGAAGAGGAAACAGAGTTGACCCTGCACTATTTCCTGAAAACTTCCCACTTGGATTGATAAACTCTGATGGTTGAAGACCTCCTAGCTCTTGCAATCGCCCTAGCTGCCTCCTTCGAAAAGCTCTAGCTCTTGTGAGTCTTTCGATAGTCAGAAGGCAGTTAGTCGAAGACTTAGGAGATTTTGATGGTGTCTTACCAAGTGGGGCTGTTTGTCGTAAATCTACTCGTAAAGGGAGGCTTCTGGGAGTATGCACCATCCATTCCAGTACCTCTGTGAACCATTCTCTTGAGAGCCAGAGGGGGGGCTATCAAGGTCATTCTGGTCCCTTCGCTTGTCACAAACTTTTGTACAGGATCTTGAACGGAGGAAAAGCGTACACATCTAGATTTGCCCAATCTAGCAGGAACGCGTCTGTGTGTACTGCCTCGAGATCTTGCACTGGGGAGCAATATGTCTCTAGTCTCTTGGTCTTTGCAGTCGCGAAAAGATCTATACAAGGGCGACCCCAAAGTTTCCATAGACTCTTGCACACCTCTAGGTGTAGAGTCCACTCCGTGGATAGGACTTGTCCTTTCCTGGTGAGACCGTCTGCCAAAACATTCCTTTCCCCCTGGATGAACCTTGTAAGTAAGGTCACCTGTCTTTCCTTTGCCCAGATGAGCAGCTCTCTCGCCGTCTCGCAAAGGGAAATCGAGTGTGTTCCTCCTTGTTTGGCAATGTAGGCCAATGCCGTGGTGTTGTCTGCATTGACTTGAATCGCCTTGTTTCGTACTGACCCTTTGAAGCTCTTCAGGGCCAAAAGAACTGCAAGCAGCTCCTTTTGATTTATGTGGAAAGATTTGTGAATCTCCGTCCACACCCCTGATGCTTCCACATTGCCCAGTGTCCCCCCCACCCTGAGTCCGAGGCGTCGGTGCACAACACTAGGTCTGGGCTCTTCAGTTCTAAAGAGCAACCTTCTTGAAATTTGATCGGGTCTTTCCACCACTGAAGGCAGTGTCTCATTGACTCCGTGATCGGAACACACACCTTCTCCCAATCCTTCTCCTTGTTCCAGCAAGAGTTGAGGTGAAATTAGAGTGGTCGAAGGTTCAGCCTTCCCAGAGAGATGAACTGTTCCAAAGAGGAGAGAGTTCCCAACAGACTCATCCACCTCCTCGCAGAACACCTTTGCTCTCCTAGAAACGCAAGTATCTTCTGAAGTGCTTGCTCCGTCCTTAAGGGAGACGGAAAAGCACGAAAAACCTGACTTTGAATCATCACTCCTAAATATATAATCTCTTGAGAAGGTATCAGTGAAGATTTGTCTTTGTTGACTAGAAGACCCAATTCTTCCGTCAACTTCAAAGTTGTCTGAAGATCCTTCAGGCAGCGATCTTGAGAGCGGGATCTTAAAAGCCAATCGTCCAGGGACAGGGAGGCTCTGATGCCCCTTGAGAGGAGCATCCTTACTACATTGAGCATAAGTCTCGTAAAGACCTGTGGTGCGGTGTTGAGGCCGAAACACAGGGCTTGAAACTAAAAGACTTCTCCTCGGAAAACGAATCTCAGAAAGTGCTTGAACTTTGGATGAATCGGGATATGGAAATAAGCATTCTGAAGGTCCAGTGATACCATCCAGTCGCCTTTCCTTATCGCTGGAAGCACCGACTTTGTCGTTTCCATTGAGAACTTTGTTGTCTGGATGAAGTTGTTGAGAGCACTTACGTCCAGAACTGGACGCCATCCCCCTGAGTTCTTGGGAACAAGGAAAAGGCGGTTGTAAAAGCCTGGTGACTTCCAGTCCTGTACTTTCTCTACAGCTCTCTTCTCCAACATGAGAGACACTTGTAGCTATAATGCTTGCCTCTTTAATTCCACCCTGTACCTGGGAGAAAGATCCACAGGAGTTAACCTTAGAGGAGGTTGATTTATAAAAGGGATCCTGTAGCCCTTCCTTAGAAGTTGGACTGACCAAGGATCTGCACCCCTCTTCTCCCACACCTGCCAGTAGATGTTTAGTCTGGCTTCTACTGCCTGAAGGCGAAAGCAGTCAGACTCTGCTTCGCCCTGTTCTTGCTCCTCTTTTCTTAGTCCCCTTTCCATCTGATCTGAAGTTACCTATAACAGAAGGTTTTCCTCGAAAGGGCTGACAAAACTTTTGAAAAGGAGCAACCTCTTTAGGTTTGCGGCTAACGAAAGAAGGTGGCAACACTTTCCTTGCCGTCTTCGAGACCAGATCTTGAGTGGCCTTCTGTGTTAACGAAGAAGAAATCTCCCTAATAAGGTCCTGTGGGAATAGAGATGACGACAGTGGAGCATACAATAATTCGGATTTCTGAAAGGATGACACCCCCACAGACAGAAACGAACACAATTGGGCTCTCTTTTTGAGAATACCTGCTGTAAAAATTGCAGCTAACTCATTAGCCCCATCTCGCAACGCCTTATCCATGCAGGACATGATGTGGATTAGGTTCGAAGAGTCGAATTCCTTGAGTGTAGCCATCTTTTTGCCCAAGGTCCCCAGAGTCCAATCAAGGAAATTGAATACCTCGAAGGCTTTGAAAACACCTTTGAGTAAATGGTCTAATTCAAATGTAGACCAAAACACCTTACTCTTCCTCATGGCCGATCTACAAGGATCGTCCACCAGGCTTGAGAAATCTCCTTGGGCAGAGGCAGGAACTCCCAAGCCGAGAACCTCTCCCGTATCGTACCAAACACTAGACCTTGAAGCCAACCTAGTAGGGGGAAATGCAAGGGCCGCTTTCCCTTGCTCTTTCTTGGCACCCATCCAGTCTCCCATTAATTCAAGTGCTCTTTTAGATGAACGAGAGAGTACCATTATAGTGAACAGAGACTTTTTCTTAGGTTTCCCTAGAGTAAACTCTGATGGAGATGATCGTGGAGCCACAGGAATAAAAGATTCTGGGAACTCAACATGAAAAATCTTCATCAGCTTCTTTAAGTCCACCGAATGACGGAAAGATTTAGAGTCCTCATCCTCAGATAACTCCTCAAAGGGTTTGGAAGGTGAAAGAGGAATATCAGCTTCTTCCTCTGATAACAAGTCTCGCTGCTCCTCAGAACGCTCGCGATCCGCGCGATCAGAGTTAAGAACCGCTGCATTATGTTCAAAGTCCTGTCTGGATGTTTGTTGTTCTGCATCGCATATAAGAGGGTATTCGATTTAAGAATGTTTGCGGTCCGATGAATGCTCGATGAGAGGAAGCCTGGTGTCACGCTCACGTTCAGCTGAACGCTCGATGGGAAGACGCTTGCGCTCTGAACGCTCGATGTGAGGACGCTTGAGGTCACGCTCTGGAGGACGCTCGTGTTTTGTTGAACGCTCGATGGATGAACGCCTGACATCACGCTCAACGTCACGTCGCGGAGGATGCTCGCGTTCTATTGAACGCTTGATGGGAGGACGCTCAAGAGGACGCTCAAGAGCACGCTCGACATCACGCCTCGCTGAACACCTGAAAGCGCTTTCAACAGAACGTTCACAATCACTGCTAAGCGCATGAACAGCAGCTCGATTAGGAGTACGCTCGACTTCCTGAAAGCCTGAGAGATCAGACTTTCGTGAAGAACATTTACTTTCTTGACCATCTCTGTGCGCAGCCGCACACTCAACGCGTTCAGAAACTTTATCAACAAGCGTTCGCCGACTCTCCGCCTTGCGCCGCTTAGTGTTAAGAGAGGAGGATTCAGTAGGTTGGTAGCCTTTCATGAAAGATGAAAGCTTCTGCTGTATTTCTTGCAACATCTTAAAATTAGAATCTTGTGAAACACTAATCGCAAGTTCTTCCTCTCCATCGCTCAAAGACCGCTTAGAGCGAACAGCAGGTGAGATCCAATCTGAAGGAGGCGAAGGAGCATGAAATGATATTACGGCCAGTTCGGATAATTGCTCAACAGCATGACTATTTTCAACTAATGTCCTAGCAGGCCGCTTGGAAGGCGAGCTTCCTTCAGACGAAAAGCGTTCAGGACTGTTCCAATGACTACAGCCTGCTTGCGATGTCCTGGAAGGACGTTGGTCAAATTTCCTCTTAAGAGGTCTAGAAGTTTGACTCCAACCTCTTTTAGGAAAATCATCCTCTGATGATGAGCAAAACCTTTTAATTTCACCTTTACTACGGTAAGAGTGAACATCCTGGGAAAAATCAACAGGAACGCTCGAGGGAACGTCTGCTCGGGAAGTAATGCCTCTCATTTCCTTTCGTCTTTCGACATTCCTTCTCCCAGGGGTTGGGGAGCTTGGAAGAGGTCAAGGACTAGGAGAACGACAAGCTCGAGAAGGCGTACCCTCCACAGCACTAATAACACTCACTGTACCTTTAACACTTTCACTTTTGAGCTGTTTACCATCAGCCATTAACTGCGTTCTATCCGCAGCGATAGACTACCTTCGTACCCAACGCTTGGATAGCCAACATCATATCTCTAAGTGTTGGTTCATTAGTGGTACTCGTAGCGGGATCTGGAACTACCACTACAGGAGAAGGAATAGGAACAGTGACATAAGAAGAGGAATCTTTAGAAGAAAGAGAAGAACTACGTCTTACCCTATCTTTAGCTACCTTACGAATATAACGATCGGAATTAAGCCATTCATGATCAGACAAAATAAGGCATTCGTCACACCTATCATCAAGTTTGCAAACTTTACCCCTACATTTAATGCATAATGAATGAGGATCAATGGAGGCCTTTGATAAACGGGTCTTACACCCACTAACACGCACCCTAAAACCACTAGAGGGGGTAGCCATTTTGAACTTTGACAGAGACAAATACAAGCAAGGGTCAAAAAATCAATATCCAAACATATAACTAGAGTATCCAAACGAAAACTCAATCATGCGAGAGTAAAAAAACCAGAATTATTGTACTTCACCAAAGGGATATCAATAATCAGTCAAAACGCGAGGAGAATATCCATCCAATGTTACCGCTAGCGCCGGCAGGGAAGATATGAATACTGAGGGAATTGTTTCTGGGTACCTCCCCAGTCGCCAGGGGCGCATGGGTAGTACACCTGGCTATCCAATCGTATTTTTCTGCCGTGACGTCAGGGACGTAAGCTATATATATAACCACCAGGTAAGTCTTGTGTTTAAAACTACCTACTCAAACCAAATAATAAAATAGTTCTAAAAATAAGAATCTAGCTATCTAACTATCTCTCCCTTAATATAGGCTATAGGAACCAATCTTACGAAGTACTTATAATCTTTGAAAAACTACCCATAGAGATATTTAGAAAAATGTAGCAACCTAACTCATTAACCATTCTATTGGTATATCATTCTTCTCGTATGAAGACCACGTAAATATAAAGAGGAGTGACTCCTGATTAAAATTATTGTTCCTGACTGTAAGAAAATGTCTTCACCAAGAGAAACTTCTTGTGATGATTGAGAGTTATTTATGCCTTCTTATCAGAAAAGGGAGCGCTGAATATTTCTCAGCCAAAAGTGATCTGACAGCTATATTTGTAATACTTTACACGGTAACTCCATTATATCTTGATGATTTAAATTATTTTTATTTGGCATACATGGAACACAGTAAATTTGTACATTTAAACTCTTAACTGGGGACAAAATAATTTTGCTTTAAACCTTATATATATATATATATATATATATATATATATATATATATATATATATATATATATATATATATATATATATATATATATATATATATATATATATATATAATATCTATATATGTATATATATATATATATATATATATATATATATATATATATATATATATATATATATATATATATATATATATATATATATATATATATATATATATATATATATATATATATATATATATATATATATATATATATATATATATATATATATATATATATATATAAATATATATATATATATATATATATATATATATATATATATATATATTCATATATATATAAATAAATATATATCATATATATACATATATATATATATAAATATATATATATATATATATATATATATATATATATATATATATATATATACATATATATATAAATAAATATAAATCATATATATATATATAAATATATATATATATATATATATATATATATATATATATATATATAAATATATATATAAATATATATATATAAATATATATATATAATATATATATATATATATATATATATATATATATATATATATATATATATATATATATATATATATATATATATATATATATATATATATATATATATATATAAATATATATATATAAATATATCTATATATATATATATATATATATATATATATATATATATATATATATATTCATATATATATATATATTCATATATATAAATAAATATATATCATATATATATATATATATATATATATTTATATATATATATATATATATATATATATATATATATATTATAACTTGCTAACATTCGGTGTTGGGTAAAATGATAACGTTTATGTAAAAAGTTACTTAAAAAGAGTTTGGTAAATTGATAGCCTTGGGTTATTTTTCATTGAACCTGGAAGTCTAGGTCTATTGACAAAATTAGTTGTACTTCAACGCGGAAAGGAAAATTGTAATATCAATGAAACATACCCTGAATAGTAATCAAGCAGCTGGACTTCCCTTAAACATCAAACAAGGGATCTAAGCTCAAATCAGTTAATGAATAACTTTTGGGTGCATGAGAAGAGAAGTACTAGACTTCGAAATAGAAAATATGAATTTCAAGGCAATATTAAAATAATGAATTATTCAACATGTATGATACTACAGGTAAGAAATATGGCATTCTATGGCCACAAGGCAGTGTTTTTAAATTCTATGACCCATAAAAATATACTATCTAATCTTACATTAGCTACTACTTCACTGTTAAGACTTTTTGAGAATATACCTTTTGAGAAATATTTGTATATCTAGAATGACCCGATATTATACAGTCATGAAGCTAATAATTTATAGTAATAACAAAATCTATGACCATCTCACCAAAACTTAATTTGAGAACAATCGCACTTTCAAAAGAATTTCTGCGATAATGCACCTTGCAGACATTATATGATCAGCACTATATCGAACACTGGGTAGCCTACCTTCCGTGGATATTTATTGCCTACTCTGTAACCTGAGGTGTGAAAAAAAAACACCACAAAAAAAAATTAAGTTACTAGCTTATCTTTAAACTGATGTCAATTGTTTATTACAGCTTCCATCCTTGTTGTCTACTGATATTTAGATATGAATAATTTAATCTTGTGCCACCAGCATTTCTTTAGCTTCCATCTTCCATATTAGGGGAATTGGGCTGCCCACTAGAAGGTTTTCAAATGTGCAGGTAAATAAATCCATCTGAAAGGAAAGGAAAAGATCTTTACTCCAAATATTCTCCACCTTCAAGTCATAACCTGACTTTATAATTAATTTGATACATAGTCACATTTTAGGTTTATCCATTAGAATAACTGGCATGTTCAACTTCATCTTCAGAAATTAAAGATAACAGACACTTTTAAACATTATACTTGACCACACTGTTATGTTCTTAACAGAAATATCTTAATGAAGAACTGTTGATAGCCAGAGATCGTGAAAGAAAACACGAATAAGACAGAGCTCTGCTAAGATAATCATCCGAAATTATAGTAGCAGCCATATATAATATTCGATTGGTGCTTTCATATCAAGCCTATTCTTTATACAATGGTTTTATGAATACTATTCTTGATAAGGTTACCAGTATCGTCATTGCATTGGCAATATTGTATTTGAAGTATTAAGAAGTGAATAAGATTAAATTCTAACAATTAAATAGGTGAACAGATAATTAGGTATGATTGTCTTTTTCTGGTATACTACATTAGATGGAGAACATTAAAATCTTTTCAAATACTTAGCTATCTGAAAAGGTTTCAATGAACTCACTGTATTAGTACTCGGATATCAAACCAGTGAGTTTTAATTTTCTGAAGGAGAGTTGCAAGTCATTTATAAATAAAATGGTACTCTCAGCTACTCTCAGACCTTGCTTAGTCATTGCTATTGATGTGATGTTAACTAATTATTTCATGACACAGCCACATGTGAGATGGTCGACAAAAAGTATACCGTAATTCTTTTAATATCTACTTTAAAAAAGTTTTATTTTCCATTGATTACCTCCATCAGGTACATAAAGTGAGTACTGTATCCGTATGATTTACTGATAGTGGTCATATGGTACGTTGCTAGGACAGGGAGGCCATTCAGTCCCAAAATGAAACAAGTGGAAATCCTCTAAGATAAATTAAGAAGTAAAAGTTGATAAATGTTGAACAGAAGGTTGCAAAAAAGGCAGTTGGAACGAAGGCACGATAGAAGGATAAAAAGATGATTCAAGTAGTAGCCACCGGGATACTGTTAAATTCCTTAACTCATACCTTTAGGGCACTGCATGAGGTGCATTGACGACAGTGTCCCTCGAATGACATAGACCGAATAACAGAGCAAACATTGGAGTAAAAAAGTGACAGCACGACATTGATGCAGAAATCTGTCACAAAATCCAATAATTTTATGAATGAAAATGGAGACAGTGAAATAAAGTGGAGGTAATTCAGTCTCGCTAACTATCCCTGTATTATGATATACTTTCATTTTTTCTCAAGGTGACAAGTATGAAGTTGGAAAAGACTGTAAACTTCATTTTTATATAGTGACAAGTATAGCATTCAAGGGGTAAAAACAGCCATTTGTAATTTTACACCATTTAGAGGTTTTATATACTGAGACCAGCTTCTTTGAACTACATAGTTGGGGAAACCGTTTCTTATTTGAATTCAAGCGTTAATAATGGAATTTTTTTTTTTTTTTTTTCAAATACCAACTATCAATGGTTTGTTGACTAATTAGCGTGATGACTGAACATCTCAAAATAAACCTTTTCCTTATGACTCCTCTTGAAAGCATAAGGGATATTTAAACATTAATAGAACGGAAAGAATTATAAAATTTCCTTTGCATAACATGTTCTGAGGCAAATTTTTCATATGCGTAGCCTAATTCCGTGTTTCCCTACCTACAGACACTCGACTGTTTAACTACTGTCACATAACACCAACCACTCGAAAAAAGAGCTGAATTCATGTATTCATGAACACATTTACAGTAATAAAATTAAGATACAATACTATACATGCGTGCATCAAATGTCCATACGGCAGCCTCTTGCAGGACCTGAGAACTTGGTTGATGTGCCATGGAAGTAGCTTGAGATCCCTGTTCCATAGACCTTGACCACCCATTGCCTATAAAATCAACCCAGGACACATTAAGCCCACGAAAAACGACGACAACAACAGCAACAACAAGAATATTCCAGAAGAAGAAATCAACAGGGAAAACACCTGCAACGAATGGACCGAAATCAGGAAGAAAATGAAGACACCTCACCATTCCCAGAGACAGACCAGCGATCTGCCACCCTCATCAGCAGCACCTCAACCCGTCAGAATAAATTCAAACTGATTCAAAGCGAAAATACGACCTCTTACGCTGGTATGGCGAAGCAGAACCCTTACCTGAAGATGAACATCTAATCAAACCTCCGAGGAGAGCTCATCACTGCTGCCTTGGACAAGGAAATCTTCGACTTTCTGGGACAGCAACACAGGGTTGTGGTGGCTTGGTGGTAGTGTCCTTGCCTGGTGATTGCCAGACTGGAGTTCGAGTCCCGCTCAAACTTGTTAGTTCATTTGGTCGCTGCAACCTCACCATCCTTGTGACCAAAGGATGGAGGGCTTGGAGGAGCCTATAGGTCTATCTGCTAAGTCATCAGCAGCCATTGCCTTGTCCTCCTTGGTCCTAGCTTGGGTGGAGAGGGGGCTTGGGCACTGATCATATGTACTGTATATATGGTCAGTCTCTAGGGCATTATCCTGCTTGATAGGGCAATGTCATCTTTAAACCTCTGAGAAACCACGACCATCATCATCTGCTATGACCTGAATCTACCTCTGGAACCTGTTCTGGACCACCCAGCCATTGTCTCGGCCAAGAGATGTGCAGAGAAAGCAGGAAGATCTCACAACCCAGAGGCTGTCTTCAAGGGACAAAAACCTCAAAAGATCTACTTTGACAACTGTGGAACTTTCGCCACGGATAAGTACTTCCCTGAATCTGAAGCTTCAGGTGCCAGAAGTTTGGCCACCGCAAGAGCCGTTGCACAGGCCAGGAGTTCTGTGCAGTGTGCAGCAGCAGACAACACCCCACCAGTGCCTGCTACTCTAGATTCGATGCTAGAGAACCAATCAACACCAGATGCCTCAACTCCCATGCATGGCAGAAGAGATGTCCAGTCAGACTCCAAAGGATCATTGATCTTCAGGGGAGTGATAGACATTACAACATCAACCCACGGCAGCGTCGTTGAACCAACCCTCCTCCTACTAACCACACCTCTCCCCCTACCAACCCCACCCTTCCTCAACCAAGCCCTCCTCCAACTAGGACTGTAATTCCTGAACTTTCCTCACCCCT
The DNA here is from genome assembly GCF_036898095.1 of Palaemon carinicauda. Taxonomy (NCBI): domain Eukaryota; kingdom Metazoa; phylum Arthropoda; class Malacostraca; order Decapoda; family Palaemonidae; genus Palaemon; species Palaemon carinicauda. Next base: position 121,296,871 of record NC_090739.1, read on the forward strand.
TCCAGGTCCCTCCCGAGAACTCAATCCTCAACTAAGAGCTACTTCAAAGTCACAACGTCCCCCAAGCCGCACTCCCACTTCAAGATCAGCCTCTCCCTTTGTCCCTGCCACTCATTCTGAAAACTGCCCACAGTCTACCTCACCAAAGGCCTACAACCCAGTTACCCCAGCAAAGTCATTAAGAGAATACCCCCTCTCAACAACACCAAAGTGAAAATACTCCAATGGAATGCCTCCAGACTCAGAAACAAGCCTGCTTTCTTCAGTGCAAAATCCTGACACAATTGTGCTACAGGAAACACTATTATGTGAGAACACACCTTTTTCCTTCAACGGATACACAGTGGATGCAACGTATCTAACACCAACAAGAGCATTAACCACTCTCGTCGAAAGCTGTATCCCTTCAAAGAGTAAAAAGCTTCGACTGTGGGACAGAAACAGAGAAACTTGGTGTTCAAGTGATGCTGTTAGCCACAACTCTCACATTCCACAACATCTACAAACCTCCAACAAAAGCATAAATGTGGAAAGGCTCTTTGCTACCTTCTCAGCATACAACACAATTATAGCAGGTGATTTCAACACCCATCATCCGTTCCTGAACTCAGCCTCTGCAACAAACCAAACAGGCCAACATCTGCACTCTCCCCTACAAGAATATACAGATGTGATATTGCTCAACAAGGTGCGTGAAGCAACCCATTTAAGAAGTGGTCGACTAGACTTTACCTTCATGACAAAAACCATCCAAAGGAATGTAAACTAGCAACTGCATCCTATGCTAACAAGTGATCACTTTGCAATATAAATTGCCCACGAACTTAAGAATCATCCCCCTCCTCCTCCTCCTCCTCCTCCTAAAAGGTGGAACCTAAAATGTTATTTTCATTATAAAATAAATTTTTGAACATACTTACCTGGTAGTTATGTATGTAGCTTACGTCCCTGACGTTATGACAGAAAAATTAAAAAACTTGCGCCAATCGCCGATTGGATAGCCAGGTGTACCACCCGTGCGCCCCTAGCGAGGTATCCAGAAACCAACCCATGGATATCCATATTTTCCATGCCTCTAGTCTCTAGAGGGGAGGAGGGGGGATATTTAATTATACATAACTACCAGGTAAGTATGTTAAAAAAATTATTTTATAATGAAAATAACATTTTTAAACACAAGACTTACCTGGTAGTTATGTGTATAGCTGATTAACAACTTTGGTGGAGGGTTAGAGACAGCTGATATAGATGGAATTTTACTTAAGCGTTAATAAACAAACTTAAGGGTTTGTACCTGATAAGGAAGTTGACTTCAAAGAATCTTTCATTATGTCCACTTTCCTTATGAGATCAAGCGATCCACCCAGGGGGCTGAAGACCTCTAGGAGTTGTCAAAACGGTCTAAAAACCTCTATGTGACAGTACCTCTTCCAATAACCTTGTTCCAGGATGCTCTCAAGGAACAAATAGAACATCTGACTAAAATCAATGATTGTGGGCGACTGTTGCAATCGCCACAACAACCATAAAAATATAAGAGTTCCAAGAGAAGAAAAAGGTATTAGGATATGGAAACTTAGTGGAGGGTTCCTCCCCCACTACTGCACTCGCAGTTACGAATGGTCCCACAGAGTATCCGTCCTCATAAAGAGTCTGGACATGATTCAAAAAGTGTGAAGTGAACACAGATTTACTCTTCCAAAAGGTTGTGTCCAAAAAGCTCTGTCACAAATCCATTCTGCTTGAAGGCCACTAAAGATGTTACAGCACTAACTTCATGTGTCTTGACCTTCTAAAAAATTAGAGATAAGTCTCACTGTAAATCGCACGAGCCTCTCCTATAAGAGTCTGATGAAAAATGAAAGGACATTCTTGACATCTGTAATGAGGGCTACTTAATCTAGCCCAAAAGAGCTTCGACTTGCTCGTAACTCTTTCATTCTGCCCAGGAAGAACTACAGGATTCTTACTGGATACAGGACTCCCTCCAACCCTTCTCCAACCATATCCAAGAGTCGCAAACTCAAAATGATTAAGGTTGAACAGGGTGGTCATACTCGGTGAGAAAGCCTAACTGCAATGAACAGATATCTTCGTTATCTCGAAAGCCAACGTTTTACAAAACGCATGAATCCACTGATACTTTTAGTTGTCGTGGGACTAACAAAACAAGAATTCATCGCGAGGTCCTAAAAATGAAGAAGAATGCAAGTGGACAAGCTTGTCACTCATAAGGAACTTCAGGATTATATCCAGACTCCAAACTGGCGAGTCCTTGTTGATTAGATGTTTCAAATAATTTGAGAAGTTGCTGTACGACTTTATCAAATGAAAGGCAAGATACTGTGCCTGACTACAGTCGTAAACACACGCCTGCATCCTTTGATGGAAGAAGATGCACAATTGCACTTCCTTCAAAGTGACAACAGGAAAACAGCAACTAAGCTGTAGAGATACTGGAAGAGAAAACAGGTTAATTCTGAACCATTCTCTAAAACCTCCCATATGGATTGATAAATCCTGGAGGTAGAAGTCTTTAAAGCTCCTATAAAAAGTACCTTTCTAAGGGAGGAGTGAGAAAAATTACTCTAAAAGGAAAATTCCTAGGAGAGTCCACTATCCACTCCAGAATCTCTGTGAAAAATTCTATATAAGGACGAGTTAAAGTCGCCACAGATACTTGCAGACTTCTCGATAGAGGGTCCATTCTCCAGCTGAGATAGTCTGCCAAACTTCTTTTCCCACTGAATGAACCTTACAGAAAGATACATTCTTCTCCTTGCCCAGCGAAAAGACTCCTTGCTATCCCGTAAAGGGACTCGAGTGAGTTCCACCCTGCTTGGCAAAGAAAACAAATGCTGTGGTAAATTGGCATTGACTTGCCAACAGTCTAGTGTTGCTTCCACCTCGAAGTCGAGGTAACGGAACACAACACAAGGCCTAAGGTCCTTTGTTCCAAAAAGGGGGGACCTCCTGGAGGACGCCCGATTCTTGGTTGGAACCTACTGGAATAGACTGGATTGTTCCACCACTGAAGGCATCTTATGGCATCCAAAAAAGATGCATAAGGATTCGAGATCTTCTCCTTGTCCCAAAATGATTGAGGAGTAAAAGGAGCGGACGAAGAAATATCACAAAAGGATAACAACTTCTAGCTTCCGACTGAGCGGGAAATGAGCTCTGGTCCAGGAAAACTAGGATGAACAGAGATAAATCAAGGATCTCAAAGAAAGATTCAAGATGGCTTGCACTGTTCTAAGGTGAGATGTAAAAGCCTGAAAAAACTAGACTCTGAATTCCCCTTTTGAGATGGGGTCAGAAGAGACTCATCTTGTAGACAAGAAGATCCAATTCCTCAAAAAGGCTCAACGTTATCTGAAGATCCAACATGTAGATCGGAAGAATGAGTCCTGAGAAGCCAATCTTCCCTAAACCGGGAGGCTCAGATCTTGAGTGCAGTAGACTGTTACATAAGCATTAGATACGTGAACAGTATCGGGGCGGAGCTAAGACCAAGACACACACAGTTGGACTCTAGACTCCTCTCTAGAACTGGGAGGGAGGTCTATGGAGCTAAACTTAAAGAGGGTTTCCTTAAAAAAGGAAAAAAGTACTCCTCTTTCAGAAGAAGAACTGACCAAGGTCTGCTCCTAATTTCTCCCAATGATTGCCAGAAGTAGTAAAGTTTGGCTTCTACTGTCTGAAGGAAAAGCAGTCAGACTCTGTTTTAATAACTATCAGCTCGACGTTAGGTCCCGGAGGACGCTCGACGTCACGTCACGGAAGAAGCCCGACGTCACATCCCGGAGGACGCTCGACGTCACTACTAGGAGGACGTTCGCGACCAGGAGGACGTACTACGTCCTTGCCCTATTCCTCAAGTCTGGTAGCTATCCTACTGAAAGTCTTCCTCGAAATGCCTGAGAAAAATTCGGAAAAGGAGATCCTTCCTTTGATATGCAGCTAAAGAGGGATAGAAGAAAAACCTTTCTTGCCGAATCTGAAGCCAAATCTTAGGTGGCCTTTGGGTAACTCAGATGAAACTCTCTGATTAACTCTACTGAGGAAGAGAGGAAGACAGAGATGTGCAAAGAAATTCTATTTCCGAAAGGATGCAACCTCAAGAGGCTGAAACGAACACCTCTGACTTCTTGTATTCCAACTAGAGTTGTATCCCAGATACAAGATCTAGAGGCCAGACTATTCAAAGGAAAAAACGAAAGCTGCCTATCCTTGGTCCTTCTGAGACACCATTTAATCTCTAAGCATCCTTAAAGCTCCATTGAATACCTGGTAAGAACCATCTTGGTAAAAAGAGAGACTTCTCGACGCCTTCCCAAGTGAATTCAGAGGAAGGCTAAAATGGAGTGACAGACGCAAAATAGTCTGGAAACTCATTACGAAAAACTTTCATTTTTTCCTTAAACAACTGAAGGATGAATGGACTAAGGATCCTCTCCTTCTGATAACTCAAAAATTCAAAGAAGAAAAGTGATCGTCAATGTCTTCTTCTGACAAAGAACTAATGGCAGTAGTGACGTTGTGCTAAATTTCACAACCTGGAGGACGTCGATGTTTAACAGAATACGTCTGGTAAAGGTCCTGACTACTGGTGTCAAAGTCAAAGAAAGCCAGAACATCGCCTCTGTCGCCGCGTTGCTCTAAGGGTAGACGCTCGACTTTGGGGAACTTCGCATTCTTAAAAGCGTCTATGATAAAAGAGATCGGTGATCTCAACATTCACATCGACTAGTGTCATCACAAAGGCTGAGGTTCTCATGATCAATGTCATGCCTCGTCCTGAAAGGCGTGGTGCCGAGCGGCCAACAGAGCTCGATGCCGAACGTCTATAAGACGTGGCGCTGAAAGGCCTGTAAGACGTGGTGCCGATCGTCCTGGAAAAGGAGGCGCCAATCACCCTGTAAGACGTGGCGCCGAGTATCCTGAAAGGTGTGGCTCCGAACATCGTGAAAGACGTGACGCCGAACGTCCTGACAGACGTGACGCCAAGCGTCTTGTAAGACATGGCACCGAGTGTCCTGAAAGAAGAGGCGCCAAATGTCCTGAAAGACTAGGCGCCGAGCGATCTACCAAAATTATCTATATTATGCTGCTCTG
>NC_090739.1:121306988-121324488 GCF_036898095.1 Palaemon carinicauda
TGTGACGGCGATGGCGAGAACGTGCGTGTGTGCGCGGGCGAGCGATGGCGCGCAGCGGCGTGGCCTGGCGATGACAGGAGGTGCGCAGAGGGCTGGAGGAGCGCTCGCGCACGCGAAGGCGATTGTTCGCACGTGCGGGGGCGCGCAGGATCCTGCCGAAGAGCCCGTGAGGGCGATGACATTGGGCGCGCGCGCAGGGGAAATATCCCTAGCGCGCGGGCGCGCATTAGTGCGCAAATCTGGCTGAAGATATGGGCATGCAGGGCGCGCTTGCGCAACCTCGTGGGCGCGCGTTGGAGACGGCGCGCGATGGTGCGCAGGTGAGCGCTGGCGAGCAGGGGAAGATGTTAGTCTCTCCACTGCACCCAGCTCCGAAGATCGTGGGCGTGCCTGGCGCGCAGAAGAACGTGGGTGCGCATGGCGCGTATCAGGATAAGGGCGCGCAGAAGTGCGCTGGCGATCTGGAGAGCGCTGGAGTCCCGGTGAGCGCCTGTGCGCTGTCTCAGGAGACTCCAGTGCTGTACGCTGGCGCGCTATATCAGGATACTCTGCAGGTGCGCGCTTGCACGCAGTACTGCGCTGAGGATCTGGAGAGCGCTGGAGGTCCGGTGAGCGCCTGTGCGCTATCTCAGGAGCCTCCATAGGTGAGCGCTGACGCGCAGGTGAGAGCTTGCGTGCAGGCGAGCGCAGCTGGAGGTCCGGTGAGCGCCTGTGCGGCTATCTCAGGAGTCTCCATAGGCGAGCGCTGGAGCGCAGGTGAGCGCTGGCGCGCAGGTGAGCACTGGCGCGCAGGTGAGCGCTGGCGCGCAGGTGAGCGCTGGCGCGCAGGTGAGCACTGGCGCGCTATAACAGGAACCGTTGGTGAGCGCTGGCGCGCTAATGCATGTGCGTGCACGCGCGCAGGTGAGCACTGGTGCGCTATAACAGGAACATCTGCAGCAGGAGATCGTTGGCATGCAGGGAATACCTGGCGCTATAGGGACTTAGGCACTAATTTGTGCTTATGCCCTTTATGCCCCGAAGGGACCGTTGCCCGTTTTACAACGGGATGAGAAGGTGCCCACAGCGCATCGGCAGCCAGGAACAGTGACGGCAGGTCAGCAGGTCTGGTGGATGAAAGGTCGGCATGCCCTTTGAAAGAACGACCTTCCACCGAAGGAGATCGTGAACGATCTGCGGAGAGGTCCCAGGATGTAGCTGGCAGGGTCGGTGAACGACGGCGAAGTTCTTCTGCGGAGGACTGCGGAGATGACGAGCCGAAGAGGCGCCTCCTAACACCCTTGTGAGGTGAAGGAAGACCTCTACGGCGAAGGGGAAGGCGAGCTTTACGCCTTATACGCCCTCTATGGGGCGTGGGGTCAGCGGGCTGACCATCAGTAGTCCTCCAAAGAGGAGTCTCTGTGAGTGAACTCCCCCGAGGGGAAGAATCACCGGCAGGAGAGACCGTAGGACTTAGTTCCTCCCTCGAAGTATGTTTGGAGGGGGGAACTAAGCCTTCAGCTACTGCAGCATCATCAGGAGCAGAGGTTTGAGACAACTCATCGGAAGCCTCTGCCACAACAACGTAAGAAGTAAGAAAAGTAAGAAGAATGTACTATTCATAAAAATCTCTACGAAATATCGTAATATTGTCACAATACTGATAACTGTGTAACAACTGAACGCTAGTTAATCTTAGCAAACAGATTGAAGAATACCTTAAGAAAACTAAAGGATAAAATTTCTTAGATTATTAATCCTTTAATTAAATTTATAACTTAATATTTCAAACGAAAGTATTCACTTATAATTCTTTGTAAAAGCAAGACGGACTTATAGCCTTCGACATAAGGCTGTGACGTCATCAATGGACAAGAAGTTTACTGTTACATCCTCGTCCCTTTAGTACTTAGGTTCCAAGAAGACAGGTTGGTAAGTCCGTACTTTATTCTGGTACATCAAATACAAGTAAACAGACCCATGCTTCTGCTGGCGTCACAGTTCGTGGATGGCGGGGAAGACAACAATAACAACTCAAAGGTTCAACATAGTAGAATGAGAGAGTAGTGTTTCTCAATACATTACACTCCTCCCCCCTTAGGTTAACACAAAAAAATTAAATTTGTTCAATGAGTCTCCTAGGTTTTTTACTTACTCTGGTAGATTTTCTTACAATGGCACCAGTATCACAATTACTGTTCTCCGATCCTACTACTTCTACATTGGGATTACAAATCCTACTTGAGTTCTGAATAGGGTTATTTGTTTCTTCTAATCCTTGTACATTATTGGGAGAAGAAACTACAGGAACAGAAGGAATCATTGTATCTTTTAATAGTGATGATTCATCAGTTACTCTAGTATTATACATTTTTCTCTCAAATAACTGTGATAAGTGACGCTTCCAAGTCAAAATACCATTAACATCTACAGAAACTAAATAATTCCTTTCACCCAGAACTTTGATAATCTTAGCTTCTACCCATTCTGGTCCTTTACCAAAATTCCTGGCATATACTGCATCACCAACTCTGAATTTAGACTCATGAACGTAAAACTCATCTCCTTGTTTAGGCATTATAACATCTAGTGGACCCTTAAATTTCCTTCCAAATAATAATTCAGCTGGGGAGCAGCCAGTGGAAGACTGTACTGTACGTCTATAAGTATACAAAAATTTTGCCATTCTGGTTTTTACAGGCAATTTACAATCAAACTTTTTGAAATTAGTTTTGAATATTCGGACAGCCCGTTCTGCAAGCCCATTTGTACTTGGATTATATGGTGCTCCTGAACAATGTCTAACACCATTTTTCTGAAAGAAATTCTGAGTCTCCCTAGCCATAAAACAAGTTGCGTTATCAGATACAATTGTGTCAGGAATACCATAATTAGCAAAACACGACCTTAAACATTGTATAGTATCCTCTGAAGTTATATTCTTACAAGCATAGACATCAATAAATTTAGAAAAGGAATCAATAATAATCAAATATTGCATGTTGTCAATGGGCCCACAATAATCTACATGCAAGCGGGACCAAGGTCTATCAACTGACGGCCAAGATAAAGGTGAAATGGCCTTATGTTTGAGATTTGTTATACATAATGCACAGTTAGAAGTTATTTGTTCCAAATCTTGGTCCATATTAGGCCAATATACAAAAGACCTTGCTTCGGCTTTCATGGCAACAATACCCTTGTGGCCCTCATGAAGCATTTCCATAACACGCTTTCTCAACATTTCAGGAACCAAAATACGATTCCTATACAGTAATACATTATCATGCAAAGAAAGATCATTTCTCAATTTATAGAATGGTAACATACAATTTTCCATCACATTTTCCTTGGGGAACCCCCTCCTTACATAATCTCTTACTCTGCATAAAACAGTGTCTCTTTCTATACATTCTTTTACCATTGTAACATCAAAAGAATTCTTATCCAAAATATTAATCAAATTTACATATTCTCCTGGTACATGAAAATCAGTATCATCTCTACATAATGGTAGCCTACTAAGAGCATCTGCCACTGTATTATGCACTCCCTTAATGTGCTCAATTTTAAAATCAAAACCTGATAGGAATAAAGCCCACCTTTGAATACGAGCATTAGATAATTGTGGAATACTCTTACTAGGGTTAAATAGATGAGTCAAGGGTTTATGGTCCGTCCTAATAACGAACTTCCTACCCAAAAGGAAATCAGAAAACTTCTTGACTCCAAAAATAATGGATAAAGCCTCTCTATCAATTTGAGAATAATTACACTCAGCATTAGCTAATTTTCTACTTTTGAACGAAATGGTAGAAATTTTACCCTTATATTCTTGTTTAAGAACAGCTCCCACTCCTACAGGGCTAGCATCAACTTCTAAAATCATGGTAGCATTGGGGTTAAAATTATCCAAAATATCAGCTCTACCCAAGGCTTCCTTAATACTCTGGAAAGCTTCTTCATGAACTGCTGACCAATGAAACTCAACATTCTTTTGTGTCAAATTATATAAAGGACATAAAATAGAACTGAACTGAGGTACAAACCTATTGTAGTAAGTGCATAACCCCAAAAATGATTTCAAAGACTGGACAGACTGAGGGGTTGGAGCTTCCAAAATTGCCTCTATTTTCTTTGGGTCAGGTTTAATTCCCTCACAACTTAAAATGTATCCTAAATAAGGTACTTCCCTAGAACCGATAATACATTTATCTTTATTCAACTTAACATTTCTCAGTTGCAAAATTGATAAAACCTTACATAAACTCCTGTCATGTTCCTCTTTGGTAGCTCCGACAATCAATATGTCATCTAAAAATACATGAACACCCTCAATATTTGCCAATAATTCAGAAATAAACCTCTGAAATATACCTGGTGCTGACGACAACCCAAAAGGCAATCGGTGGAACTTATATAATCCCAAATGAGTATTCATAATTAAATATTGTTGAGAATTTTCACTCACAGATACCTGTAAATATGCATTTTTCAAATCCAATTTTGAAATATACTGACAAGAACCTACATTTGCCAAAATGTCATCCAATCTCGGTAATGGAAAGGTATTAACACTTGTTTGGGTATTGAGATACTTAAAATCTACACAAATCCTTATTTCACCATTAGGTTTCATTACAGGAACAATAGGACTGGCCCAATCTCCTGCATGCTCGACCTTGCTCACTATATTTTTACTTTCCAGTTCTTTCAAACTATTCTCAATTTTACATTTATAATGATAAGGCACAGATCTGGCTTTAAAATACTTAGGCACAGCATTTTCTTTTAACATTAATTGACACTCATAATTTGTAATGGGTGATCCTTCCACCACCTGATACTCATTGAACATTTTTACACAATCAAGCTTAAGCCTAGATGCACTACTTGGGGTAATAAGAGGACCTTTAAATTTATCATCACTCACATTATCAACTTGTACCCACTGGTATTTCAATTTCTTCATCAAAGACCTGCCTGCTAAATTTAAATCATTATCTACAACAAAAAACTTTTGTCCCTTGACCATTTGGCCTTTAAAAGAAACATCACAATTTATTTCACCATACACCTGCATTTCCGCTTTATCATAATTAGCTAAGCGTTTCCTTGTTGGTAATGGTGTTAAATTCAATTTATTAGCATCATGCCGTGAAATAGTGGATGCACCACTGCCAGTGTCTAATTCAAATTCTAGGGGAAACCCATTTAACCTTAAAATTTCTCTATTATCAATACCAACCAATAACTGTTCCTTCAACCTTCGGTCAAACTCATTATTAAATTCACACTGTTGAGCTAATAATTTAAGTTCTGCATAATATTCCTTCACTGACTCACTACTTTTCTTCTTCCTCTGTAGGAAATCACATAATGCTCTATGATAACTTGGTTTCGTTATGAAATGAGACTTAAGTTGATTTACTAGGTCATCAAAAGGAACTGCAGACGGCAATTTCGGTGCTGTTAACTTACAGATCGTGGAAAAAGTCTCTACTCCCACTGAAGAAAGCAACAAAGCCCTTTTTGCTGTCGCCTCGGTTACTTCGTTTACTTCACAATTCATGGAAAATAGATCCAACCAACAATTTAGTTCCAACTTATCTGGATTGAATTCGGGAATTGCCGGTCTCCTTGTACCTGCCATCCTTCCTGACTGGGTATGGAACTTCGGTAAATCGGTAGTCCCCAACAATTACAGCTGAACTCAGGCTACTCACTGGAGTCTGGACGTTGGCCAGGCCTTAACTGGGTGTGCTAGGCTAGATACGGCAGGCTGTCGTTGGTACACTAACTCTGCTTCCATATGACATACCTCTTTGTACACTGGGTTCTTCCTCGTCGCCACGTGTTACATCCTCGTCCCTTTAGTACTTAGGTTCCAAGAAGACAGGTTGGTAAGTCCGTACTTTATTCTGGTACATCAAATACAAGTAAACAGACCCATGCTTCTGCTGGCGTCACAGTTCGTGGATGGCGGGGAAGACAACAATAACAACTCAAAGGTTCAACATAGTAGAATGAGAGAGTAGTGTTTCTCAATACATTACATTTACCTTTCGTCCTATGCTTTCGTGAAGTTTAAAATAGGTCGATAAACCTTTTAATCTTGCCTTTTAAGTTATAAATACGTGATCACATTCAAATAAAGGAAAAAAGGCGAAAGCCCAAACTCAAAAACCTTAATACATCACCAAATAACGTCCAAACAGAGAAAAAAGCGAGAAAGAATTTCCAAAGGCAGGGAAAAGCTGAATTAGTTGGGTATAGTTCTACCTGTGGTACCGCGAGGGCGCTGGGGTACACCTGGCATATTTGCACTAGGTGCGCAAGAGATTTTGAATTTCCTGCTGGGGCGTCCAGGGACTTGGCCATTATATAACCAGCGGGTAAGTTTTATATTTAAAAATACAGATTACAGCGAGTAAGAACTCCATCGATGTTATCGCTAAGGCGACAGGGAAAATATAGATATCCATGGGATGGTTTCTGGATACCTCGCTAGGGGCACACAGGTGGTACACCTGGCTATCCAATCGGCGATTGGCGCGAGTTTTTAAATTTTTCTGTCGTAACGTCAGGGACGTAAGCTATATACATAACTACCAGGTAAGTCTTGTGTTTAAAATTTGCCTATTGGGAAAGACTCGAGCAATCTATGTCGGTATGGGCTTTTAAATACTTAAAGAATCCACACAACGACATCTGCAACATGTTACTTGACTTCAGTAATCAGCTAAATGTTGCCACTAGTATGTCTATACCTCAGAAAAGTTATGCATGAAAAGAGCACACCGGTGTCTGGTACTACAACAGCTGCATGTAGGAGATGAATAACAGAATCAACCGAACCAGGAAGCTCTTCAGAAGACAAAATTGATGAACATCAGTCATTCTGCATTGAAATCATCGCATATTTCTTAAAAGTAACAATGGAATGGTACTCATGCCTTCATGAAATTAACAGTAACACATCTCTAGCAAAGATATGGGGCTGGTTCAACAAGATCTCTGGAAAAAACCGTTTAACTAAAGCTACACACCTAGACCCGTTAGTAAAAGCTATTATAATTGCTAACAACTTTACCGATAGTGTTAAAAGCACACACCTTCCTCAGCAAACCAAAAACAGAGAACCTTGCTACCAATCAGAAGCAACATCATTGAAGCAGCCTGCCACATGACAGACAACACCGACACCACCTACATTAGGGAAGAACTCAACACAGCCGTCATGAATGGCATAAGAGACACTACCCCTGGAGCTGATCTGATCACTTACAGTATGCTAAAGAATATGTGAAATCTCACAAAATAGGTGTACTTAAACTTAATCAACAGAACCCACATCGAAAGACTCAGACCAAGAACAGAGAACATACAGGACAGGATACCAAACCCATCCCTAAACCCAGAGAACCAAACACCTACTGACCTATTGCCTTAATTAGCTGCACCAAAAAGGTTGCTGAACAAATGGTACTCAGCAGACTGCAATGGGAAATAGGCCCACTACATCCTTGCCTTTATACCCACAGATAAGGCATTGGCACTCAGTAATGCATAAAAGAAGTCTTTACACCAATCAATGACAAAAAAAGCCTTTGTCTTCTTTCTTGATCTCGACAAAGCCTTCGAGCTAGCCAGCTCACAGCAATCCTCTTTACATTAGTAGAGAAAAAAGTAAAAGGACATCTACTGACATGAACTTGGAACTACACCCAAACCTGAGAAGCCAAACGGAAGACTGCTGGCGCGCGTGCGCGGAAGACTGCAGGCGCGTGTGCCCAAAAGACTGCAGGCGCGTGTGCCCAAAAGACTGCTGGTGCGCGGGGAAAAATGATAGCGCGGGGAAAAATACTGGCGTGCAGGCGAACGCTGGCGCGCAGGCGAACGCTGGGGCGCAGAGATCGTTGGTGCGCAGGAGAGTGCTGGCGCATAGGACAATGATGGCGGAAGCGTGTGGGAGTGTGATGGAGAGCAGGAGAATGCTGGCGCCCATGAGAGCGCGGGCGCGTAAGAGCGCACTGGTGCGCAGGAGCAGGCGAGCACTGGCTTGCAGGTGCAGCAGATCCGTTGCTTTCTGCGCCGAGGTTGCACTGGTAGGTCAGCCTGTCATCTGTAAGGACGATCAGGAATTGGGAAGCGCCCTTTGAACATCCACCGATGGGGATCGCAAACGATCCACAGAAGAGTCTAGGACCAAAGTCCAAGGACTAACTGCAGCGTGAGGTTGGGCTGGTAGGTCCGTAGGTAAGCTGGTAGGACCGATCAGGAACAGGGATGTGCCCTTTGGAAGGGCGAACATCCACCGATGGAGATCGCGAATGATCCACAGAAGAGTCCATGACCGAAGTCCAAGAACTAACTGCAGTGCAAGGTTGTGCTGGTAGGTCGGCAGGTCAGCTGGTAGGACGATCAGTAACTGGGATGTGCCCTTTGGAAGGGCGAACATCCACTGCAGCGTCGTCAGGAGAAGGTTCAGGAACAAATGACGCCCATGAGGGCCGGTGGACCAGCAAGCTGACCTTCAGCCGTAGAGATCCTCCGAAGAGGAGTCTCTATGAGTGGCCCCTCTCGTGAACGAGAGAGGTGATCACGTTGCAGGAGAGACTTGCCTAAGACTATGCTTTGCCCCCGAAGGAGGAGAGACTCGGCAAGGGGGAAGCGTAGTCTAGGCGAAGACAGCAACAGCAGTCGGAGTCGATGAAGTGATTAAGTTGCAGGAAGTTCTCCCTCGGAAGGGAGAAACTACCTCACACCTGGGGAGGAAACTCTCCCTCAGAAGAGGAAAGTTGTCCAACCCCCGGAGGCGAACCTCCTGGTAGCACTCTAAGATGATCTGACGAGAGCGCTACCTGAGGCAGTGTAGCCAGAGCTAGTTCCTCGAAGATGAAGTGCTGATCAGGTGTTGCCACGGGCGTACTTCTAAGAGAAGGGATGATGCCCATGATGACGTCCTCAGAGGGACGGCAGTGACAGAAGATTCCCCAGGCATGAACGGAACAGCTCTGGTTCGTCGGCACTCTTAGTCGAATGAAGAAAACTGCATAGCTAACTGAGGAAAAATTAAATAAATTATGTAACAGAAAATTCCCTAGGGAGGAACACCTAGTCCGCAACGGGAAGAGGGACCACCGAGGGAACAAACAAAAAATAAGTATTGCCCCCTTCCTTCCCCAGTCAACATCGACGGGGGGGGGGGGGGAGAAACTGTAATAATACAAGAATTACCATTATTTAAATCAGTTAAAAATATTCACTAATAGGAAGAACCACTGATCCTCCGAAGGGAAGTGCTCCCCACGGAGAAGAAACTAAAATTACAAACAATTATAATTTCACTTATATAATTGAAAAATATAATCAGAAGCCCAACCTAACCCGCGAACGGGAAAGGTGTCGGAGGCTCATGAAAGGTGAACAGTCTTGAGAAGAGAGAGACCGTAGTCAGTCTCTGAGAGGCCACACTTCCTTCACTCAGTAATCCATGTTTCCTGTAGCAAGAGGGAAAGGCGATGACAACACTTGAACAAGGAGGGTCCAAACGATGACGATTCCCCTGTGGCGGTGACCGAGTCAACGGTAGGTTATAAGCCGACAGGAAGACCGATGGACAAGGGGGGGAGAGGTCAGAAGGGAAGGTTCCCTGGCCTTGTGCAAATATCTTGAGAACCTGTCGTATATGTATCACAAGCACAGCACAAACACTGAAAAGGAAACTTACATTTCTATACATATATATTTACATAAACATTAAGAATTTTATATTATATATATATACCTATAAGAAAAAGTAACTTAAAAGAAAAAATTAATGGCCGTCCAGAGTAGGCGAGGAGGAAGGGCGGAAACAATCGCTCTCCATCCGAGCCAAAAGTGAGTTAAATCACCGGTCATCATTTCAACTTCACCGAAAGTAATACCCCTAATGAATAGCGTGGTTTGTATTCCAGTTACGGAACAAATGATTATTTAACACTTTGAAGATTAGTAAATTGATACAGAACCTGACATACCCACCTAACCTAACCTAGTAGTTCCCAGGTCACAGCTCCTAGCTGGGGGCAAGCCCCCGAACCCCCTTCCCAGATCACAAACCTTCCAAGGTCACAACTCCTAGTCGGGGGCAAGCCCCTGGACCCCTTTCCCAGGTCAAAAACCTTCCCAGGTCACAATCTCTAGCCGGGGGCAAGCCCGCCGACCCCCTTCCCAGGTCACAAACTAAAACAAAATCACAATTCACAAATAAATCCTTACCTTAAGTTTGGGAGGTTGAAGGCTGAGGGTATTCCGTTGACAAAGGAAGAACTGTCACTGACCCTGTTGTAGATGTAGACATACATGGGTGGGGGTACAGTTTGGCGGCTTGATGCAGGAAATAATGTAGGCGCTCGGACCTCTTGTGCTGGAAAAATAAGCACACTTTAGTTTGCTAATTATTGAAAAACGAAACTGGACATTAAAATATGTATAATAATAATTTTTACCTGGCAGATAAAGACATAAAGAGATAAATATTGAATAGAATATTCGTTTTGCATTCCACCAAGGAGAACGTAACTCTTGATATCTCGCCACAGCCTTTTGTTGTTTTGAGTATGTGCACCTGTCTTGGGATCCACAAAATTTTCTGAATGATTTACAGTGAGGTGCACATACCCCGCAGTGGCGAGATCCTGGTATCCTTTCCATGAATCACTGTGGATTACGCTCCCTGCCTTGATATAACGTTGCATCAAGGGCACAAGGGTCTCAGCACTTCTTGGTTGGTCCACCAAAGGGACCACCAACATTTTTTTGCTCTCCCGATCCATGTCACCGAACACCCACACACCAGGCAATGTCCTACCTCTGTTATATTTCGACCTCCCAAACTTGGATTTATCCACTTCAACGACAATGCCAAGCCCACCAATAGCCGGCAAGTTCTAGCAGTAATTTTCCGTGACGTGCAAACAACAAGACCTCCAGTTAACCAAAGTTTGTAATGTCCAGCCAAGGTTATAGGTGACATTGCCATGCAAAAAGGACCTTTCAAGGAAATGATTCACTAACAGCAGTATTTCTCATGCTTGAACGTGAGCCTTTTCCAAGAAAGTGTCCTTAAATGCAGTTTCGCAAAAACCGCATGCATGACGCTTTCCCTTCTTAGCAACCTTGACTGATCGATTACAAACCCACTGATTAACTTGAGATCTAAAAACACACAGCTGTTGGCAGGAAGGGCATTGTACGTCTAAAGGGATGACTCCATGTTTCTGTAGGAATTCATATGCTCCTTTATTTTCTCTGAAAAAGAGGGAATGTATCTCCCGCTCCCTCAAAGAAAAACCTTCAAATATCAAAGCCATAATTAAACTGAAGAGAAAAGGGGGTGGGGATAGGTGTTGTAAATGTACATCGGGTAACTTATGAAGTAGTACTTGTAAGCTGTTAATTGGGTTAAAAAAAAAAAAACCTGACATTTACGTCAATGCAAATTAACAGAAAGCTCCCAAAGCGATTGGAAATAACGCATGCACAATAAGTCCCCTTCAGTCTCTCAGATATAAACAATGGACTTGGAGTGAAAAACATACTTCACATTTAAATCGTGAAAAACATACTTCACATTTAAATCGACCAATACGTAAGTTATTATACCGCAGGCCCCATTAAACATGCAGAGAAAAACAACAAACTAGCCAGCTCTCGTCCATTTCTTATAGCGAATTTCATTTTCGCTAGCAATTAAACTATCATATATTAACCGACAAAATGAGGTTAGGTTAGGTAAGGCAAAAGTAGGTAAACTGAGGGGTAAATTTTTAGTTTCAGCCAAATTTGGAAAAATGCAATAAAAATATATTTGTTGCATCAGAAATAGAGTGGTTTCAATGAATTTAACGTTTATTTTGACTGCAAACCAACCGATTTAGAGATTTACTATGTATACCCTAGTTCATCCCACCAATTATGGGGGACACCCTTTGGGAACCGGGGTTTTGGGTGGGGGAAGGGGGGGGAGGGTGTTGGGGCATTGAATGATATTTGCAATAAATGAATAATTAATGTTCCAGCACCCCTCCCCCATACCCCTAACTAGGCCTACCGGCGGGAGGGGGGTAGGGCCCCCCAGCGACCCCCCCTTAAAGCCACAGTAATTTTCAGGGCACCACAGAACCTAACAAACCCACCTAACCTAACCTAGGGGCCCTGTACCCCTACCGGGGGGGCTTCGCCCCCCCTGCGACCCCCCTTATGGCCAAAGTAATTTTGAAGGCACCACAGAACCTAACAAACCCACCTAACCTAACCTAGGGGCCCTGTACCCCTACCGGGGGGGCTTCGCCCCCCCTGCGACCCCCCCTTAAGGCCACAGTAATTTTCAAGGCACCACAGAACCTAACAAACCCACCTAACCTAACCTAGGGGCCCTGTACCCCTACCGGGGGGGGGGGGGGGGGCTTCGCCCCCCCTGCGACCCCCCCTTAAGGCCACAGTAATTTTCAGGGCACCACAGAACCTAACAAACCCACCTAACCTAACCTAGGGGCCCTGTACCCCTACCGGGGGAGCTTCGCCCCCCCTGCGACCCCCCCTTTAACCAGGGGTAAATTTGAATATATATATTTTGTTAAATCACTTCTTACCTTAAACGGAAGATGACGATGAAGATGTGGAAGGTTGTGGTTGACCCTCTTCTGAATTATCAAGTACTGGAATACGTTCAGATTTGGTACAATACCACACATGTCTATCCTCACGAAAATGTAAAGGCGAATCACATTTACCACACTGGACACTTAAAGGTAATACGGAATGCTCCCTTAGAAAACGATTCACTACTTCAGGAGTTCCATTATAATTCCCATGAAATCGGCCGATCACATCCAAATAGGAATAACGACATATTTCACACAACCGTACCGGAGGATCCATGACAGTAAAATGACGTGTGATGAAAATATAGAAACCGGAACTTTTGAAAACCGAAAACAAACGACAATCACGGGTTTCTCCCATAATGAAATAGGGAAAAAAACAAAAGA
The DNA here is from genome assembly GCF_036898095.1 of Palaemon carinicauda. Taxonomy (NCBI): domain Eukaryota; kingdom Metazoa; phylum Arthropoda; class Malacostraca; order Decapoda; family Palaemonidae; genus Palaemon; species Palaemon carinicauda. Next base: position 121,320,008 of record NC_090739.1, read on the forward strand.
GTATCGTTTACAATGTTATATTGCACGAAAAACAGATCTTTGAAACAAAACTGAGAGACCAATGAATCGTCCAATAATAACCCTTGAAAAGAACCCAGTAGTATTTTGATTGGAGGAGCGACATTAGTGGGAGGAGCAAATGCGCATTCAAGTAAATATTGTCACATTACGCAATGGGGCGGAGCCAAGTAAGATGAAAACAGACATACAAACGAACAAGAGCTACCTTGCGTGCCCATGGAAAGATAAACACTAAACTTAGAAAAAGTCAAGACCTTCAATTCCTGAAATATTTTTTTTCTCTGTAAGTATGCATTAGCGACAATAATGTATTGAGAAGAAGTGTTTTGTTATCACGTGCTTTACTAGGAAAATATATTAATATAATACATTTCCCAATTTGGTTGAATCCAAAACTTTACCAAGTGAGGTTAGGTAAAGTGAGGTCAGGTAAGGCAAGGGTAGGTAAAGTAGGGTTATGAAAGGTAAGGTTAGGCAAAGTGAAATATGGGTATATAAAGTATGGGTAGATAGTGTACGAGTAAGGTATGGGCAATTAAGGCAAGGGTAGGTAAAGTGAGGGTAGGTAAGGCAAGGTTAGCAAATTGATAGAGGGTAGGTAAGGCAAGGTTAGCAAATTGATAGTGGACAATATATAAGTATGCAAGGTAAGAATAGGTAAGATAAGGCAAGGTAGAGTGAGGGTAGGTAAGATAAGGTTAGGTTGAGTAATGGTAGGCAAGGTATGAGTAGGTAAAGTAATATTAGGTAAAACACGGGTAGGTAAATTGAGGTTAGGTAACTACCATATTGACAGAGTGTATTTTTCACTTTTTTTCGTTAATTGGTTTAAGTTTCCTTTTATAATGATATTTTAAAAAATTCCAAATAACGTCCTATGCAAATCTTTACTGTTGAGGATTGGCATAATCTAGCATGAAATTGCTAGATCAAGAAGAAAATAGGCCTAGACTATAAAATACACTTCTATCAGATTAGTTTCACACTAAGAAAGAACACCACTTTAACTTTGCAATTATTTGAATATCTGTTGAATTATTATGTATTACCTTCACAGTAAAGAGAAGAACAAGAATTGCAAAGCAAAAATAAACTTATAGTAGCTCTTTGTTGCCATGGATAAGTAACAAATGACTGGAAACATTACTGTTGCAAACATTCAGCAACAGCTACACGGTAACACAAGTCACCCTCCAAAAGGTTCCAACAATGTTCAGCCAAATTTAACGCCTTTTATCACGTCTTTATTCGTTAATCTCATTCATCTTGACCATCATATTTCATTAGGATCTACACTGCATTGCTGATGTAAAATGGAACTAGAACTGGCAGTTGTGAAATTGATAGTAGTAGATCAAGTGGTTGACATTGAAAGATATAACAAAAGACTTCGAGAGAGAGAGAGAGAGAGAGAGAGAGAGAGAGAGAGAGAGAGAGAGAGAGAGAGAGTTTTGGGTGGTTATTCATTTGAATAATATGGCCTTATATCAGTAGCCGACCTATCACGAAATTCTGTAGGATGCTTAATTAGTGTGCCATCCTGTCTTTTCTCCATCAATGGAGCGAGAGAAAATGGTTGGTCGTCTTTTTGCCTTAAAAAAGACCTGTGTCACCCTGGGAACTTGGCCCAAGTCTGGTGTAGACCTCAAGACTATGAACAACACATGTCTCCTTTTTATATCATTAACCAAAGTTGTAACTAAACATTCTGTTGCCAGTATCAGCAACCGACCCCCCCCCCCCCCCACCCGCCCCAATCCTTCATGACCCAAACTCATTCAAGAGAATAAGAATAAGCGGAACAAGATTTTCATCCATTAATGACCGTTGTGCTGTATAGTGAAAAAAATACCATGGGCGACTAATACGAAAAGTTTTCTTGTATGTTATAAACGTGTACTCTTTTCTCATCAACTTCACGTTAGCATCCTATTCAATTGGTTGTTCAGACATAGTTGGAATTTGTAAATTAACTAATGAGAGAAATCAAAACCAAAACAACAATCCAAATTGTATATATAAATTTTATATGTGGACACGACACACAACCTTTGCTTGAGATTTGGGGGGGGGGGGGAATCTTCTGCATATTTCATGAAAATCATTTGTATTGCCAAATAAGTTCCATTTATTTAAGTTTTCTTCAGTAATTTCAATGAGAGATATCTGTTTTAGTATCCTCCATACAGCAGCACTATCTTTTCTATGATTTTATGAGAAGTAAATTAATAGTTTTCTTATATTCTCTATGATTCTCTTATGACCCTCAATGGCGAGGAAAACTACCGCTAAATCCAAACATACTAAACTCTATTTAATCAATAAAAACAGAAAACTTAAAAACCCGATTTCTTGAAACAGGAAAATTTCGGAGAATGATTGCCACTTCTTTTTTTTTTTCTTATAGATTGTTATTTGTCAATTAATATAAAAAAAAGATGGAGAATCCCAGAGCCTACAGTCTGTATATTCACCTTTTGAGGAAAAAAAAAAACAAAAAACTTCCCTGTGAAAAATAGTCACGTTTGAAAGGCACAAAATCAGTCAAGAAACAAAAATGTAAGAGTGCGTTTGAAGTAACCCCAAGTAATATTGTTCTTATGGAGCTGAGTTGTGCCCCTTAAACGATGTGTCTTCGTTTATTACTGTAACAACAGTAATAATGATGATGACGATAATGATGTTAATAATAATTCTAAGCATGGTAATATTAGTATTGTTGATACTACTACTACTAATACTGCAACTACGAATACTAATAATACTACTAATACTGCTACTGCTACTACTACTACTGTTACTACTACTACTACTAATAATAATAACAATAATAATGATAACAGCATTAATTATATAATACTAATAATAATAATAATAATAATAATATTAAAAATAACAATATTGCTTTCAAATAAATCACTGGTAAGGGTTATGAATTACCCATTGTTCTTACTATCGTTATCATTCTTGAGACTGTGGAGTTTGAAAACCAAGCTCGTTATATTGAAGGTTATTACCTAATAATCCATAGTTGATGGTCTCACTAATTATTATATTCAGGAAAAGGTCTTTTCAGGCAGTTTAGAAAATCTGTTTTGTTAATTCAAGCACCTTAATTAAGCGGGGAAAGATTCGTTACATGAAAAATTTCTATTCTAGAATGTTGAAACCGTCTTAAAAGAATAATTATAGATACACACACACACACACACACACACACACACACACACACACACACATATATATATATATATATATATATATATATATATATATATATATATATATATATATGTGTGTGTGTGTGTGTGTGCGTGTGAGTGAATATATAATATACATATACACACATTTTATACATACACACACACACACACACACACACACACACATATATATATATATATATATATAAATATATATATATATATATATATATATATATATATATATGTGTGTGTGTGTGTGTGTGTGTGTGTGTGTGAGTGAATATATAATATACATATACACACATTTTATACATACAAACACACACACACACACCCACATATATATATATATATATATATATATATATATATATATATATATATATATATATATATATATATATATATATCAAGAAATTATTTGACTATGATCATCCATAAAAACTAAAAATATATATAACAGAAGTTCACACAAATATATTTGAAAAATATGATAAAGCAAATTTCTTCCTCATATGCATATGCTTTTGATAATATTCCATGCTCATGTTCCTTTTTTCCCTTAATACACGAAATCCAAACAAACCCACTTAGGTCAAATGAGAATCTCCAAAGTCCATAGGCTCAGTGCCAATTTTCTGAAACAATATGAGCAATGGATAATCCTTGGCAGAGCCGATCCAACCCGAATTTAAATGGTGACAATAATGAAGGATCCAGGGAAGAATATTTATCTTGTTTAGTTTGTTATTATTATTAGTATTATTATTATTATTATTATTATTATTATTATCATTATTATTATTATTGAATATGCAATGAAGACCCTCTTTCAACCTTTTATTGTTGAAGGTTCCGATTGCATCAGCTGCACTGACCTAGTACAGTGTTTTCACTATTCTTTTGAACTATTTCTATTTCCCTGTGCTGAGAGCAAAAGATCTCTTCTCATTGCACTTCAACTGGAGGTAAAGGAGATATTCTTTTTTTCATAAGTAGACTCTACTTTTTCAAGTTCTTGCAGCAACCATGCTAGGAGATCATTTCAACACTTCCCGGAGATAATGCGATAAATATATTCTATAAGGCATGGGTACATCAGCAGTATAGAAAGGACATTACCCCTAAAAGTGTTACGGTAACCAGGACAGAGGAAATCATTTCCCCTTCATTTATCACACGAACAAGTATACAGCTATCCTGGTTATGAAGAGTAACCCAGCCCTTTCAGTGGATCACTTTAAGAGGTGCAAC
>NC_090739.1:121339488-121341988 GCF_036898095.1 Palaemon carinicauda
GAAGAGAGGCACTTCTGTCTAATTGTACATTTAATGAAAGAAGAAACAATATATGGTTTTAAGCAATATGTTGTTACAGAATTGTTGCTAATAAAATACCCTACAATTATACAATATACCTACAAATATATACTATTTACCTTAAAATCCTGCCAGTGGAAACATAAAAAAAAACATTGCTACTAAAATGCCCTAAGCATATACAACATACCAGCAAATATACACTATAGACCTAAAATTCTTATGAACCAGGCATTTCGAGAAATCCCGGTGTACCGGTTTCAAATTATCCCCTCCAAATCTTACCCCCCGGTAGTTTGAAACCGGATTCAGACTACCGGGGAGTAACTTGAAACCGGTTTCAAGCTACCCCCGGGGGTAATTTGAAACCGGTTTTAAGCTACCCCCCTGGTTTCAAATTACCCCCCTCGTTTTTGCGCAGGATCTCATCATTTATGAATATTAATAAATTACTTTTGATCAGGGTCAACACAATCATTAGGTTATATGTATATACATGTATTGTTCCACCTATTGGTATCGTTTATTAATATCCAGCCTTATATATATATATATATATATATATATATATATATATATATATATATATATATATATATATATATATATATATATATATATATGTGTGTGTATATATATATACACACATATATGTACACATTTTGTATATGTGTGAGTATATATATATATATATATATATATATATATATATATATATATATATATATATATATATATATATATATATATATATATATATCATATATATTCATTTTATATCAGTGTGCGCGTGATTGTCGAGATTTTTTTTTCTCCTTTTTTTTGTTATATCCAGTAGATTCCATTCATGTGCTTTAGGTGCATGAGCTTCGGGCGGCAATATGCCTGGAGAAATTGACACAAAAAACATTCAGAATAAATGGTGTTGATTATTTTATTATTTATACAAATGCATATATATATATATATATATATATATATATATATATATATATATATATATATATATATATATATATATATATATATATATATATATATATATATATACTCACACATCTTTTGAATAAGGGCAGCCAACGCGCAGCTTAAGGTGTCAATCACCAAAACTCATTTGTGGCGGTGCCGATTCTCATTAATCCCGATGCTTTCGCTTCACTAAGACAAGGGAAGGAAAATGACAAATTAGGAGATATGACATACACGTTGCCACTGGGTCAGTTCACTGAGACCTTTGGTCAAATCCTATTAAATGCATGAAGACTAGCTTCCTCATTCACTGTCTTGCACAATAGGCTTCCGTAAAAACCATGGTAAGTTCTCAGCGTCGTGTTTTTCGCCCAGAAGAAATAAAAATGGTATACAATGTCTATCAGTTTTTTTAAATGGGAAAATGATAATGAGATTGTTAAATTTGGAATTGACCAAACAATCAAACGTGTCAGAGATGCAACCGACATATCAAAAACGACTTTGTTTCAGATTTGCAAGGAAAATTGGGTCAAAGGTATTTAGCATACTGATGACACTATAAAGGAAAACATGAAAATGGTCTGAATTAACTAATTCGTTGAATCTTTTGTGGTAGTACTAACTTCATCTGACGAAGTCATCATAACCACGTTTGCTAACACAACCTTTGTTGTAGAGTTTTTTTTCGATTAATTAAATAAATTCTAAAACAATAAAATCACCTATGTAAATATACCATATTAAACATAGTTAATTAAATCCTTTGTAAAGAATCCTGTCTTTTAATAATCAATCAGAATTGAGAACTGAATTCATTTGATATCAAAAAGAGCAAAGGAAACAATTTGGAGAGGGTATCAAATTAAAAGATTATATTCTTAGACCGTTCAAATCCGGGTGAATGACTAATTAGCTGACCCTTTTCTCATTTTCTTGGCTCGCCCATAGATGAAAGCGGTCAAGCCAGATGTGCTTTCAAAATGACCCAAGAAAATTGGCAATGCCACTATTGGGCTCCGATTTTGCTCTTAAAATGGTTTGACTATACCCGTAGATGCAATGTAACAGTAGAACTCCTTGTGTCCATATATCTTTTTGTTTATTCATATATTCTGTAAGTGATAATGCATAGTAACTTCGTAGTATTTGGATGCTATGCACGTGAAAAATAAAAGCTCAAATATAAATTACCAACATTCATGTTGTCGTGCAGACAGAATTAACGTTGTGTAAGCTACTGTTAGCTCGATTCAATTTAAACCAGAGGACTTTAAAGATGGTATGAAGTCTCGATTTCTAAGTATTGCTGTTTTGTCATTTGATGAAATGTGTAATAAGAAAGAATGGAGCTATGACAAAGGGGCAGAAGTCTTATATTAACCGCATGGAAATGTACAGGTGACTATGCTGCAAGGTCTTTTTTTTTTTTTCATGATACATTTCAGGTAAAATTCTAGAACATTTTATCACTCAGTTTTTCAATAATTTTCCATTTCGAGATCAACAA
>NC_090739.1:121346988-121356988 GCF_036898095.1 Palaemon carinicauda
TATTATAATTATTATTATTATTATTATTATTATTATTATTATTATTATTATTATTATTATTATTATTATTATTATTATTATTATTATTATTATTTTTACTTGTTTTAAAATCAGAAATACTACATATCCATTAAGAAAGCCACTAAATTTGAATCTATGTATCACAGAAATTGCAACGCCTCTGACTGAATAAATGTGACGTCAAACAACTTTAGCATAAAAATGCCTTTACCAGCGGAATTGTGTCCAGTGAGTCCTGAAATCCCAATCACAGTAGCTATAGTAATTGCTGGTGACGGCAACAAGATTATGCAAAAGCATATAAAGCTTGTTACATTGCCATTAATTTTCGCTGTCATGTGAAATAGCCTGTTGTTATCACGAATGTCATTAATTTAACATTTAACAATCATATTTGATAGAAAATTACCTTTTTTTAAATCATATCGGTTTTTATTTAGGCATATGCAGTTTTTTTAACCTATGCTATTTAAATCCACTAAATATTTAAAGAGTAGATTATGGATATACCTAATTAACTTTTATTTTATTCGCTAAATAGATGCAAAGATACATGCACACATACAGTTTGTATGTATGTATGTATATATATATATATATATATATATATATATATATATATATATATATATATATATATATATATATATATATATATATATATATATGTGTGTATATATATATATATATATTTTTGGGCTCAAGCCATGTCGTCCTGATGGAAGTTCCTATAGGGTAGCTTCCTAGGGTATATTACAACTACGGCGATATTCCCAGAGAATTTACCTTAAGGTACCAGAATTCTAACTCCTGGAGCGAGTATCCCTCGTGAAAGGGATATCGCGACATATCAGAGGACGTATTCTAGACACGTCACATGGCAATCTACGACCTGAACAGAGATTCGTCTCGTAGGAGGGAGATTGACGAGATACGAATTCGGGAAAGAAAAAGGGGAGCCGCTCCCAAGGCTTCCCTATCCCCCGATTCGTATGCGTGACTGGCGCCAATCCTGGCGCCATCTGTTTTCCTTTTTGCGTAGCTTAACAACTCGGTGTTTTTTCCTGTTTTTCTCGCAAATCTTGGATTTATTCAGCTTTTCATGGCTTCTTCGTCTTCGTTGACCTCAGATAAGTTGAGTATAGTGTCTGTTATGTATAAATGTAGGCTCTTGGTAAAATTTTGAGTGATTAATAGGATTAATCTTTGATACAAGAGCCGTAGCCTACCAGAGGTGTCCTGGACACTGTCACTCGCTAGGTATAAATTAGTTAGTCAGAGTGACATTCCTGGTTGTTTTGCTTAATAAAATTTAGCTATTTAGCTTTACATAGGATTTCCTTTCGTGCTTAGTATTATTTGGCGAAGTATTCGCCATTCTGGCCTACGCTAGGCCATGTAGCCTAGTCGTTTGGTCCTAGTACTTAATGCATGATTATGGTTTTTCCGAGTGTAATTAAAATTTTATTGAAGCTTTAGGCTATATTTTATACATTTTAGACTGTGTGGAATATTTCCAAGATTGTATACGTGAGAGTTTCGGTGAATTAGGTAATCGATTCTCTTGGTGCCTAGGCTAATTGCTTATGGAGCCTTAGTATACTTTATCATACTCCCCGGTTGCTTTCTTTTCTTCGGAGAAGGTATGCAATCCCTTTCCCTCTGTTTAAGCCTTGGGCTTATCCCTAAGTGGTTTTTTCCGAATTTATTTTCGATAAAACTATACTAGGGTGTTACTGTACCTTCCTGTTCCTGCTGAGTCTGGTTCAAAGAGGGACAGAACAACAGAGTTTTTAGTCTGAGTCCGTGTTGTTTGGCTTGGGGCAGAGTCTCCCTCGCTGACCTAACACTTACAAAGGGAGCTGAGCTCCCTTAGGTCACTGTCGAAGGTTTCTGTAGTTATGATTCCTTATTGTGTGATCGACCAGACTAAGTCCTGTTGCTGTTCTCGGGGAGGATAAATCTTCCCTTGGGAGTTGCAACGCCTTCCTTGCTTTGGTGCTCTGGAAGCTGGCAGGTATTATACTACTGCGCTGGCCCTTTCCCTTAGATCTCCCTTAGGCTAAGACAGAGTTCTTGGCTGCGGGTGATCTGTCACTAAAGCAAGGTTGGCAGGACCCTCTTGTCCCTTCCCCCTCTATCTCCGTAATGGCCTAGCCATTACTGTACTGTACCTTGCCGGCCGGCAGAGCTGGCCGGCAGGGGTATTACTGTACCATATGTCATTCTACTTCTGGACCTAGTATAGGTTGGGATATGGATTGACTAAGCCCATTGCCGGCCGGCAGAGACGCTGGACGGCAAGGGTCTTATGTTTTCGAGTGCTGCCCGGACCTCTCTTGGTCCCTCATCCATGCCTGCCGGCAGAGCCGGACGGCATTGGTCAAGGAAGCCTGAATTAAGTTTCTCCCCTTCCTTATATGCACTCTTTCGGTTGCCGGGCTTGGGGGGTTGTGTACACTCTTATCCCGGCATCCATTCTATTTTCTTCTAGTGCTGTACCTGTCCCGGCAGCCGGCCTATGAGGCCGGCTGCCGGCCTATGAGGCCGGCAGCCGGGCAGGGGTAGTCTTCTGGTTCTTTTGCTGCCGGCTGGCATCGGTCTTGTACCTTTGCCGGCCGGCTTATGTCAGTCCTTGTCTGCCGGTCACCAAGAGTGTGGCCGGCAGCTGGGTACTACCTTGTGTAGTTGCTGGCCGGCAATCATTGCCGGCCAACACTGGCTGTTGCTGGCCGGCAGCTGCTGCCGCCGGCACAGGCATTTGAACCAGAGGGCTGCCGCCCTATAGCTGTTAAGTAGTATACTTTAAAGCTAATTGTGGTGTGTGCCGGCCGGCAAAGGCAGGCCGGCACACATCCTCCTATACTGTACTAGTATTCTTCTGTATAGCATATACAGTAAGAAGAAAACTATAGTAAAAGTTTAGGTACAGCACTGTATCTTCTAACACTATTGTGTTTTCTTACACAGCCCTTTGCTGTTGCCCTCAGACAGGAAGCAGAGTTCTTCCCCGTCTATTATCCAGGATTTTTAAAATCATTGCCTAGGTGTGAGCTCCACCTGTTTCCTCTGGAAACCTTGCATTGGTTACTCTAGTAGAGATAAACCATTTTTGATTTTATTATCCGGAAGGCTGCAACAATGGGTTGTGAGGGAAACACAAGTGTGTGTCTTTCATTTATGAATTGTTATGCTATACTATGCATATCCAGTGATACATAGTTCACTTGATACTCATGGAAATTTCTTCTCTTTACAGGAGGACCCTCCGAAGTGCGGAAATGTTTTCTGCAATGTCCGCAGCAAGAACCTCTGCGGACATGAGTGTTGTAGGAGACACGCAGCATGCGCTGTCTCCAAGAATGATCTCCAGTATTGGGACCCTCAGGTATGTACTGTATGCACTAACCTGATTACTGAGGCTTTTGATTCCCCTAGAACGGCGGAATCAAGGGATATAGCTAGGGAAAAGCTTCGTACTTGGGTAAGGGGCTTCAAGAAGAACACCTCTGGCCCTTATCTTCCAAGTGAGAAGATGAGGGCGTATCTTTTTCCCCAGGCATCAGCTGAGGCAGTGATTCCCCAGCCTCAAGAGGAGATCCTTCAAGATCAAGTCCAGGTGGACGAGGAAGTCGCAGATGCGATGCAAGACATCCAGTTGTGTGACAGGATGTCTGACCTGGACAATCGTTTGGAAGAAGACCTCCTGGCAGAAGGTCAGGATCAAGTTCAAACCCCGGATGTCGTAGAGGATGAGGTCGACGAGGTGTCGGCTACTCCGGTTCAGATGCCGGAGCCTATCCCCTCAACATCGGCTGGCCTCCCAGTAGAACTGGGACAGGCCCTCTCTTCGATTGTTGGAATGATCCAACAAATGCAGAAGGAGAATCAGGAGAAGGCGGCTGCAATGGAACTGCGTATGCAGTCCCTGGCAGAATCACATGGGCCCCGGAAAAGGCTCAATGTGAAAGACCTTCCCATATGCTCAGATGCTAACCCATGGAGGTATGCTGAGCACATGCCGATGACGACTGGAAAGATCGTCATTTCGGATAAGCTGGGTTCAGTTCCCCTAGAGGAGGTAGAATTCTGGCCCAGCAAGGCATCATATCCGGACTGCTATGTCCGGCTGAGAAAAGAACCAGCTTCAAGGGAGGAGACAGAGCCGAAGGAGGTCATTGTTATGGACCACGCTAAGGCTCAAGCCCTACTTTCATCCTCGATGAAAGAGAGGGGCTTCTCGAATTCGAAGGTAGCTGCATTGAGCAAGAAGCTCCCTTCGTTTGTGTCCTCTCCTGATAGAGCCTTCCCCTTTTTACAGAAAGGGTTTGCGGCTGTCCTAAAGGCAGTCGAGGCCGGCAAGCCTTGCCCCTCCCTGGAGGAGTGTAAACCCTTGTCGCTGGCTCTACCTATGGACCACAAAGACTGGAAGGATGTCCATCTAACATTCTCAGTGGGAAAGTTGGAGGCTGATATTGCCGGACGGCAATTCGGCGAGGACCTCCCCAAGCTGTCCGAATCTCTTTTACGAAGAGAGTTCGAGACAAAAGAAAGACTGGCTGCCTCAATGTCTCATCAGACTACTCTCGAGACGATGGCAAGTGACCCCAAGGTCCATGAAATGTTCATGGTAGTGGCTAAGTCTCACTTAGCCACAGTGACGAAGGACCTTTATAACTTCGTCAAGGCAAGGAGAGCTTGCAGGGAGTTCGTGTTCACCGGGGCTTCGGTGAGACACGAGCCAAGGAAGTTAATCTCCTCCAACATTTGGGGAAAAGACCTTTTCCCTACCGATGTGGTCAAAGAGGTTGTTGATAAGGCCGCCGTGGAGAATAGAAATCTTCTCCAGAAGTGGGGCCTGGCTATCAAAAGAAAATCTTCCCCGGATGAGGGTCCTCAACCAAAGAGGAAGAATATGAAGACTAGGCTACCATCTCGGCCAGCCAAGCCTTATAGACAGCAACAGCAACTGCAATTGCCTTTGCCTCCAGTGCCCCAGATGGTGGCACAAACCCCGACTGCCTTTCAGTGGGTACCCCAGGCGGTGCCAGGTCAGTCAACCACATTCGCCCCAACGTTCGAAGGACAGTCTTCTTCCTTTCGTGCAAAACCTAGAGGAGCAGCCAGAGGCTCGTCTAGGCGCCCCTCAAGGGGAAGGGGATTCAGAGGTGGTCGTGGTCAGGGAGGCAAGACCTCAGGACGGCAGTCCAAGTGAAATGATACCGGTAGGAGGGAGACTGATGAAATTTTGGGATCGCTGGACCTTCGATCCCTGGGCCCAAAGCCTACTCAAGAATGGACTGGGTTGGAGTTGGTACAGCACTCCACCCCCATGCCTTCGGTTTTTCCAACACTCCACCCCCATTTTGGAGGAGTACGTTCAAGAACTGTTGGAGAAAAATGTGATCCGAAAGGTGAAGTCCATCAAATTCCAAGGGAGGCTGTTTTGTGTTCCCAAGAAAGACTCGGAAAAGCTCAGAGTCATTCTGGACTTGTCACCACTCAACAAGTTCATAGTGAATTGCAAATTCAAGATGCTAACACTGCAACACATAAGGACCTTACTGCCCAAGAGGGCATACTCAGTCTCTATAGACTTGTCAGACGCCTATTGGCACATTCCAATCAGCCGTCGACTCTCCCCCTACCTAGGGTTCAGGCTACAACGAAAACTGTACGCCTTCAGAGCCATGCCATTCGGGCTAAACATAGCCCCAAGGATTTTCACGAAGCTTGCGAGCGCAGCTCTCAAACAATTACGCCTAAAGGGAATTCAGGTAGTAGCCTACCTGGACGACTGGCTGGTGTGGGCAGCATCCGAGACCGAATGCTTGCAAGCTTCCAGTCAGGTGATCCAGTTCCTAGAGTACCTAGGCTTCAAGATCAACAAGAAAAAGTCTCGACTTTCTCCATCCCAAAAGTTCCAGTGGCTGGGAATCCACTGGGACCTTTTGTCACACAGTTTCTCCATCCCAATGAAGAAAAGGAAGGAGATAGCGGGCTCTGTCAAGAGACTTCTAGATTCCGAAAGGATATCAAGACGCGAACAGGAGAGGGTACTAGGCTCTCTCCAGTTTGCTTCAGTGACAGACCCAGTGCTAAGAGCACAGCTAAAGGATGCAACCGGAGTTTGGAGAAGGTATGCATCAAACGCGCGAAGAGACCTGAGAAGACCAGTGCCGCCTCGGCTACGTACTCTTCTCAGACCTTGGTCCCAAGCCAGACATCTAAAGAAGTCTGTTCTTCTTCAGCCACCTCCCCCGTCGTTGACGATTCACTCAGACGCCTCAAAGGAGGGATGGGGAGGTCACTCTCATCGGAAAAAAGTCCAGGGGACTTGGTCCAAGCTATTCAGGACCTTTCATATAAACTTTCTAGAAGCTATGGCAGTGCTCCTTACCTTAAAGAAAGTCTCCCCGCGTCACTCGATCCACATAAGATTGGTGACAGACAGCGAGGTGGTTGTGAGATGCTTGAATCGACAAGGGTCGAGGTCACCACCTCTCAACCAAATGATGTTAGCCATTTTCCGATTGGCGGAAAAGAAGAAGTGGTACCTGTCGGCAGTTCACCTTCAAGGAGTCCGCAATGTGACAGCGGACGCTCTATCCAGGTTCACACCGATAGAGTCGGAATGGTCCTTAGACGCAGGATCATTTTCCTTCATTATGAATCAAGTCCCAGAACTGCAAATAGACCTCTTTGCGACGAAAGACAACAAGAAGTTGCCCCTGTACGTGTCCCCGTACGAGGACCCCTTAGCGGAAGCAGTGGACGCAATGTCCCTCGACTGGAACAGATGGTCCAGGATTTATCTGTTCCCTCCTCACAACCTTCTGTTGAGGGTCCTCAACAAACTGAGATCCTTCAAGGGGGTAGCGGCAATAGTGGCCCACAAGTGGGCGAACAGCATGTGGTTCCCCTTGGCGTTGGAACTACAGATGAAGTTCGTGCCGCTACCACATCCAGTTCTGACCCAGCGAGTCCAGAAGTCGACTGTCTGCGCTTCATTACAGAAAACCCAGACCCTGCAGCTCATGATTTTCTCGCCCTAGCGGTGAGAAAGCGCTTCGGGATTTCGAAAGCCAGCATAGACTTCCTAGAGGAATACAAGTGCAAATCGACTAGAAGGCAATATGAGTCATCTTGGAGAAAATGGGTGGCCTTTGTAAAGGCAAAGAATCCGCAGGAGATCTCAACAGATTTCTGCTTATCTTTCTTCATCCACCTCCATGGCCAAGGATTGGCAGCTAACACGATTTCAGTGTGTAAATCGGCTTTGATGAGACCCATTTTATTTGCCTTCCAGATCGACCTAGGTAACGAGATCTTTAATAAAGTTCCGAAAGCCTGCGCTAGGCTCAGACCTTCAGCACCTCCAAAGCCCATCTCATGGTCTTTAGACAAAGTTCTTCATTTCGCCTCCTTGTTGAGCAATGAAGAATGTGCGTTAAAGGATTTGACGCAAAAAGTTATTTTCCTATTTGCACTCGCGTCCGGGGCCAGGGTTAGTGAGATCGTAGCCCTCTCGAGAGAGGCAGGTCGTGTTCAGTTCCTGGATGGGGGGGAGCTGAACCTGTTTCCGGATCCTACGTTTCTCGCCAAGAATGAGTTACCCACCAACAGGTGGGGTCCCTGGAGAATCTGTCCTCTGAAAGAAGATGCATCTCTATGTCCAGTAGAATGCCTAAAGGTCTATCTTCGTAGAACTTCAGACTTCAAGGGTAGTCAACTATTCAGGGGAGAAACATCAGGCTCAAATTTATCTCTGAATCAACTCAGAGCGAAAATGACATATTTTATTCGCAGAGCGGATCCTGACAGTACACCCGCAGGTCACGATCCGAGGAAAGTTGCCTCATCCCTAAATTTCTTTAATTGTATGGATTTTGAACACCTCCGTTCATACACGGGCTGGAAGTCTTCCAGGGTGTTCTTTCGCCACTATGCGAAGCATGTAGAGGAACTTAAGAGATATGTGGTAGCAGTGGGTCGTGTAGTTAACCCTACTGTTTAACTCTGCGAGGAACAGTGGTCTTAATTGGGACGATTAAGTCCAGGGTGAGTGTGTAGGTACATACTGTACTACAAACTAAATGAGGGCACCAAGTGCCCATATAGACTGTTCCTTCCTTCAAAGGTGAACCTTGCATAAGTTCAGACATGTGTGCCAAGCGTTTCTAACGCTAATGTGATTGATTTGTAATACAGATTTTTTATGACTTGATACCTTGGTATCTCATTAAAGTGGTGTTTAATGGTTTTTCTTTCAGATAAACAAGTTCTGTTTACTATCATACTTATGCTTAAAGTTTTGGGTTACCCTCTTTTATATAAATATATATATTTGTTGTTAACCTGTCTGTTTATTATCTGTCAATAAACTTGTTCTTGAGAACCTTGCGTCTCTTTCACCTGTGTCAATTTATTGGTATAATTGAGCATTTTAATTCTATGTATCTTATCTGGGATAATTCTGATAGAATTGTTCTGTTTTGCAAGCTATGTTGCATTGGTTTATGTAAGTCCCCTAATGGGAGGACTCCGTCCCATAAAGGGACGAGGGCGGTTTTATTAGTTTCTTCCTATGCGGATATAAACCTTTGTCCAATACAAGTATTGTGAGGATGACTGGTCAATATATTGACGCAGTGGTTCTATACAAACTATGCTTTACTTAATATAGGGCGAGACCACTATATTAGCTTGCCTGGTATTCATACATAGATATATGTACACTTCGAGACTTTCCAGAGTCTAGTAGGACTCTTCCCTGTAGGGGGCAGGAAGCTCTAACATAGTTTATAGTTAGTTGAAAAGATGTATAACGGTAACATCTTAGGTCTCTAGGTCTAGTCGACCGGGAATAAATATCTCCGGGGAGTACGGCACGTTCTGAGAATCCACAGATACAGTAATGCTCTGGTACACTTCCATCAGGACGACATGGCTTGAGCCCAAAAAACGGATTTTGAGCGAAGCGAAAAATCTATTTTTGGGTGAGATAGCCATGTCGTCCTGATGGACCCGCCCTTGCCTTTCTAAGAAAAGGCTGTAGGACCCCTCCCTACATACAGTATCTGTAGCACCTCGTGTACGCTACAAGGAATACAGATGGCGCCAGGATTGGCGCCAGGCACGCATACGAATCGGGGGATAGGGAAGCCTTGGGAGCGGCTCCCCTTTTTCTTTCCCGAATTCGTATCTCGTCAATCTCCCTCCTACGAGACGAATCTCTGTTCAGGTCGTAGATTGCCATGTGACGTGTCTAGAATACGTCCTCTGATATGTCGCGATATCCCTTTCACGAGGGATACTCGCTCCAGGAGTTAGAATTCTGGTACCTTAAGGTAAATTCTCTGGGAATATCGCCGTAGTTGTAATATACCCTAGGAAGCTACCCTATAGGAACTTCCATCAGGACGACATGGCTATCTCACCCAAAAATAGATTTTTCGCTTCGCTCAAAATCCGTTATATATATATATATATATATATATATATATATATATATATATATATATATATATATATATGAAGAAACTAAGTGCAATTATCTCATTTGCATATTGGGCTCTAGTATAGGATTGCATTTTGTAAGGATTAAAATAAAATGAAAAGTCAGGAAATTTTCATGACTCTTGCTTGATGGTTACTGAAATAAATAAAAAAAATTAAATAAAATTTATAACTGATATTGTTGGGTAGAAAAATGTTTAACTTTTGTCACTGTAACTGTTTGCATTTAGGATAATTTTGTCATCAATTTTTAAAATAAATTTGCATCTCATTTAGAACCAAATGGTTCATAATAATGGAAAAGTAGAGAATATAAATATATATATATGTATACATATATATATATATATATATATATATATATATATATATATATATATATATATATATATATATATATACACATATATATATATATATATATATATATATATATATATATATATATATATATATATAT
>NC_090739.1:121364488-121371988 GCF_036898095.1 Palaemon carinicauda
TCAGCCAACTTTACCAGTCAGGGTCATCCATATATATGATTTTATGAAAAAAAAGTCTTGCGCTTCATTGATTATCCCTAAGCGGCAAAAACTGGAAAAAATTATGCAATTAATGTTCTTAATTCATAAGAGAATTTGTCGATTTAGAGAAACTTGAGCAATACCTTAATTTCCACTTAATGTTTTGGTGGACTTGAAAATATTTTTAATAGTACATTTAATGATATTAAAATAATGACAGTAACGAGGCTTAAGATATGCAGTCAAGTTCAGAGATAGTCAATAAAGTAGTAATGACGACAACTAGATAAAGAAATGACGCAAGAAAGTTTGCTGGGAATTCTTGTTATTTTAAGAGAGAGAGAGAGAGAGAGAGAGAGAGAGAGAGAGAGAGAGAGAGAGAGAGAGAGAGAGAGAGACTTTATCCCGGCTCTATGACTTCCTTTGAGGGAGAAGGAGAGAAAATGAAACATACCTCAATCGACGAGCAAAAAGGTTGAGGGTTAAGCTGCAAGGGAAGAGTGCTTCATTTCGGGTTTTATTTGTCATTCCTTCGGGAAGTCCCAGATGGAATGAGTTCAGAGAGTGGATCGGTCTCTTTGACTTTTGCACAAAGGGATTTTCTTTCAAGGTTTCCAAAACTGAAGAGGCAATTTGTAAAAATGATATGAATGATCCATTTGCGGGTTTATTCAGTTATTGTATAATACGATCATATATATATATATATATATATATATATATATATATATATATTATATATATATATATATATATATATATATACATATATATATATATATATATATATATATATATATATATATATATATATATATATATATATATATATATATATATATATATATATCTAATGTAATGAAATCCAGGACTGTTATATTAAGCATATTCATAAATATTCCTTCAATGTATCATATGTTTTTTATAAGAATATCAGGTTTGACTATTGTATATATATTTAAATGTATATATATAAAACACATTTATATGCATATATACTGTATATACAGATAGATGCATATATATGCAGTATATATATATATATATATATATATATATATATATATATATATATATATATATATATATATATATATATAATATATATATATATATATATATTTATATATATATATATATATATATATATATATATATATATATATATATATATGGCACATGTATATATACATATATATGAATATATATATATATATATATATATATATATATATATATATGTATATATATATATAATATATATATATATATATATATATATATATATATATATATATATATATATATATATATATGTATATATATGCATATATATATATATATATATATATATATATATATATATATATAAAACACATTTATATGCATATATACTGTATATACACATATATATATATATATATATATATATATATATATATATATATATATATACATATATATATATACACATGTATATATACATATATATATAAATATATATATATATATATATATATATATATATATATATATATATATATATATATATATATATAAATATATATATATATATATATATATATATATATATATATATATATATATATATATATACACACACATATGTTTGTGTGCGTATCTGTATCGACACACCACGTTTCCCTCAGTGACTATGGTTCTGAAACTAGTACATTGAACCTATTATCATTTAGTGTTTTTAATCCAGCTTACTGTTTATTGTAGTAAGCCTCTTCCATTTTGATAAAACTGTTTTCTAGCTAGTTTGAGAGATCCTATAAATCTAGCGATCACCTTTTTTAGCCACGATGAATAAAATACTTCCCTCTCTTAATTAAAGGATTCCACTCATTGATTTAATTTACGCTAATTATTTTCCACTGCTCAAAAAACTTACTCGATTCCTTTCCCCCAGTCTGTATTCCCTATTAGTATTCTCTGAGTGAGAGAGAGAGAGAGAGAGAGAGAGAGAGAGAGAGAGAGAGAGAGAGAGAGAGAGAGAGAGAGAGAGAGAGAGAGATAATATCCCTTGTTGGCAAAAGAGGCAATTTTCTGAGGTGTCAACTTTAGGGCTACGAGCTTGTTAAATATTGCTAGAGCTCAAGGGCTTATTATCCAGAGTCCAGAATGGGGACAGTTTAGTGGGAAAATTATGTTGGGCCTAAACGGTATATAATAGAGATTAGAAAACAATTCATAGAACATTTCACTAAATGAGATCGTTAGAAAATGATGGTAAACATGTCCACAGTTCAAATATATCTATATGGAATATTATTCAAATGATGTTTATGAATCAAGAATAAGGAAAATCCTTATATCCACTTTTCGAGATAAGAAAAAATCTATATTTATAAAAAAAAAAGAAAAAAAAAATAAGTACGGAATATTCTTTTGGAACAAAAACTTTTTGCAAAATACTTCTTAGTTCCATTTCATAAGTTTCTAATAACGCAATTCTTCTAAATTTCAAAATATTGGTGTCTTTCGAAAATAAAACTTTATATAGAACTGGAGGGGCACTCAGTAGAGCGCAGACCTCAGCCACGGCAACTTATCTCTAAACCTTTTACTTGATCTTGACCTTGACCTTTAACCTTAACATATATTATTTGGCGAGGATCTTCATGCACTGAAATATGAACCAAGTTTGAAGTCTCTGTGACAATGTTGTCCAAACGTATATATGATTACGTAATTGGACATTTTGTTTGACCATGACCTTGACTTTCCAAAATTTAATCAACTCCAGATTTTTATATAACAGTTAATCCCTGCAAGTTTCATTACTCTACGATTAAAATTCTGGCCAGTAAGCTGTTCACAAACAAACACACAATCACACAAACAGGGGCGAAAACATAACCTGCACCAAACGACGTTGCCGGAGGTAATAACCAGTTCCCTAATATATTTCATTTCTGAGTGGGATTTGTCAACAAAAGGAATTTCAATATTTCAATCCTTCATTTTAGGATGATGTACTTCCATTTATCATTACTAGTTGAAAAGAGGTAAGACCTGATATGTGAAAAGTAAATTGTTGTTTTATAATGATGTTAATGATGACATTTATGAGGTTAATGGTAAGAAAATATCTTAAAGAGAATTCATTAGTTTTAATTATTCTAAAGATGAACTGAACGTTAAAGAAATTAACGAGGTTTTAATTCTGATGAG
This sequence comes from Palaemon carinicauda, assembly GCF_036898095.1. Lineage (NCBI taxonomy): Eukaryota > Metazoa > Arthropoda > Malacostraca > Decapoda > Palaemonidae > Palaemon > Palaemon carinicauda. The sequence continues at coordinate 121,367,711 of NC_090739.1, forward strand.
GATGATGATGATAATGAGGATAATGATGATGATGATGACGATTATTATTATTATTATCATTATTATTATTATCATTATTATTATTATTGTTGTTGCTGTTGTTGTTGTTAGTTCTTAAATGTAAATTACATAATAACATGTACTTACAGAATCATGATATTATTATTATTATTATTATTATTATTATTATTATTATTATTATTATTATAATCACTTTGTTAACATCAAAATATAAATAAACAAGAATAGACATCACATATACACTAAAATTACACGTGATAATAAATGAAGTATTAAGTGTAACATACATAAACATGAAATAGCATACAAAATATACGTGCAGAGACAAGCAAAACGCTTCTGTCATTTATCAATCGAAGAATCTACATTTATAATGATGATGGTTAAGTGTGAATGGATCTGCATTTATCAAGATGGAGCAAATGAAGCTGACGATAATAATTGATGTTGATGATGACAGCAATTCCATAGATCCCCCTCAAAGTCTTCCAAATCTTCGTTAAATCATCATTAGATATCTAAATGCAATGTAAGGGTCTCTCTCTTTGATCCTTGAGTTTGGTAACCATTCCTTTAAAAGAAATAACCTTTTTTTTAACGTTTTTCCCTTTTTCTGATGTCATATGTCTTTCCGATTCCCTATTTTACGTCACCTACAATTTTCGTTTTATGTATCATATTCTCTCTCTCTCTCTCTCTCTCTCTCTCTCTCTCTCTCTCTCTCTCTCTCTCTCTCTCTCTCTCTCTCTCTCTCTCTCTCTCTCACACATTTTCTATTCTCTTTTCAAGATTTATTTTGTCTGAACTCAAATAATACGTCTTTTAGTTTCTCTCATTTATACTTTTTGTTAAGTTTTATTTCATTCCTAGTAATCGTTAGCTGCTATATTATTCGTTTCATTTATCATTCAAAATCATTCTCGTTATGATTTAAGTACTAATCTTCATTCCCTGATTTCCTCTAGCCCTCATTCAATAGTTTCCCTTTTTCAATATTTTTCTCTACATACCACTCTTTTATTTCGACCATCATTCACTCTCTTCTTTTCTTATGCAATCTTCCTCGTCTTGTTTTTAGTGTTCCACGAAGAAATAGAAAACTAATTTCTTCCTCTATTTATATATATATATATATATATATATATATATATATATATATATATATATATATATATATGTATGTATATATATATATATATATATATATATATATATATATATATATATATATATATATATATAATCTCCTATGCCTATTGTGTGCATGTGTGTATTTTTGTATGTGAATGGATATCTTTATGAAAATATATATAAATACTTGTGATATATATATATATATATATATATATATATATATATATATATATATATATATATATATATATATATATATATATATATAATCTCCTACGCCTATTGATGCAAAAGGCCTCTGTTACATTACACCATTCGCCTCTATTTTGAGCTTTTAAATTAATATTTCTCCACTCGTCATCTCCTACTTTACTGTTTTCCATATACATATATATATATATATATATATATATATATATATATATATATATATATATATATATATATATATATATATATATATATATATATAAATAATCCCCTCCCAGCAACTTATCTCTTCTCTCTTATTGGACACAGTTGTCCCTGAGAAGTTAAACGCGAGTGCAGAAATAAACGAAAAAAAAAATGTGGTTCATTATTTTCCTATCGGGAGGTTGCAGATATCTTTTTACAAGTTGCTTTTGGTGACTCCCGTCATCAAGCTTGGATTGAAAATGATCCCTTTTCAATATAAATTTTTCCATTTCATATGCATCAGACAAGACAAAAACTAACGGCACATTTCTTTTGAAATATATATATAAAAAATCTCTATTGAATAACCTGTTAGATGTAAAAAAAAAAAAAAAAGAAGAGAGAAATACTTCACGTTAGCCTGGCTTGTAAAAGGGTTTCATCACTGAGAGTCGAGGTGCTAGTAAAAACGCCCCTGGTATTTATTGTCGCTATTCCAACGTTGCTTTGAAATGCAGACATTTATAGATTGGGTGAGGTCAAGTTTTTCAATATGATTTAAATGGTATGAATTGTCTACGAGATATTTGTATTTTTCCTCAATTTATTTAATTAAATTTGTTGTCTAATTTTTCTACAATTTTTGTAGATGTATTGCGAAACGAAATAGGAGGTCTTCCGTAATCTATCTGTTTATGAAGGAACTTTTAAATTTAGATATAAGATTATATTTCTTCTTAGCATAAAACCTATCAAGCAAAAGACATCTAAATCAAGGAGCTAAAAGAATAGGTTATTTAACAATATATGTTATATCACATATGAACAATAAGTTATCGTAAATGGGATTTTTCAATATCACATAGAATAAAAAATACTACATAAATTTATTCTAAAGAGTTAGAAATTAGATGTAACACTTAATAAATGATAGAGGAAATGTAAGTGTTGACTTTGCCTGGAGGGCCTATGAACAATACGTGATTATAGAAAGGTAAACAAACCTTACTCTAGATAAATAGAAATAACCACATCTTCTTTGGTAAATAGGAACAAAAATAAAAGAACTTGTTTAGGAAGACTGGAGGAGAAACGTAAATTACGTCGGTAGGAAATTATTGTTAGTTTGGGTGTGGTCTAATTACGTTTCTGAAAAGAAACCTCACCTTAATATAAGGGGAGAAGAAAAATGGGATCTTTTCACGCTAGGTATATGTATGATATCAATGAGATAATGCAATAAAAAAAAATTAAGAGACAGCTGGATAACATAGAGATAAAGGAAGAGAGATGTGATAATGATGAGGAAATTGATGATAGTCAGCTTGGTGGAGCATGTTGAATTTATTTTTCGAGTCATAAAGACTTACAAATACAGTTAAATTTAGTTTTGGTATATGCACACACCTGCATAATTACACAGAGAATATAAAATTCTTATTTAAAACAAAATTGAGACCTCAGAAAACGGACAGGGATAAACAAAATAGAAAAGATGAGAGTATTATATTTTTATACAAAGACAACTGCACCAAATATTAATTTGGGCATTATTATTATCATAATGATTATTATCATTATCATATATTTCCTTTTATTGCTTTTGTTGCTGTCATCATTATTGCTAATATAATTATCATAATACATTTTACTTCTCTTAAAGCTTAGGGTTATTATGCCATAACTCTTTATAGCATTACCGGAGCAATTCATTTTAATTACAAAGAAAAAGTGATAATTTTTTCACAGTATTCAAAACAAAAACGTTACAAAATGAAAGTAAACCATAAACGTGCCCCCTGACCTGACTCCTGACTGACCTGTTCTGCCATGAACTAAATGGTAGTGATTGGCTGCTACAGTGAAAGAATACCAACGGAATATGGCATTTCTGAAGGCAAAACAGAAATGGAACGATGGGCGTCCATTTTTTACATTTTCCATGATGGGATTGTAGAAATATATATATATATACATATATATATATATATATATATATATATATATATATATATATATATATATATATATATATATATATGTGTGTGTGTGTGTGTGTGTGTGTGTGTGTGTGTGTGTATACATATATCTATATACTATATGTATATGCGTCTCTCTCTCTCTCTCTCTCTCTCTCTCTCTCTCTCTCTCTCTCTCTCTCTCTCTCTCTCTCTCGAGAGAGAGAGAGAGAGAGAGAGAGAGAGAGAGAGAGAGAGAGAGAGAGAGAGAGAAAATTTCAGGAAATTAATTGAGTTTAAAAATCATTATGGTTCACATATAGTAACTCCACTTATTTTCATTGCAATAAAAAGAGATTGCTGTGGGATCAAACTAATCCTGATACCATTATTACTTTATCTAAAGAGGGATAGCGTTTCTCAAAAAAAAAAAAATGTATTTCTTTTAAGACACAGCACCAATAAAAAAAAGTATTGGATCAAAACTGAGAGAGAGAGAGAGAGAGAGAGAGAGGGAGAGAGAGAGAGAGAGAGAGAGAGAGAGAGAGAGAGAGAGAGAGAGAGAGAGAGAGAGAGAGAGAGAGAGAACATGTAATTAAGGTAAACTGTTTAAAGGTATAAGGGAACAAAAAACAGAAGAAAAACGAATTTGCCAGAACTGTAAAAAGGATTTACAGTTTTCCGATCACCCCATTTAAAAGCGGTGGGAGAGAATGCAATTTAAGAATAGTGAGAGAGAGAGAGAGAGAGAGAGAGAGAGAGAGAGAGA
>NC_090739.1:121376988-121380096 GCF_036898095.1 Palaemon carinicauda
AGACTTTAATGCGCACCCATCCAGACTTTTCTATAATGAATTACAGCGTCTCTGTTCTCAACAATCTCTTCAAATTAGCGATGTTGCCATCCTGCCCCCTTCGTCTTTTACGTACATGCAAAACAGAATAATACGTCCATCACATCCTGGCTTGATCATTGTATTACCACTGACCGCCTGCATAGCTCTATCACTGAATGTATTATACGATACAACCTTTCGTCTGCATTCGATCACATACCCATACAGATCACATTTCACACACCCTCCCTCCCGGCGGTACCCATCCAAAGGGAGAGGCTACCTTCCATCTCATGGGATTTCTCCAACCTCCAAAAATCCACTGCATTCAAACGCTTATCTGAAAGTAATCTCCGCTCGATAATTCAACCTGCTGAAGCCCTGCTCTGCAATAATCCTAATTGCCGCAACGAACAGCATAAAACAAAACTGAAGGAATTCTACGTAAATATCATAAATGCCCTACGGAGCTCGGGAAGAGACACGTTTAGACTCTCTAGAGGTAACCATCGAAACATACCTGGTTGGAATGACTTAGTTAAAGACCTCTATGCACACTCTCGAGAAATGTTCCTTCGTTGGAGGAACGATGGTAGCCAGAGAGAAGGTCCCCTCGCTCTTCAGATGAGACAAGCGAGAGCACAGTTCAAACTTGCTCTCCGTCAATGTCGCAGCAACGAAAATCAGCTACGAGCCGATGCACTGTCCAGAAAATTGACCAACCATGACTTCCCCCATCTTTGGAAAGATATCAATTCACTAAACCCAAAGTCAAACAAATTATCCCAAAGAGTAGGGGATGCAATTGGCGAAGAATCCATCGCAAGAATGTGGGGGGATCACTTCAGTACCATCCTAAATTGTATAAATGACCAAGATACCCGAAATGAAGTGGATGCTCTCATCAATGTCAATATGGATTTTCAATATAGTGACCGTATCTCCCCGAGTGACGTGTGCGAGGCTATCAAGAAATTACCTAGTAACAAGGCTCCCGGCTGCGATGGCCTTCCTGCCGAGGCTTTCAAATTCTGCCACCCTATAATTTATATCCTATTTTCTGCACTATTTAATGCCTGTATATTACGCCAATATCTCCCCGAAACCCTGCTACTTGTCCACTTAATACCTCTCATAAAAAACAAACTGAAGGATGCCAGTGACCCAGGAAACTACCCGCCCCATCGCCATTACAACAATTTCATCGAAAATATTTGAATCTCTTCTGTTCCGTCGCCTTGCACCATTTCTCCACACCGCAGACAATCAATTTGGTTTTAAGACTAACCACTCGACTGACACCTGTATATATATTTTAAAGGAGTTATTGATTTCTATATATCCTCGGCCTCCCCTGTCTACTTATGTTTTGTAGACGTGCGGAAGGCATTTGACAGAATAAACTATCTGAAGCTCTTTTTGAAACTACGCAAAAGAGGAACTCCTCTATATCTCATCGGTATATTATACTGTTGGTTCACAACACAACAGTTCTGTGTCAAATGGGGCAATGTCCTGTCCCAGCAATTCGGCTCATCTAACGGTCTCAGGCAAGGAGGCATCCTCTCACCATACTTATTTAATGTTTACACAGACGACTTAAATATCAGACTGAATTCACTTCCCATTGGCTGTACGATTAATGGCTTTACCATAAATAACCTTTGCTACGCTGACGATATGGTCCTCATCTCCCCCTCTGCTCAAGGCTTACAACGTCTCATCAATACTTGCAACGCATACGCTATTGAACATGACATAATCTATAACGAATCGAAGACACAGTGCATGTCTGTCCTTCCTAGATCGCTCCGTTTCGTAGAAGATCCACATATTTGCCTTCAAAACCATCAGCTAGAATTTGTCAATGATTTTCCTTACGAAAGATTTAAAGGACACATCTGACATTGAAAACAGGCGACGAAAATTGTGTTGTCTAGGGAACATGGTAACGAGAAGATTTGCCTTCTGCCGCCAAGATATCAAAAAACTCCTATTTCAAACCTACTGCTATAACGTATACGGCTGCTCGTTATGGGCAAACTATACGCGAGAATCGATGAGACGTATCACAGTCATTCACAATGATATCCTAAGGCGCCTCACCAATACCCCGAGGCACCATTCAGCTTCAGCGATGTTTGTAGAAAATGGACTGGATAACCTAAAAACCATCATTCGTCGCTCTATAGTAAGTCTCACCTCCCGCCTACGATCTAGTGAAAATCCCCTAATTCAAAATGTGCTTGCAAGTGCAGCGAGAATAAAATCCAAAATGTGGGAAACCTGGAATACGGAAGCGTCAGTACAATGAATTGTATTCACTAATATTTGATAATGTGGCTACGCCAAATCCTCATCACTAAATAACTTTGGTATGATTCCCAGTATTGTTATGATAACGTGTTTTATTATGTTACATCTTTGTTGTCTGGATGTCCTTATTTACTTTACACCCCTGCTCAGTGACTAGATTTTTTTTTTTCCCCTCCCCAGTGTTTTTTCATTTTCAAGCAATTTCTGTTCCAACATATTATCATTGTCATCTCCATTTTTTTTTCTCTCTTTTTGTTTGCTAATATGTATGGTATCATCATTGCTAAGCATTAATTCTTATGTGACTTTGTTACCCAAACCTTAGATCTCTGTGGTCAACCTGCTAATTGATGTTTATAATATATCACTGATTTATTGCATTTCTCATCTTTTTTTTTTTTCTGTACCGATGTCAAAAGTGTAAGATCACTGTACCCTTATTGTAACTCTGTATATGGCTTCTGCTGAAATAAAGATTATTATTATTATTATTATTATTATTATTATTATTATTATTATTATTATTATTATTATTATTATTATTAATGTTATGAAGAGTTATGGCATAATAAAAAGAATGATGATAAATATATTACCGATAAATGAAATAATAGCAAAAACAATAAAAACAGAAATAATTACAATCATAGTAATCATGATAATATTGCTTGTCATATTGTTATAAAATATCAAAAATTATCGTTGGGTGTAAAAATATACTTCTCTCCTTTTTATCCTCTATATTCTTGACTGTTTGCTGAGATATGAATT
>NC_090739.1:121380596-121388096 GCF_036898095.1 Palaemon carinicauda
ATACATTATATATATATATATACATTATATATATATATATATATTTATATATATACATTATATATATATATATATATATATATATATATATATACATTTATATATATATACATTTATATATTATATATATATATATATATATATATATATAATATATATATATATATATATATATATATATATATATATATAATATATATATATATATATATATATATATATATATATATATATATAGTCACAACTTCAGCTTTCCACTTGACTTTTTCATAAATTCTCAGTAATGAGGGCAACACTTCATGTAGGTACAGTAGATATATTAGGAGAATGATCAAATTAAAGTTAAAATTAAACAAAGACTTTACTTATTTTAAATCACGTATAAATATATAACAAAATAATAACAAATAACCACTAAATAAACACTAGCACAAGTGAAGAATTAGGCCACCGGATAACTAACTCAAAAGTATTAACTTGAAAGAGCTTTGAAGTAAACATTTCCAAGGATTACATACGTAAAAATAACAATAGGTAATTTCATTCATGCTGTCCGCTACGATCAGCAATCAATAGATGGCGCTAAAATTATACACAATAATAGGTGTAATTAGAAATTCTAAAAGATAGGAGGGTTATTATAGTTCCCCCCTGTTAGGAATGAAATTACTATGACAATCTTATTGACAAATTTAGTGAATTGTGGTTTTCTGTCTAAGACGTGATAATGCGTCGGCGATGGTGTTGTTTGATCCTCGAATGCTGTGGATCTCAATGTTGTAAGATGACAAGATGTATGACCATTCGAAGAAGTTTCTTGTTGTTAAGCTTTGCCCTTTCGAGGAAGGTAAGGAGTTTGTGGTCGGTGTAAATGACGACACGTGCAGCACCTTCCAGATATGGACGAAAATGAAGGACAGTTGCAACAAGACTATATAATTCTTTCTCGATGGTAGGCCATCCTAGTTGAGCGCCTTTGAACGCTGCCGTGTAATAAGATACTGGCAGCAGGTGTTCCAACAAAGGAGGAAAAGTACTGGTCCCATCGATTCTTGCAGTAGGACACCACCAAATCCAGTATTGCAAGCATCGACCTGTATAAAAAGGGTCTAGTAAGATTAGGAGCTTGCAACAAAGGAGATGAAGTCATGAATAACTTTGCTGCCGGAAGGCCTTATCGTGATCCTGTGTCCAGTGAAACCTTACTTTGCTGGATGTCAAGACATGTAGAGGAGAAGTTATGATGGAAAATTAGGACAAAACTTGAATAATATGACACCATACCTAAGAAAGTTTTGAGTTCTTTTTTATCACTAGAGTGGGGAATGAAGTTATAGCCTTTACATTAATATCCACTGCCAATGACATGTCCTAGGTATGTAACTTTTGCCTTACCAAATGAACTCTTTGCTAAATTAATAACCAAGTTAGCTTCCAGGAGTGTTTTGATGAGTTCTCTTAAGAATCTTGAGATGTTCGTCCCAGAAATACTAGCAATTACGATGTCATCCAAATAGACATACACACCCTCCAAACCACGTGTAACTTCATGGACCATCCTTTGGATGTAGCTGGAGCATTAGTCATCCCAAATGGCAAAACTCTGTATTCAAAGAGACCAAAAGGTGTTATAAAGGCTGATATCTCTCTTGTCCTATCTGTTAATTTAATTTGATAATAACCCTTCAAGAGATCAATCTGGGTAAGGTATTTAGAATTACTCGCAGTCTCAATAATATCCGCAATTCTAGGTAATGGATAAGCATCCTTGACCGTTAAAGAATTAACCCTTCTATAATCCGTACACATACGATAGGAATTGTTAGGCTTTTTTACTAAAATACAAGGCGATGCCCAGGAGACTTACTTGTGCAGCCAAATCTAGTTTTAGTAAATACTCAACCTCAGCCTTTAAGGCTGGTATTAAACGATGGGACACCCGATAAAAAGGTTGACGAACGGGATTGGCGTTTGGTTCTAGCACAATATCATGTTGCACCAAGGTACAGCAACCAGGAGTGTGAACATATTGCAGGATAAGACTTCAGAACAGCCTCTAATTCTTCCCTTTCCACCTTAGGAAGATGACCAAGATCCTGTGAAAGTAAAGAAAGAATCTGAATTACTAGCATCTTTCCATGACAAAATATGATTATGAGCCAAAGTTTCTTCTTCGTCTGGCTCAAGAGGAGCTAAAAGTTTATCATTATCAACTGCCTCGGGTACTAGGTTTTTCGGGGTAGGAGAAGTCTCGATGGGAGTCGTTATCCTCGAGTTGTGAGTGGAGTGATCAGTCTCTCTACTTATCAGGTGAAGTACCTGTGGAGAAATCTTTGCAGATTGGTATGGTTTTATAAGATTAATGTGCACTAACTGGCTAGGCTTCCTTTTATCTGGAGTTTCAATTGCATAAGTTTTAGAGACCCTTTTAGTGATTTTATACGGCCCCATAAATTTTTCTCTCAGGGAGCTCCTAGAACTGGTCGATATACAAGTAAATCATCTCCTACTTTGAAAGTTCTAATTTTGGCCTTTTTATCATAATGGTATTTCATTCGAATCTGACTTAGTTAAATTCAGATTAGCAAATTCATAAACATGGTCAAATTTAACCTTAAGACTTTGAAGGTATTGCGGAATACTTACTTGCTGGTCTTTGTAAGTACCTCTTAGGATGTTTTCTTTTACCATACTAAGGTTTGTCCTAGGTCTGCGGCCGAACATCATCTCGAAGGGAGAAATTCCAGTTGATTCATTAGGCGTACTCCTAAGTACATACATAAGCAGATCCAGGTCTTCATCCCAGTCTCGTCCAGTTTCACAAATGTACTTGCGCAGGAGGTTTTTAATGGTCTGGTGTACTCGTTCGAGGGCTCCATTAGTCTGAGGGTGATAAGCTGAAGCAAAAATATGGGAGATGTTTAACTGCTTTAAAGTTTGCTTAAACAAATCACTAGTGAAGTTTGTCCCCTGATCACACTGAAGCTCTTTTGGAAAACCAAAAATGGTGAATATTTTAAGAAGATTAACAATAATTGTTCTAGCAGATATGTTTTTTATAGGTACGGCTAAAGGAAATCTAGTAGTTGGACACAACAAGGTTAAAATGTACTCATTTTGTTTCTTAGTTTTGGGAAGTGGACCAACACAATCTACAATTACCTTTTCAAAAGGAGAATTAGGTACTGTAATAGGAACTAATGGGGCTGGAGGTATTTTCTGATTTGGTTTACCAGTTACCTGGCAGGGATGGCAAGATTCTATGTGGTGCTTTACATCAGCTTTCATACCAGGCCAGTAGTAATCGTCCAGCAAACGCTTATAGGTTTTGGAAATGCCTAGATGAGACTCTGCTGAATGAGCAAGATCCAATAAGGCTGCACGAAGATTAGAAGGAACTACAAGCTGGTAACTATCATGCCAGGAATTTTGTCCTGCAATCTTCAAAGGTCTATAATGTCTCATAAGGATGTTATTATCAAGATAAAAATATGGTAACTTACTTTCATCAACGTCATCTTTTACTTTATCAAAGTATTCTTTCAAACTATCATCAGACCTTTGATACTCTACAAATTCATATGAGGGAATATCAACAAGGACTTTTTCACCTAAGGTACTTTGATCCACCTTACCTGTGTGTTCGGTGTCGCTAGAAGTTGAGGTTGTAGACCTGGTGACTACTTGGCAGGGAAGCTCTACCACCGGAGAAAACTCTTTGCCAGCTTTTTCGATCACTACTTCAGGCTGCGTAATGATAAGACTAGGAGTACCGTTAGTTTGAGCCAAGTCATTACCAAGTATCATGTCTGTTCTTGCAAGGCAGGTCAGAATCCAACAAGGCGACATTAGTTGAACCTTTAAAATTAGGACAATCAAGAGAAATCTGTACAATAGGTAAAACCTTTTGACAAGTCAAATCTGACACGGTTACATACTGATCTGTTGGTTTAGCTAAATCTTTTAACTTTGAGCTAATGATAGTTTGAGAGGACCCTGTATCTCTCAAAATTTGCACGGGAATATCATTTACTTTACCAGGATATGTAAATGCTGTAAAGTCTGATAGAGGTTGAGCACAGTGAAGAGTAGTTTTATTTGCAGCATTCCCTGATTTGGGTCCTTATGAAAAAGCATTAGGAGAAGCCTTACCATGAGATGCTTTGCATTTGGGACTAGGACAGTCTTTAATATGATGACCTTCTTTCTTACAAAAAGTACAAACCTGGGGGGAAGATGAAGGTGAGGACGAATGTGGTTTAAGTTTATGAATGAGATGGTAATCATCAGCTAATAGGGCAGCCCTTTTTCCATCTTTTTCTTGTTTTTCTCTAATAAACATTGCCACATTAGCTGGAATACGCCTCAGGAATTCTTCTAAAACTATTAAATTCTTTAATTGTTCTAAAGTAGTTATTTGTTCCTTGTCTATCCATTTATTAAACTGCTTCAACTTCAATGTGAAAAACTCTAGATAGGTTTGAGCTTGGTTCTTCAAAGTTTGTCTGAAGATTTGTCTATACCCTTCTGCTGTAACACTATAAGCATCTAATATGGCAGTTTTAAAGACTTCATAATCCCTTTCTTGGACTAAGTTGTGCTGCCACATATGCAGCTTTTCCTTTAAAGGAGTTTCTGATTAAGAGAACATATTGGTCTCTTGGCCAGTTGAGAGACGTTGCAGTGTTTTCAAAAGTAATGAAAAAAACATCAGGATCTTTTTCATCGAAGACAGGCAGGAGTTTGCGTGCTTTACTAAGGTCAAAAGCATCGGGTAGCTGTTTTTCTGCTAACATCTTTTCTATTCTTATGGCTGATAGTTCCTTTTCCAACAGAACTTTTTCTTTACGTTCTATTTCAAGTCTTCTTTGCTCAGTTTCTACTGCGGCATTTGCAGCTTCAAGCCTTTCTTGTTCAGCTTCTAGCCTTTTTTGTTCAGCCTCTACTGTTACCTGCTGCAGTTCAAGTTGGAGTTTCAATTTCACTATCTCTGGGTCTTCAGTTATAGTAACAGCACGAGCAGCACCTCGTTCAAGTGTTAAAGGCCTTAAGGGAATAGCCTCTTCTTCAGTTATGTTACCACTATTTATCAGGAAATCTAATATCTTTCCCAATAGTTCAGCTTTCACCACAGCATGACCTACAGATATTCTTGCCCTTACAGCTATTTGGCGAAGCTGGTCCTTTTTAGCTACGTGTAGTGTATTTAGGTGCTCCCTGGGTGCACCTAAAAATTTCTCAAGATCAAAAGGCATCTCTCAATACTGATAAAATGGAAAATATCACTGGAAATTATATTACTACTATACACAAGCTTTAAGACTTAAAAACGTCAGGGCATTCATGGATTTATGGTGCGAAGGCACCCACAAACCAGAGGAATTTCCTTAATCCTTAAGTCCTACAATGTACAGAAATTCACTAAAATGAACAAGGCTTTAATAATCCATGCCAATCAGAAAACTTTGTTCACCAATAATGCACAACCACTGATAATCTTTAATAAAATATTCTTAATGAAGTAAATAATTGGAAGTACCAACAGTTACCTGAACAAGGAATAAACCTTTAAATATCCATCGAGGAGGAACGAAGTTCTTGACCACGTGGTCGTAACAATATGAAGCCGAAATCCTTTAAAGAGCGAAGGTCGTACCCTGAGTAAGAGGAGCAGAAGTTCCTAAGGAAGGAATCTTTCAATTCCTTATGATGAGGTTTTGAATGCCTCGAAGCACCTTGAGAAGTTGGGGCGACTATGAAGATATCGCTAAGCGATGGTAGTCAACAGAGTCGAGGGTTTAAAAGAATCACGAATTCTAGGCTGCCATTACCCTGCCTGCACGTCCTCCAAAATCTCGATGTATGCTTAAGATGACGTGTAACAACACGACATTCTCTAGGTGAAAGTGTGAGCGCGCTGGAGAACACTATCCGGTGGTGGTCAGTTATAAACTAGCAAAATGTCACTAATAAACTACACTCATGTTGTCCATCATTTTAGAGAAACAAAAATATGAATTTCACAATCCGTCAAGATCGAGCGTAAGCGTAACACATACGTAAGTACATCCCGGACACAGGCCCCCAATTTGTCACAACTTCAGCTTTCCACTTGACTATTTCATAAATTTTCAGTAATGAGGGCAACACTTCATGTAGGTACAGTAGATATATTAGGAGAATGGTCAAATTAAAGTTAAAATTAAACAAAGACTTTACTTATTTTAAATCACGTATAAATATATAACAAAATAATAACAAATAACCACTAAATAAACACTAGAAACAAGTGAAGAATTAGCCACCGGATAACGAACTCAAAAGTATTAACTTGAAAGAGCTTGGAAGTAAACATTTCCAAGGATTACATACGTAAAAATAACAAAAGGTAATTTCATTCATGCTGTCCGCTACGATCAGCAATCAAGAGATGGCGCTAAAATTATACACAATAATAGGTGTAATTAGAAATTCTAAATAAAGATAGGAGGGTTATTATAATATATATATATATATATATATATATATATATATATATATATATATATATATATATATATATATATATATATATATATATATATATATATATATATATATATATATATGTTTGTGTGCGTATCTGTTTCGACACACCACGTTTCCCTCAGTGACTATGGTTCTGAAACTAGTACATTGATCCTATTATCATTTAGTGTTTTTAATCCAGCTTACTGTTTATTGTAGTAAGCCTCTTCCATTTTGCTAAAACTGTTTTTTAGCTGGTTTGAGAGATCCCATAAATCTAGCGATCGCCTTTTTTGCCCCGATGAATATAATACTTCCCTTTCTTAATTAAAGGATTCCACTCATTGATTTAATTTACGCTAATTATTTTCCACTGCTCAAAAAACTTACTCGACTCCTTTCCCCCAGTCTGTATTTCCTATTAGTATTCTCAGAGAGAGAGAGAGAGAGAGAGAGAGAGAGAGAGAGAGAGAGAGAGAGAGAGAGAGAGAGAGAGAGAGAGAGAGAGATAACATCCCTTGTTGGCAAAAGAGGCAATTTTCTGAGGTGTCAACTTACAAGCCTACGAGCTTGTTAAATATTGCTAGAGCTCAAGGGAATAGGCTTATTAGGCAGAGTCCAGAATGGGGACAGTTTAGTGGGAAAATTATGTTGGGCCTAAACGGTATACAGTATAATAGAGATTAGACAACAATTCATAGAACATTTCACTAAATGAGATAGTTAGAAAATGATGGTAAACATATCCCTAGTTCAAATATATCTATATGGAATATTATTCAAATGATGTATATGAATCAAGGATAAGGAAAATCCTTATATCCACTTTTCGAGATAAGAAAAAATCAATATTTATAAAAAAAAAATATTCTTTTGGAAAATTTTTTTTTGCAAAATACTTCTTAGTTCCATTTCATAAGGTTCTAATAACGGAATTCTTCTAAATTTCAGAATATTGGTGTCTTTCGAACATACAACTTTATATAGAACTGG
>NC_090739.1:121395596-121401320 GCF_036898095.1 Palaemon carinicauda
CTTTATGTATTTATGCAGGTGTTTGTGTATATAACAAAACTAAATCTATCTGTATTTGCAAAGACTTTATGACTCGAACAATAAATTCAACTCTCTCCTCCAAGCGGACTATCATCAATTTCCTCTTTATTGTCACATCTCTCTTCCTTCGTCTCTATGTTATCCAGCTGTCTCTTTAATTCTAGTTTGATTGCATTATCTCATTGATATCATACACATAGCGTGAAAAGATTCCATTTTCTTCTCTCCTTATATATACATATATTAAGGTGAAGTTACTTTTCACAAACGTAATTAGACCACATCCAAATAACAATAATTTCCTACAGTCGTATTTTACGTCTGTCTCTTCTTCCCCTCTTCCTCTTTTGTTCCTATATACCTAAAAATGTGCTTACTTCTATTTATCCAGGGTGGACTTTGTTTACCTTTCTATAATGATGTCCCCTATCAT
The DNA here is from genome assembly GCF_036898095.1 of Palaemon carinicauda. Classification (NCBI taxonomy): domain Eukaryota; kingdom Metazoa; phylum Arthropoda; class Malacostraca; order Decapoda; family Palaemonidae; genus Palaemon; species Palaemon carinicauda. The sequence continues at coordinate 121,396,051 of NC_090739.1, forward strand.
TTATTATGTGAGATATCTAGTTCTTAACTCTAAATGAAAAATTTATGATAATATATATTATTTTATCTACTGCGCTATCAAAGACTTCCCAATTATAAGAATTTATTTTTGCTTTACGCTAAAACATAATATATTGTCAAATAACATTTTCTTTTTACACATGCTTCTCTGCCCTTAGTCTAAGAGGTAATTTGTACGACGGCAAGAAGAAGAAATGTATTTATAGACTTGAATATAAAATTTCCTTCATCAATAAATAGATTAACGGAAAAGCTCCTATTTCCCTTTGCAATAAAAGTTGATAAAAATGTAGAAAAGAGCGAAAACAAATTCATTGAAATACTTCATAATAAGTCATATTAAAAAACTAGCTTATCAGTAAATATGCATATCAGAATAACGTTGGAATCCGGACGGAAAATAACAGGAGTGTTTTTGAGTAGCATCTAAGCTACCAGAGATAAAAACCTCTCACCATCCAGGCTGACCGGGAATTTTTCTCTTTTACCTCTAACAGACCCCTTCGATAAAATTATGTCGTTACTCTTTACCATGTATGACGTAATTGAAATTGAAGAGAAATATGTATTGGAAAGGGAATGTTGTCAATCTAAGCTTGATGACGTGACTCACAGAATGCAACTTATGACGATGAATTTCCTTAAGGGAACTACCTCCAGTTAGGATAATTGTATGAAATACGAATATATGGGAGTTGTATCCATTATAGACTATGCACGTAGGGACGGTTATCAAGACGGGAATTATCGTTTGTAATATTTGTGAAGAAAATAGGATGTTAAGAAGTAAACTGGTTCAATACGATCATACACACACACACACACACACACACACACACACACACACATATATATATATATATATATATATATATATATATATATATATATATATATATATATATATATATATATATATATATATACATCATCCTCATAATTGAATTGGTGTTTTGGAAACAAATAAAAGAGCTAAAAGAAAATGTAATTTTTTTCCAGATATTACATGGAAATCGAAATCAAATTAAAGTATTACCAATATCAAAGAAAAACATAACCATCTTAATAATGATAAAAAAGATTTTACGATATAAACCTTTAAACTTGATAGATTTAATGGTAAGAATCAATTTGAAAATAAAGAGTAATAAAACTACCGATACGACTATAATCAGTTCGTATACCATTGAACACTAATTGAAATTAATTATCCGTAATTAACTTCAATCAGGTATTATAGCCACACTTTCCCAGCGATTATTTCAACTTCTAAATGATGGGGACAGAATTATCATTAGATTATAAAAGGGTTTTCCATCTGCCCGGCAATTATCCTGATGGCTCTATTTATCTTTCTTTTGAAACACGTTCATTGTGAATATTTATCACTAATTTCAATATAAAGAAATGGGTTCTTACATTATTCGAGAGAGAGAGAGAGAGAGAGAGAGAGAGAGAGAGAGAGAGAGAGAGAGAGAGAGAGAGAGAGAGAGAGAGATGTGCCTTAATATTTCCGTTCACATGAATAACTAAAGTAATAGATAAATTATATCAAATTGCCTTAAGATACACCGCTTAGGAATGTCTTCTATGGTGTCAAAGTAATATATCTTCTAAAACTTGTGCTAAAAACTCTCATAGCAAAGTTCTTTATGTATCTCACGCGACCTGATACCGTTGAACAAATTTATCTCTTGTAATATTATATATTTTTATATTGTATTTTAGAATAAAGACGATTGATTCCACTAAGTGTTAATCTATGTCTTATTTTTCGTTGCAAAAACGGTCATCCGGATGTGTTAGACCACCATAAAGAGATGCATCAACAAGTTGAGCAATTAGGATTTGAGTTGGAATTCCTGTCTTATATATAAGCTCTGATTCTTTTTATCTTTGCTATTCGATGTTCCTTGTTGTAGATGCCATTCCTGTTCATTCATCCTTCGTCTATTCTATTCCTTTTCATCGATCTATTCAACCTAATAATCTTTACGTATGTACGCGTATTGATATGTAAATTTCCAGCATGAATTTACCTCAGCCATGAAAAAACCGAACTGGATATACGAACCGAGCCACTTTTCCTATTATTTCGAGCAGAGCTTATTAAACTTGGAGAAAACTTGCTCCATAGACACGAAACTCCCAAGACTAACTAATATTACTTACCTATCTATATTACATCGTGTCCCAAAACAGATTCCCTGAGACCAAACTTTGGCCAATATTGGTGTTGCGCTTGAGATAAATGGCCCTCGTCTGGGCGGGTTCGTCAAACTCGGTTGTTTTCGAAGACTGGACGATATGGTAATAAGAATATGTTATAATGGAATATTGATTATTGTAATGAATTGAAAAATATTTCTATGATTATAATATGCTACTCTAAATCATGTAGGCTAATGTGATTTACATAATCATTTTCTTAGACCACAGATGTATATGTATGTGAATATATATATATATATATATATATATATATATATATATATATATATATATATATATATATATATATATATATATATATATATATATATATATATATATATATATATACACGTGTTTGTATGTGTACGCGTGCGTAAACATTTTTTTTCGGAAGCCTAGAACCTGAAATCCGAAGTAGGGAAGTAACAGAACCCTGGAATGTAGTCTTACATTTGAATTTCCTTTGGAATGCCAATAATTACCGCAGGGGTTTAGAACCTGGGATAGTTCACTGGAATGTCCCAAGCCATTACCGACGCAGTTGAAGGAGAATCATCGCCAGTATTACCAATTCCATTCAAAGTTTGCGATCGAAAGGCAGAGCTAAAGCCAGGAATTTTCTTTGATGCACCGTTTGGTCATACTGCGATTAGGATGCGGGAATGCGAATAACCAAACTTTTTAGCCTCTAAAGTCTTGATTGTAATTCTGGGATTTACACGAAGTCCCTCTAGTTTAGAGAAGTGATTAAAATACCTTAAGTGATGAGAGGAAAAGCTTTTAGTTGTAATTACTTGTTTAAAGCCTAACGATCATAATGTTAATTGTTTCTTGGTTCGAGGCCATTGAGGTTACAAAGGAGATTAGTGAATTGATTGACTTTTTGTTGATAAGTTCTACGTCATGAGGAATAATAGATAGGATTTAAGGATATAAATAAGCACAGCATGAATTGAAATAAATTTTTCAAAAGACATAAGATCACGGCAGTTTGTTCTTAATCTAGTTATCCTTTTTGAAAAATCATAGAAAGGACATGATGCAATTTTCATATTTCGTTGTACGTCGTATTAGTTGTGAAAATCCAACAGTAGTGTATTTGTGACCAGACATTTCAACGACTAATCGTGAAAAATGTCGTAAACAATACAGTGTAGTATATCAAAATGAAATCGATGCTGTCAACATATGCGCTAAACGTTCCTTTATAAAAAGAAAAAAAAGTAACTCTTAAATGATGTACAAATGACGTTCTCAGAGGGCGGACAGGAGAATCGCACATCTGCTTTACCCAGTATTGTAGTCATGGTTGGTGGTGAGTGGAATGGGGTGGGGTTAAGATCACTTGGTTGACCTGATAGGTCATCCAGGAAACGGGCTTTGACCTCGAACTCCAGGGACACCTTTGGAAGTCTCGCTAGGATCGCCTCAAGAGTTCTCCCCGAATTAAATCCTGAGAAGTTTGCTTAAAAGCATTTGAAGGATCGACTGTTGGTTCCGATGCTGATAGCGTCATTGTGACTGGTTTTCCGAATCAGACTTGGATCGACGTAATTTGAAACAATCTATATTGACATACCTAGTGTTTATTTACCAAATAATTGTTTTAAATTTGCTCTTATATTTTCTAACTTACAAATATACATTACTTATATGTATGTATGTATGTATGTATGTATGTATGTATGTATGTATGCATGTATGTCCTGTTACGGAAAATCAAATAATAGTCTCATAAAATGTAAAATATTCGGAAATTAGTATCGGGAATGAACATTATATAAACCGAAATATGTGTAACGAATACAAATATAAAAACCCCATTATCTGAGTTAATGGTTCAAATCTTAATTTATTACCTAGAATATATTTTACACCGGGAAACCGAAATAAATGTCATATAAATAGGCTATTCTCTTTTAACGTAATTATTATGCAATCATTTTCGAAATTTTTTTTCAAACACGACTATTAATAAAATGAATATCAAGTTAATGTCAGTGATATTAAATATAAGGGTTTCTTTTTATATTGGTCGCTACCGCAGAAAATCAGTAAAATTTCCCATCTATGATTCTACGTGTTTTGCTGTAAATGTGAAATTGCATGGCGACTATATTTTATTTATAATTGATTGCTATATACAATGAAATAATAATAATAATAATAATAATAATAATAATAATAATAATAAAAAGAAAATAATAATAATAATAATAATAATAATAATAATAATAATAATAATAATAATAATAATAATAATAATAATAATAATGCACATAACAAAAGAACCGCAGTCAGGATAAAAACAAAAGTAGGTCTGAAATTACAATTAACAAGAATAATTATGCTAATGCAAATAAGAATAGTGATGATGATTATAACAATTACAACAATAAAATGAGGATTAGAATAATAATAAATTTTCTTCCAATCTATGTTGTTATAAAATTTGATGACCGACCTTAGCTGCTCCAAATTCTTACCCCGACATATATTTACAATTTATTTTATTCTTTCCACCATGTATACTTTGAATATCATTCAAATGCATTCGCACTGTACCAAAAGCTTCCTTCTTTCCTTGAACATACTTGAAAATTAAGATAATAAAAGTAGGTCTACAGCAGGTTCTTTGACTTGCGCTTTTTCAACTCCCCTTTATTAGTGTGTGAAAGCTCTCCTCGATGACAGTTTCCCACAGAAGCGATGACGTATTTTCTCACTATATCCAAAAACTCTAAACTTGTCAAAGGTTTCATCTCAATAATGCTTCCTTTGATGTAATTATCATCTTTTAATAAATTTCATTATCATCTGATTTTTTTTTTGTAGGGGTGTTTGATAACTTCCCTTGATATCATGTACATATAAGGTGTATAATAATAATAATGAGAGAGAGAGAGAGAGAGAGAGAGAGAGAGAGAGAGAGAGAGAGAGAGATTGGTATTTGCACTCCATGCAATATGTCAAATTATAATGTAATGTCAAGTAGTTTCACGAATAATTGATACTTACGGTAATGATCGATGGGTT
>NC_090739.1:121401820-121409320 GCF_036898095.1 Palaemon carinicauda
AATTTCTGTATGAGAAATATGATTCATGTATCTTCAAGAAACACGGAATATAAAAAGGTTAGTGATAGGGGAAAATATTTGTTTTTTCCCAACTAATTAAACCATGCCTAAGAATCACTTTCTTGTTTATTCTATTCTTACACAGTAATGCATTTTTTAATCATTATAGTGATCTGAAATATATATAACAATATATAATCTAAACCTAATTGAAAGACTAAAATTCAAATGTAAAAAAAAAAAAGAAACAATGAATGAGATATTATGTCAATCAACTCGTCTATAAGGTCAAATTCCCCACCTAATAATCTTTAAAGTATTTGAACAATGTTTTTTATAGATTGGCTGAGGTCAAATTTTTCAATATGATTTAAATGGTATGAATTGTCTACGAGATATTTGTATTTTTCCTCAATTTATTTAATCAAATTGTTGTCTAATTTTTCTACAATTTCGGTAGATGTATTGCGAAACGAAATAGGCGGTCTCCCGTAATCTACCTGGTTTATGAAGGAACTTTTAAATTTAGATATATGATTATATTTCTTCTTAGCATAAAACCTATCAAGCAAAAGACATCAAAATCAAGGAGCTAAAAGAATAGGTTATTTAACAATATATGTTATATCACATATGAACAATAAGTTATCGTAAATGGGAATTTTCAATATCACATAGAATTAAAAATACTACATGAATTTATTCTAAAGAGTTAGAAATTAGATGTAACACTTAATAAATAATAGAGGAAATGTAAGTGTTGACTTTGCCTGGAGGGCCTATGAACAATACGTGATTATAGAAAGGTAAACAAAGCTTACTCTAGATAAATAGAAATAACCACATCTTCTTTGGTAAATAGGAAAATAAAATAAAAGAACTTGTTTGGGAAGACTGGAGAAGAAACGTAAATTACGTCGGTAGGAAATTATTGTTAGTTTGGGTGTGGTCTAATTAAGTTTCTGAAAAGAAACCTCACCTTAATATAAGGGGAGAAGAAAAATGGGATCTTTTCACGCTAGGTATACGTATGATATCAATGAGATAATACAATAAAAAAAAAAGAAATTAAGAGACAGCTGGATAACATAGAGATAAAGAAAGAGAGATGTGATAATAATGAGGAAATTGATGATGGTCAGCTTGGTGGAGAGAGTTAAATTTATTGATCGAGTCATAAAGACTTGCAAATACAGCTAAATTTAGTTTTGGTATATGCACACACCTGCATAATTACACAGAGAATATAAAATTCTTATCTAAAACAAAATTAAGACCTCAGAAAACGGACAGGGATAAAACAAAATAGAAAAGATGAGAGTATTATATTTTTATACACAGACAACTGCCCCAAGTATTAATTTTGGGCATTATTATAATCATAATGATTATTATCATTATCATATTTTTCTTTTTATTGCTTTTGTTGTTGTCATCATTATTGCTAATATAATTATCATAATACATTTTACTTCTATTAAAGCTTAGGGTTTATTATGCCATAACTCTTTATAGCATTACCGTCCCCCTTCATTTTAATTACAAAGAAAAAGTGATAATTTTTTCACAGTATTCAAAACAAAAACGTTGCAAAATGAAAGTAAACCAGAATTGTGCCACCTGACCTGTTCTGCCATGAACTAAATGGTAATGATTGACTGCTACATTGAAAGAATACCAACGCAATATGGCATTTCTAAGGCAAAACCTAATTGGAACGAACGATGGGCGTCCATTTTTTACATTTTCCATGATGGGATTGTAGAAATATATATATATATTATATATATATATATATATATATATATATATATATATATATATATATATATATATATATATATATATATATATGTGTGTGTGTGTGTGTGTGTGTGTGTGTGTGTGTGTATGTGTGTGTTATACATATATTTATATACTATATGTACAGTATATGCATCTCTCCCTCTCTCTCTCTCTCTCTCTCTCTCTCTCTCTCTCTCTCTAGAGAGAGAGAGGAGAGGAGAGAGAGAGAGGAGAGAGAGAGAGAGAGAGAGAGAGAGAGAGAGAGAGAGAGAGAGAGAATGTGAAAATTTAAGGAAATTAATGAGTTTAAAAATCATCTTGGTTCACATATAGTAACTCCACTTATTTTCATTGCAATAAAAAGAGATTGCTGTGGATCAAACTAATCCTAATATCTTTATTAACTTTATCTAAAGAGGGATAGCGTTCTCTTTTTAAGACACAGCGCCTATAAAAAAGTATTGGATCAAAACTGAGTGACCAGAGAGAGAGAGAGAGAGAGAGAGAGAGAGAGAGAGAGAGAGAGAGAGAGAGAGAGAGAGCAGTGTATATGATTAAGGTAAACTGTTTAAAGGTATAACGGAACATAAAAACAGAAGATAAACGAGTTTGCCAGAACTGTAAAAAGTAAATGGATCCTCTTCTCTAGTTAAAGGATTTACAGTTTTCCGATCATCCATTTAAAAGTGGTGGGAGAGAATGCAATTAAATAATAGTAAGAGAGAGAGAGAGAGAGAGAGAGAGAGAGAGAGAGAGAGAGAGAGAGAGAGAGAGAGAGAGAGAGAGAGAGCAATGTATCTGATAAAGGGCATCTAAACTGCAAATATTTTGAAGACGTCTCTAACAAAAGGCTTAAATAAAACAAAATCATTTAATTCACTTCATGTCTTTTATGTTAAACGAATAAATATCACAATAATATTCATATAAATAATCATAGAAAAGAAAGAACTTTTGCAAAATAAATATTTCTATGCAAATGAATAAATTATTTACCTTATATCTGCACATGACTTGAGCTTAAAGCCATTAGTAAACCCGATAAATGAAAATTCAGAGATTTTCTTCCCCTTTGAGAGAAAACTTTCAGAGTAATTTTCAGAGTGAAGAATTCATTGATATATTGCTTATACCTCAAACATTATTATAACTGTATCAGAATAATGCTGTAGTTTAAATTTATTAAATTACTCTCATTCATTAGAAAAAATAGGAGAGAAAGGAAAATAATGGGGAGAAACAGTGATACCCTGAAGGAACAAACTAAATCTAATGGAGAAATTTCCAATACGGCAACTTATTGACAAATGAAAAAGAAGCGACTTTTTTTGAAAGAGTTAAGACAGGAACCTTGTTCAATATGAAAGAGTTGACGGTAGTTACTGAATGCCCTGTCAATTATACTGTCACTTTGAAATGTGAGAGAAATTGTCCACACTGAAGACCTCGAGTTGATCGGGGTTAATTGACAAAGAAGTTGAATCACTTTGTTTCTTTGTTTGCTCATAATTATCCAGCCACCAAAAGTCACTTATTCTTTTGACGAACAAATGAAGGGAATTTGAATCATTGTAAATCATTAATATATGCAAAGAAAACATTCATAAATTAACACACACATATGTATAGAGGGTATAGGCTCTCTCTCTCTCTCTCTCTCTCTCTCTCTCTCTCTCTCTCTCTCTCTCTCTCTCTCTCTCTCTCTATGTATATATATATATATATATATATATATATATATATATATATATATATATATATATATATATATATATATATATATATATATATATATTATATATATATATATATATATATATATATATATATATATATATATATATACAGTATATACACATTTATAATATATATATATATATATATATATATATATATATATATATATATATATATATATATATAAATATATATACACAAGTATTATATATATATATATATATATATATATATATATATACATATAAATATATAGATAGATAGATAGATAGATAGATATAAATGGTTGGAAAGGACACACACAAAACGCTCTAGAATTTTACAAAGCAAATAAAGACTGGAAATAAAAAGAATGAGTAATATTTTTGTGTTCCATGACACATGTTTGAGGGCAAAAGAATCCAGTTAAAAATTACACCCAGAAAATGAATCATATTTTTTCATCCCGACTAAGCGAAAGTTAATTGAATTCGAGAGAAGAAATTCCCTACAGTTGGAGGAACAGAATTAGTGTTAATTAATTAATCATGTCTCTACCAATAGCGTTGAGTCAATTTTAATTCAATTTTGCTTTTAGTTAGTTAGATATAATATACGAATTACTCTACAAACATTCCTCACATTTCTAATCTCCCAGAATGGTAATGATAATGTAATGTCTTTATCTTGCTTGCGTACAAAATAAAAGAGAAAATCTGAAAAATATTTTGAATTATTCTCTCTCTCTCTCTCTTTTATCCGTAATTAACTTCGATCAGGTATTATAGCCACACTTTCCCAGAGATCATTTCAACTTCTAAACGATGGGGACAGAATTATCACTAGATTATAGAAGGGTTTTCCATTTGCCCAGCAATTATCCTGATGGCTCTATTCATCTTTCTTTTGAAACACGTTTATTATGAATATTTATCACTAATTTGAATATAAAGAAATGGGTTGTTACATTATTAGAGAGAGAGAGAGAGAGAGAGAGAGAGAGAGAGAGAGAGAGAGAGAGAGAGAGAGAGAGATGTGCCTTAATATTTCCGTTCACATGAATAACTAGAGTAATAGATAAATTATATCAAATTGCCTTAAGATTACCCGCTTAGGAATGTCTTCTATGGTGTCAAAGTAATATATTTTCTAAAACTTGTGCTAAAATTTTTCATAGCAAAGTTCTTCATATATCTCACGCGACCTGATACCGTTGAACAAATTTATCTCTACTAATATTATACATTTTTATATTGTATTTTAGAATAAAGACGATTAATTCCACTAAGTGTTAATCTATGTCTTATTTTTCGTTGCAAAAACGGTCATCTTTATGTGTTAGACCACCATAAAGAGATGCATCAACAAGTTGAGCAATTAGGATTTGAGGTGGAATTCCTGTCTTATATATAAGCTCTGATTCTTTATATCTTTGCTATTCTATGCTCCTTGTTGTAGATGCCATTCCTGTTCATTCATTCTTCGTTTATTCTTTCCCTTTTCATCCATCTATTCAGCCTAATAATCTTTATGTATGTACGCGTATTGATATGTAAATTTCCTGCATGAATTTACCTCAGCCATGAAAAAAAACCGAACTGGATATACGCACCGAGCCACTGTGCCTATTATTTCGGGCAGAGCTTATTAAACTTGGAGAAAACTTGCTCCATAGACACGAAACTCCCGAGACTAACTAATATTACTTACCTATCTATATTACATCGTGTCCCAAAACAGATTTTCTGAGGCCAAACTTTGGCCAATATTGGTGGTGGCCTTAAGATAAATAGCCCTCGTCTTGGCGGGTTCGACAAACTCGGTTGTTTTCGAAGACTGAACGATATGGTAATAAGAATTTGTTATTATGGAATATCGATCATTGTAATGAATTGAAAAATATTTTGATGAGTATAATATGCTACTCTAAATCATGTAGGCTAATGAGATTTACATCATCATTTTCCAAGACCACAGATGTATATATATATATATATATATATATATATATATATATATATATATATATATATATATATATATATATATATATATATATATATATATATATATATATACACACACACACACACACATGTTTGTATATGTACGCGTGCATAAACATTTTTTTTCGGAAGCCAAGCACCTGAATTCCGAAGAATGGAAGTAAGAGAACCAAGGAATGTAATCTTGCATTTAAATTTCCTTTGGCATGCCATTGATTACCGCAGGGGTTTAGAACCTGGAATAGTTCCCTGGAATGCCCCAAGCTATTACCGACGCAGTTGAAGGAGAATCGTCGCCAGAGTTAACAATTCCATTCAAAGTTTGCGATCGAAAGGCAGAGCTGAGGCCTGGAGGGTTCTTTGATGCAGCGTTTGGTCTTACTGCGATTAGGATGCGGTGAATGCAAATAAAAAAAAAATCAGCCACGAAAGTCATTCTTGTTTAGAGAATTGATTAAAATACTTTAAGTGATGAGAGCAAAAGCTTTTAGTTATAATTACTTGTTTAAACCACGAACGTCATGATGTTAATTGTTTCTGGGTTCGAGGCCATTGAGGTTACATTGGAGATTTGTGTATTGATTAAGCTTTTGTTAATGAGTTGTGCGTCATGAGTAATGATAAATAAAATTTGATGATATAAATAAACACAGCATAAATTGAAATGGTTTTTGCAAAAGACAAAATTTCACGGCAGCTTGATCTTATTTTAGTTATCCTGAAATATCATAAAAAGGACATGATGCAATTTTCATATTTGGTTGTACGTCGTACTAGTTGTGAATACACAACATTAGTGTATTTGTGTCCAGACATTTCAACAACTAATCATGAAAAAGGTCATAAGCAATAGAATGTAGAAAACCAAAATAAAATCGATACAGTCAACATATATGCGAAAAGTTCCTTGTTAAAACCTCACTTTTAAATGATATGTGCATGACGTTCTCAGAGAGTGGACAGGAGAAGCACATATCTGGTGGTGGGTGGAAGGGAGGGGGAGGGGTTGAGATCACTTGGTTGACCTGGTAGGTCATCCAGGAAACGGGTTTTGACCTCAAACCAGGGATACCTTTGGAAGTTTTGCTAGGATCGTCCCAAGAGTTCCCCAGAGTTAAATCCTGCAAAGTTTGCTTAGAAGAAGCATTTGAAGGAACAAGTGTTGGTTCCGATGCCGATAGCATCATTGCGACTGGTTTTCCGAATCAGACTTGGGTCGAGGTAGTTTGAAACAATCTTTATTGATATACCTATTGATTATTTACCAGAAAACAATAAAATTATATTAACTAATAATTCAATTGTTTTAAATTAGTTCTTATTTCTATGCATGTAGCCTATGTATGTAACCGTGTGTCCTGTCACGGAAAATCAAATAATAGTCTCATAAAATGTAAAAATATTCGGAAATTAGTTCAGGGAATAACCATTAAATAAACCGGAATATGTGTAACGAATACAAATATAAAAACCCCATTATCTGAGTTAATGGTTCAAACCTTAATTTATTACCTAGAATATATTTTACACCGGGAAACTAAAATAAATGTCAAATAAATAGGCTATTCTCTTTTACCGCAATTATTATGTAATCCCTTTCGACTTCGAAATTTGTCCAAACACAACTATTAACGGAATAAATTTGAAGTTAATGGTAGTGATATTATATATAAGGGTTCCTCTTTTTATATTGTTTGCCCCAGCGAAAAAATCAGTAAAATTTCATATCTATGATGCTGACTATGGGTTTTAAGAGTGAAATTGCATGCTGACTATATTTTATTAATAATTTATTGACAAATAATAATAATAATAATAATAATAATAATAATAATAATAATAATGCATATATAAAAAACCACAGTCAGGATAAAAACAAAAGTAGGCCTAATATTACAATTAAAGAAAATAATTAATCTAATACTAATAAGAATAGTGATGATGATAATAACAATTACAACAATAAAATTATGTATAAATAATAAATTTTATT
>NC_090739.1:121414320-121421820 GCF_036898095.1 Palaemon carinicauda
TAAAAACATGAAAGAAAAAGAAATAGACATTAGCAGGATGTATAATGAGAATAACAGATGATAGATGGACATTGAGAATAACAAAATGGATCACTAGATTGCAAAAGGATGGATTGACGAGCTAAGAAAATTTGTGGGTATAGACTGGGATAGAAAGACCATAAACGGACGGGAGTGGGAGGACATGTCTGAGGCTTTTATCCTGCAGTGGACTAGTTACGGCTGATCATAATGATGATGATGGTGATGAGGATGACACACACACACACACACACACATATATATATATATATATATATATATATATATATACACACACACACACATATATATATATATATATATATATATATATATATATATATATATATATATGTGTGTGTGTGTGTGTGTGTGTGTGTATACATATACATATCTACTGTATATATATTATATACATATATATGTAGTACTTACTGCTGATTCTTATCTTGATTTGTTGGACAGGAACTTACGGTTCCTGATCTAGGTGTAAAAATCTGTGATGATGTCCTTGATTTTTCTTGCAATAAATCTTCTTAATTAGTCTAGTATCTTACCTCTGCGTATTATTTCCTTTTGTCTAATATTAATTGAATTTCTCTCAGGAGTTTACATAAGCAAAGTTACAAGGGTGAGGGATACGAATGCTGGTTTCTTTCTTTACTAGACATAAAAAGGGGTTTGAACAGGCACTTACAAGCATTCAAAAAATAAAAGCGTGGTTTCTACATTAACACTTGGTGATGAATTCAGACGTCTTGACACTGGCTGAAGAATTTGATGAATCCTGGTTTAGTTAGGCCTATACGTCAATCATAGGCCTAGTGTCGTCGCTGAAGTGTCAGCCTTCGTCAGGTGTTTGGAAGGCTGGCGCGAAGTTCTAGACACGCCTTGGTCACTCTGGGACGTTTATTATTATAGTTGTCATTATCATTATTATTGTTATTATTAATGTCATTATTGTTATTATTTGTCTAAGTAAAGGGAATAATATCTGTTAAGGCAAACTTTCCGATGCAAGCCTGCTAGGGGGTGCGCCATTTGTGTTCTGCTGTATACGTGTGCATGTATATACACATTGTATGTATGTATAATATTGAACGCAATAAAATTATTAAATCAAATCGGTCGCTCTGGGACGTCACGCCTCGGTCGCTCTGGGACGTCTTGCCAAACACACTCACCGTCAATCAGGTGCGGGCGTAGTAACTTTGTTCGTGTCCTTCGTTTTCAGGGGTAAATGTTCCCCTGTAATTCTCGGCTGCTATAGGATTCTGAGTAATCGCTGTCCCTCAGTATTGGTATGGGCAGCCGCCACGTGTTGTTCGTCAAGGAAACCCGGCAGGTTAAGTAGGTCTTTAGACCTGTTACAGAGCGACTACTAGGAAGAAGCGAGAGAAGCCGTCTTCTCGTTGCTTATATATGGTCGTCTTGGGCGTGTCAAGCTATCCTTAATCACGTGACTTTTTCCCGGCTTCCACGTCTCACTCGTCTATGTTCCGTTCGACATTCAAGAACGGATCCTGTCGTTCGGGGAGTTGTTTACGGGAAAGAACCCTGGAGTCAGCGAAATTAGTTGAAAACATCCTACCTAACTCTCGTTTACTCTCCTGTCTCTCCACAATTCTTTCTATATCTTTACAATTACTACTAACTGCATTTGTCTCCCCATTTCTTATTAATTAATAAAACCCACAAATAAAGGCATCAATAACATACATAAACCTTCTGCATATGAAATTTATCCAAAAATAAGCATCTGTCTGACACCACTCGGCCAGTTACTAGGATTCTTATAGAATCCTCACATACAACAAAACAATAAATTTATTCCTTAGGTTTCCCAGTAATAACTAGTAGTAACTCAATAATCCTTTCTAATTTTCTGAAAATCAAATACTTCACCACATTATATGTTACCACAGTAATAAGTACAATCAAAAACACATTACACATAGTCAGAAATGGTGCAACATCTTGCTTGTAAAACAGAACATAATCATTATCAAGTGGCATTGCCACATTTTCTACCACTGTTAATTTGTCTAGCTGAAAATGGTTAATCTTGTTTTCATAACTCTTTGCAATGGAAGATTGATTCAATTCATAATGCAAAAACACACTTGGTACATAATAGAGATAATCAGGTATTACTACTGAGCAAGAATCGGTAAACAACTTAAAATTTCCTACCTGAAATGTTTGAGTCGTCCCATCACAAGTAACTTCTGCAGTTCTAGTATTTTGAACATAAACAAAGATTTCATTACCTAAATGTAATGCCCTGTATGGCAAACTGAAAGTTTCAAATTTACACTCTCTCATCAATTCATAATTCTCAAAGAAAATACCTTGGATACATGGAAAATTGCTCATAGGTTGTTTAATTTGCACAAAATTGCATATGGATTGACTTTCACTTATCAACACACACTGTTCTAAATCACCTTCTTCTAAAATAATCATCAACAACTTGTTCTTATCCAATGCTAGACGAACCTTGGGATGGTTACAAATTATTGTTGCATTTCCTAACTTAACTGGGAAAGGATGTATTGTATACAGGTCAAACAAATATATATATATATATATGTGTGTGTGTGTGTGTGTGTAAATATGTGTGTATGTGTTTATAAAACCCAATTATTCAGATAAGTTCCTTTGAGATATTCTATTTATATGTCATTCTTTACCAGCTGTACTGGACCAACTGCCTCCCGCTTCGTGTTTGTTAATTTACTCGAAGGAGGAAGCAAATTATTGGAACACATTAATATATACAAAGTGAATATGTCTTAATAGTGTCTCATACATACGTAAACACACACACACACACACGTACCTTTACTTCTACACACACACACACACACACACACACACACACACACACACACACACACACATATATATATATATATATATATATATATATATATATATATATATATATATATATATATATATTATAGATTCGTTGAAATCTTATGCACTTCTGGCTTATACAAATTTCTTGCTATTTTCCTTCCTATGGTTTTCTATATTAAGAGTTAGTGATGAAGGACAAGATAAAAGTTATAATTGTGATGTTCTATTTGTAAAAAGTTTTATCAACATCATATTCCTTTCAATAACCTTTAAATTAATAGCTATCATCAATGATACCATGCAAGGAAATCATAATTCTTATATAACTGCAATGTTATTATAACCCAATATCCCTGAATAGCATACTTAATCTCTCTCTCTCTCTCTCTCTCTCTCTCTCTCTCTCTCTCTCTCTCTCTCTCTCTCTCTCTCTCTCTTCTTCTTCTTCTTCTTCTTCTTCTTCTTCTTCTTCTTGAAAAAAGGGCAATGAATGTTTATGGATATTGGTCTGTCGAAGTCATTATTAATAAGATGGATGTACGGTATATTGTATGCCTTTCAGCACAATCCTTGCATTAATTCTTAAGCATAATTTCATTCGTATAACCAACGCAGTATATGAATGTTGATATATTTTTATTAATGTTTTCGTAAAGATATCTCCTCATCTGTTTCGTGTAAGAACAATAACAGTTCCCAAAGAGTTATGATCAAAGCAACAAGAATTTCTATTATAGCTACACAAATACTTTTTATTTATTAGTGCTTCATAGTAAAATTCATCGTAATAAAGAATCATGAGCCAATTGACATATCAAGTGAAATACAGAAAAGCCATAACGTCAAATTGTCTAAACTCATTCATACGTAACGTTGTTGTCTAAGGATCTGAAAGATCAATGCCGAGAGAGAGAGAGAGAGAGAGAGAGAGAGAGAGAGAGAGAGAGAGAGACCCTCGACTTGCTGACGGAAATACTCTGAAATATAAACAATGTAGGTCACGAGCCTATTTGACCAGTGTGTGTGGTTTAGGGTAGTAGAAGAGTCTCAGGAGAGTCAGCGTAGATAGGGTGGGAAACATACTGGTGAATGGAGGGGAGTGAGTGGGGAGGATGGGCAGTAAGATTAAGTTGGGGAAATGGAGGTTGAATGTGGAGGACAGTTTTAGTAAAAAAGTAGCAGTATTTATTTACGTTGTAGTTGTAACGTAGTGGTAGAAATACTTGTGTGTTAACATCCGAGTTGGAGAAAAGGTAACTTAAAAGCAGTTGTGATATATAATCTCCTCTTTCTAAAAAGCATTAAAGAAATTACGAGTCATAAAAATTAGTTTTTGAGAATTATGCCTTCTTTATAAACTGAATGCAAAAGCTGGCCATAATTAACTGCTAGAGGGATTTCCATAAAATAATAGAATATTCCCCAATTAAGAGCAAAAACCGGTAAAGAATAAACTCGACGCTTAGGGACAGATCCATAGACTGATCACGAAATCAATTCTTGATTTTAAAGAAAGTGAAAATATATAAATACATAACTAGATAATAGATAAATAGTTATATCAATTGAACACAAATGTGGAAACGGCCAGGGTCAGCGAAGGAAAGGACCGACCACTTGAAACTTCTCGACACCTCGTTAACTGTTCCTAAGCCTCTATACACATCTACGGAGAAGGGGCTGAAAAGGGAAGCTTCGGTTAGTTGGTAAAAGGGACTTCTCAGAAATAGTTATGGTTTTCCATATGTTCTTTTGGAAAAGTTCGCTTTACAATGTAGTATGTAAGCATGGATACGATAGTACGGCTGTTTGCCAATGACAAAGAAATTAGTTATTATTATTATCATTATTATTATTATTATTGATAGCTAAGCTACAACACTAATTAGAAAAGCAAGATGCTGTAAGCCCAAGGGCTCCAACAGGGAAAAATAGCCCGGTGAGGAAGGAAATAAGGAAATAAACGATATGAGAATAATGAAGAATTAAAATAAAATATTTTAAAAACAGGAATAACAGCATCAAAACAGATGTTTCATTCATAAACTATAAAAAGACTTATGTCAGCCTGTTTAACATAAAAACATATTCAAGGGTTAAATATATGGTCAGTTAAAGTCTAACATCTTGAAGATAAGTAATGGATTTCCAGCTTTAGAAGCCTATTAAAACCGACTACAGACAAGAAGGCTGATGCTTGTTTCTGTAAACGTAGAGAAGGGAGAGATTTCTTCATTCTATGAGTTGCTATTTATAATTTATTACAGTATTTGCTCATATGAAATTCCTAATCTATCGATCATTGCCGTAAATATCAATTATTCGTCAAACTACTTCACACTATAGTATAGTTTGAATATTTCATATAGTGCAAATCTCTCTCTCTCTCTCTCTCTCTCTCTCTCTCTCTCTCTCTCTCTCATCACAATGTGCTATATAAATGTTCAATAATAAGTAACATCAATGTCCTCAAATCAGTAAAACACCTACAAAAATCAGATGATAATGAAATTCATTAAAAGATGATAATTACATCAAAGGAATCATTATAGAGATGAAAACTTTGCCAAGATTAGACTTTTTGAGTATAGTGAGAAAATACGTAATCGCTTCTGTGGGAAACTGTCATCGAGGAGAGCTATCACTCACTAAAAAAAAAAAAAAAAAAAAAAAAGGAAGTTGAAAAAGCGCAAGTCAAAGAACTTGTTGTAGGCCTACTTTTATTTTCTTAATTTTCAAGTATGTTCAAGGAAAGAAGGAAGCTTTTGGTACAGTGCGAATGCATTTGAATGATATTCAAAGTATACATGGTGGAAAGAATGAAATAAATTGTAATGATATATAGGGGTAAGTATTTGGAGTAGCTAAGGAATAAAATTTATTATTTATACATAATTTTATTGTTGTAATTGTTATTATCATCATCACTATTCTTATTAGTATTAGATTAATTATTTTCTTTAATTGTAATATTAGGCCTACTTTTGTTTTTATCCTGACTGTGGTTTTTTATATATGCATTATTATTATTATTATTATTATTATTATTATTATTATTATTATTTGTCAATAAATTATTAATAAAATATAGTCAGCATGCAATTTCACTCTTAAAACCCATAGTCAGCATCATAGATATGAAATTTTACTGATTTTTTCGCTGGGGCAAACAATATAAAAAGAGGAACCCTTATATATAATATCACTACCATTAACTTCAAATTTATTCCGTTAATAGTTGTGTTTGGACAAATTTCGAAGTCGAAAGGGATTACATAATAATTGCGGTAAAAGAGAATAGCCTATTTATTTGACATTTATTTTAGTTTCCCGGTGTAAAATATATTCTAGGTAATAAATTAAGGTTTGAACCATTAACTCAGATAATGGGGTTTTTATATTTGTATTCGTTACACATATTCCGGTTTATTTAATGGTTATTCCCTGAACTAATTTCCGAATATTTTTACATTTTATGAGACTATTATTTGATTTTCCGTGACAGGACACACGGTTACATACATAGGCTACATGCATAGAAATAAGAACTAATTTAAAACAATTGAATTATTAGTTAATATAATTTTATTGTTTTCTGGTAAATAATCAATAGGTATATCAATAAAGATTGTTTCAAACTACCTCGACCCAAGTCTGATTCGGAAAACCAGTCGCAATGATGCTATCGGCATCGGAACCAACACTTGTTCCTTCAAATGCTTCTTCTAAGCAAACTTTGCAGGATTTAACTCTGGGGAACTCTTGGGACGATCCTAGCAAAACTTCCAAAGGTATCCCTGGTTTGAGGTCAAAACCCGTTTCCTGGATGACCTACCAGGTCAACCAAGTGATCTCAACCCCTCCCCCTCCCTTCCACCCACCACCAGATATGTGCTTCTCCTGTCCACTCTCTGAGAACGTCATGCACATATCATTTAAAAGTGAGGTTTTAACAAGGAACTTTTCGCATATATGTTGACTGTATCGATTTTATTTTGGTTTTCTACATTCTATTGCTTATGACCTTTTTCATGATTAGTTGTTGAAATGTCTGGACACAAAAACACTAATGTTGTGTATTCACAACTAGTACGACGTACAACCAAATATGAAAATTGCATCATGTCCTTTTTATGATATTTCAGGATAACTAAAATAAGATCAAGCTGCCGTGAAATTTTGTCTTTTGCAAAAACCATTTCAATTTATGCTGTGTTTATTTATATCATCAAATTTTATTTATCATTACTCATGACGCACAACTCATTAACAAAAGCTTAATCAATACACAAATCTCCAATGTAACCTCAATGGCCTCGAACCCAGAAACAATTAACATCATGACGTTCGTGGTTTAAACAAGTAATTATAACTAAAAGCTTTTGCTCTCATCACTTAAAGTATTTTAATCAATTCTCTAAACAAGAATGACTTTCGTGGCTGATTTTTTTTTTATTTGCATTCACCGCATCCTAATCGCAGTAAGACCAAACGCTGCATCAAAGAACCCTCCAGGCCTCAGCTCTGCCTTTCGATCGCAAACTTTGAATGGAATTGTTAACTCTGGCGACGATTCTCCTTCAACTGCGTCGGTAATAGCTTGGGGCATTCCAG
>NC_090739.1:121426820-121434320 GCF_036898095.1 Palaemon carinicauda
CATGTCTGACGCATATGAAATTGAAAAATTCATATTGAAAGGGGACTGTTGTCAATCCAAGCTTGATGACGTGAGTCACCAAAAGGAACTTGTAAAGAGAAATCTGCAACCTCCAGATAGGAAAATAATAAACTACAATATTTTTTGTTAAATTTATTTCTTCACTAGCGTTTAATTTTTCAGGGACAACTGTGTCAAATAAAAGAGAAGAGATAAGTTGGTGGGAGGGGGTTATATATATATATATATATATATATATATATATATATATATATATATATATGTATATATGTATATATAAATATATATATATATATATATATATATATATATATATATATATATATATATATACATATATATATACTTACATATATATATATATATATATATATATAATATATATATATATTATATATATATATATATGTAAAACACTGAGGTAGGAGATGATGAGTGGAGAAGTTTTAATTTAAAAGCTCAAGATAGAGACGACGGGTGAAATCTAACAGAGGTTTTTTGCATCAATAGGCGTAGGAGATGATATATGTACACACACACACACATATATATATGTATATATATATATATATATATATATATATATATATATATATATATATATATATATATATATATATATATATATATCGCACAAGTATTTATATATATTTTCATAATGATATACATTCACATACATGAATACAAACACACACAAAATAGCGTAGGAGATGATATATATATATATATATATATATATATATATATATATATATATATATATATATATATATATATAGAGAGAGAGAGAGAGAGAGAGAGAGAGAGAGAGAGAGAGAGAGAGAGAGAGAGAGAGGAGAGAGAGAGTTTGTTTTCTATGTCTTCGTGGAACACTAAAAACAAGACGAGGAAGATTACATAAGAAAAGAAGAAGATAGTGAAGGATGGTCGAAATAAAAGAGTGGTATGTAGAGAAAAACATTGAAAAGGGAAACTATTGAATGAGGAATAGAGGAAATCAGGGAATGAAGATCAGTACGTAAATCATAACGAGAATGATTTTGAATGATAAATGAAATGAATAATATAGCAGCTAACGATTACTAGGAATGAAATAGAACTTAACAAAAAGTATAAATGGGAGAAACTAAAAGACGTATTATTTGAGTTCAGACAAAATAAATCTTAAAAAGAGAATAGAAAATGAGAGAGAGAGAGAGAGAGAGAGAGAGAGAGAGAGAGAGAGAGAGAGAGAGAGAGAGAGAGAGAGAGAGAGAGAGAGAGAGAGAATATGATACATAAAACGAAAATTGTAGGTGACGTAAAATAGGGAATCGGAAAGACAGATGAGATCAGAAAAAGGGAAAAACGTTAAAAAAGATTATTTTTTTAAAGCAAAGATTACCAAACTCAAGGATCAAAGAGAAAAACCCTAACATTACAATTAGATATCTAATGATAATTTAGCGAAGATTTGGAGGACTTTGAGAGGGATCTATGGAATTGCTGTCATCATCAACATCAATTATTATCGTCAGCTTCATTTGCTTCATCTTGATAGATGCAGATCCATTTCCACTTCATCATGATCATTATAAATGTAGATTCTTCGATTGATAAATGATAAAAGCGTTTTGCTTGTGTCTCTGCACGTATATTTTGCATGCTATTTCATGGTTATGTATGTTACACTTAGTACTTCATTTATTATCATCTGTGTAATTTTAGTATATATGTGATGTCTGTTCTTGTTTATTTATATTTTGATGTTAACAAAGTGATTATAATAGTAATGATAATAAAAAATAATAATAATATTAATAATAATAATAATAATAATAATAATAATAATAATAATAATATCATGATTCTGTAAGTACATGTTATTATGTAATTTACATTTAATAACTAACAACAACAACAACAATAATAATAATAATAATAATAATAATAATAATAATAATAATATCCTGATTCTGTAAGTACATGTTATTATGTAATTTACTTTTAAGAACTAATAACAACAACGACAATAATAATAATAATAATAATAATAATAATAATAATAATCGTCATCATCATCATCATCATCATTATCCTCATTATCATCATCATCCTCATCAGTATTACAGCCTCGTTAATTTCTTTAACGTTCAGTTCATCTTTAGAATAATTAAAACTAATGAATTCTCTTTAAGATCATTTCTTACCATTAACCTCAAAAATGTCATTATTAACATCATTATAAAACAACAATTTACTTTTCACATATCAGGTCTCACAGCTTTTCAACTAGTAATGATAAATGGAAGTACATCATCCTAAAATCTAGAACTGAAATTCCTTTTGTTGACAAATCCCACTCAGAAATGAAATATATTAGGGAACTAGTTATTACCTCCGCCAACGAAGTTTGGTGGAGCTTATGTTTGCGCCCCTGTTTGTGTGATTGTGTGTTTATTTGTGTGTGTTTGTTTGTGAACAGCTTACTGGCCACAATTTTAATCGTAGAGTAATGAAACTTGCAGGGATTAAATGTGATGTAAAAATCTGGAATTGATTAAATTTTAGAAGGTCAAGGTCATGGTCAAACAAAATGTCCAATTCACGTAATCATACATACATTTGGACAACATTGTCACAGAGACTTCAAACTTGGTACATGTTTCAGTGCATGAAGATCCACGCCAAATAATATATGTTAAGATTAAAGGTCAAGGTCAAAATCAAGTAAAAGGTTTAGAGATAAGTTGCCGCGGCGGAGGTCTGCGCTCTACTGAGTGCCCCTCCAGTTCTATATAAAGTTGTATGTTCGAAAGACACCAATATTCTGAAATGTAGAAGAATTGCGTTATTAGAAACTTATGAAATGGAACTAAGAAGTATTTTGCAAAAAGTTTTTTTTTTTTCCTAAAGAATATTCCGTCCTTAAATTATTTTTTTTATATATATAAATATTGATTTTTTTCTTATCTCGAAAACTGGATATAAGGATTTTTCTTATCATTGATTCATAAACATCATTTGAATAATATTTTCCAGATAGATATATTTGAACATAGGATATGTTTACCATCATTTTCTAACGATCTCATTTAGTGAAATGTTCTATGAATTGTTGTCTAATGTCTATTATATACCGTTTAGGCCCAACATAATTTTCCCACTACACTGTCCCCATTCTGAACTCTGGATAATAAGCCTATTCCCTTGAGCTCTAGCAACATTTAACAAGCTCGTAGGCTTATAAGTTGACACCCCCAGAAAATTGCCTTTTTGGCCAACAAGGGATATTCTCTCTCTCTCTCTCTCTCTCTCTCTCTCTCTCTCTCTCTCTCTCTCTCTCTCTCTCTCTCTCTCTCTCTCTCTCTCTCTCTTTGAGAATACTAATAGGAAATACAGACTGGGGGAAAGGAGTCGAGTAAGTTTTTTGAGCAGTGGAAAAAAATTAGCGTAAATTAAAGCAATGAGTGGAATCTTTTAATGAAGAGAGGGAAGTATCATATACATCGGGACTAAAAAAGGTGACCGCTAGATTTATAGGATCTCTCAAACCAGCTACTATGAGATTCAGGGGCTCTGTAACACGTTTTTTTTTTTCGCAATAATTTTTTTTATCTATGAATTTCATAAATATAACGCTTATTCAGAATGTACATTATATCTACACATAAATTTTGACTATATTCTGCATTACGTAGGTTGAATGAATTTGGTACTTATAATGTAAAAGTGACGTTTTTTTGAAGACGGGCCAACTTACTCAGAGGAAAGGTTTCGAACGCACTCGTTACGTAACCTATGACGGCATTTCTTCCCTCTTTCTCGATCGATGATTGGCTATACGTAACGAAGGCTATACCTCTGCCAACAATGAAACAAAGGTTTAAATAAAAGCAAAGCAGTACACCTTTATGAACTCTGAAACCTCTCCACTGATAATTGTCATAATGAACAAACCAACAAAATATGTTAATAAATACAAAAACACTTCGATTATTAGTGTAACTCATAAAATAAGTTTCCTAAGAAATTACAGTCTACTTTATAGGTCACAATCAGATTGACAAGGTGTAAGGAATACAGTAGTTGGTAATTTTCAAAAACGTAGTAGACAAGCTTGATTTGATAACTGCTATATCCAATGTCAAGCAATTTTTATTTATTTTCTATCTACCTACCTATTTACTGAAAAAAATAGCCGGTACCGTATTTTGGCTTTAAAACCTTCACCAATAATTATCGTCAGAATGATGACTTCATGAGGCTCCACCCACTTTGGCCTCATTATAATTCAGGATAAAACTGAAGGCTATCATGGGCATTGTTGGATTATAAAATCTAAATTCTGGCTATAAAAATTCAATTCTCGAGTAGTTGTAAGAAGTGCTAAATGATCCTCAAGGATCCCAGCAGTTGGCCTAAACGTTTAATTCATGTATACTACTGTTGCGGCACTACTGCTACAGTAGTATTACTACGCTAGCACAGATACCCCACCCACATTTATGTATCGTTCCGCCATTCATAAAGTCTTTGTCATGTTTTTTTTACTGTGCAATAAGCCATGGCCTCCTCAGAAATTAAGTTTAACATTAGATGATAGGTTATTTCATTAAGCTGACAAATTATGGCAACTGGGTATGTTATTGCCGATGTTGAAGCTAAAGATAAAGTATGGTATCATTCCTTTTTTGCATTATCATCTTTACTACTATTTGTTTGGCTACATGTAGTAGTTATTTTAAAGGATAAATGAATTATGTTCACTTTACTTCTATAAATTCCCATTAGATGTACAAATAAAACTGCTAAAACTATTCATGATTTATTTACAATATGCAGTCATGCCCAAAACATAGCCAACACGGTCGTACGGCCTAAGTAGAAGAAAAAAAATTATATCGGATGATCCGTTGGTCTGATGGAGATTTTAGCACAAAAATCTTATTTTAACAAAATTAGTTATATAAAGACTGTTTACATACAATCTCTCTCTTTCTCTCTCTCTCTTGGTGGCATAGTGAATAGCTAATGGAAATGTTCAAAAGCCTGAATGACATTACAAGTATTATAATCATGTTACGCTAAATACAAATAAGAATATAAACATTGGATTTAAACTAGAAACTGAATAATTACCTATTCAGGCTATAGTAAATATGGCCACGGGCTTTCTCTTGACTGTATAAAGTTGCAAGTCATAAGACAAATGCAGTTTTGCAACCACGGGGGCAATTCCAAATCCTGTTAGCCATTCTTGACTGTTTTGGGTTTCAGAGCAGATGGAACAAGATGAATGGGTGTCTGGTGGGTGGGCGGGGCAAAATTTTGTCAAAAGGTGTTTACATTGCTTACGTAATGAATGTTTTCAACTCTTGGCTCGTTATCACTGGCCATGGTGTCGGCTAGATCATTTTTACTCTATAAAAATTAAAACTATCGGGTTTAGGTTCTTGATAATGCTGAAAAAATTTGTGTGTGGTTGTAAAATATACACATGTCAACTTTCAGCTACATCCGATGCTTTGATAAGGAGCAAAGTAAAAAAAAAAAACCGTGTTACAGAGGCCCTGAATCTCATAGTAGAAAACAGTTTTAACAAAATCGAAGAGGCTTACTACAATAAACAGTAAGCTGGATTAAAAACACCAAATGATAATAGGTTCAATATACTAGTTTTAGAACCATAGTCAATGAGGGAAACGGGGTGTGTCGAAACAGATACGCACACAAACATATATATATATATATATATATATATATATATATATATATATATATATATATATATAGTACATGTGTATATATATATATATATATATACATATATATAATTATATATATATATATATATATATACATATATATATATATATATATATTTATATACACATCTATATGTATATACAGTATATATGCATATAAATGTGTTTTATATATATATATATATATATATATATATATATATATATATATATATATATACACACAGATATATATATATATATATATATATATATATATATATATATATATATATATATATATACATATATATATATATATATATATATATATATATATATATATATATGTATATACATGTGTACATATATATATATATATATATATATATATATATATATATACATATATATATGTGTACATATATATATATATATATATATATATATATATATATATATATTTATATATATATATATATATATATATATATATATATATATATTTATATATATATATTTATATATATGTATATATATATATATATATATATATATATATATATATATATATATATATATATATATATATATATATATCTATATGTATATACAGTATATATGTATATAAATGTGTTTTATATATATATATATATATATATATATATATATATATATATATATATATATATATATATATATGTATACACACACACACACACATATATATATATATATATATATATATATATATATATATATATATATATATATATATATAGTCAAACCTGATTTTCTTATAAAAACATATGATACATTGAAGGAATATTTATGAATATGCTTAATATAACAGTCCTGGATTTCATTACATTAGATATTCATATATATGATCGTATTATACTATAACTGAACAAACTCCCAAATGGATCATTCATATCATTTTTACAAAGTGCCTCTTCAGTTCTGGAAACCTTAAAAGAAAATCCCTTTGTGCAAAAGTCAAAGAGACCGATCCACTCTCTGAACTCATTCCATCTGCGACTTCCCGAAGGAATGACAAATAAAACCCGGAATGAAGCATTCTTCGCTTTCAGGTAAACCTTCAACCATTTGCTCGTCGATTGATGTATGTTTTATTTACTCTTCTTCTCCCTCAAAGGAAGTCAGAGAACCAGGATGAAGTCACTCTCTTAGCCGTAGCTCTCTCTCACTCTATCTCTCTCTCTCTCTCTCTCTCTCTCTCTCTCTCTCTCTCTCTCTCTCTCTCTCTCTCTCTCTCTGGTAAAATGGCAAGAATTCCCAACAAACTTTCTTGCGTCTTTTTTTTTTTTTTTTCTTATCTAGTTTTTGTCATTACTACTTTGTCTATTGGCTCTGAACTTGAACGCATATCTTAAGCCTCGTTACTGTCATTATTTCGTTATCATTACTTGTACTGTTAAAAATATTTTCAAGTCCACCAAAACATTACGTGGAAATTAAGATATTGCTCAAGTTTCTCTAAATCAACGAATTCTCTTATGAATTAAAAACATTACTTGCATAATTTTCTTCAGTTTTTGCCGCTTAGGGATAGTTAATGAAGCGCAACACTTTTTTTTTTCATAAAATCATATATATGGATGACCCTGACTAGTAAAGTTGGCTGATCATGGCGATACACAAACCTTTTCACGACGTTAAGTTATCCCCACTCAGAAAGGAATTA
The DNA here is from genome assembly GCF_036898095.1 of Palaemon carinicauda. NCBI lineage: Eukaryota > Metazoa > Arthropoda > Malacostraca > Decapoda > Palaemonidae > Palaemon > Palaemon carinicauda. The sequence continues at coordinate 121,434,276 of NC_090739.1, forward strand.
TATATATATATATATATATATATATATATATATATATATATATAT
>NC_090739.1:121439320-121449320 GCF_036898095.1 Palaemon carinicauda
CTAACCCAAGGCAGTGGAAGACCATGGTACAGAGGCTATAGCACTACCCAAGACTAGAGAGCAATGGTTTGATTTTGGAGTGTCCTTCTCCTAGAAGAGCTGCTTACCATAGCTAAAGAGTCTCTTCTACCCTTACCAAGAGGAAAGTAACCACTAAACAAATACAGTGCAGTAGTTAACCCTTTGAGCGAAGAAGAATTGTTTAGTAATCTCAGTGTTATCAGGTGTATGAGGACAGAGGAGAATCTGTAAAGAATAGGCCAGATTATTCGGCGTATGTGTAGGCAAAGAGAAAGAACCGTAACCAGAGAGAAGGATCCAATGTAGTACTGTCTGACCAGTCAAAGGACCCCATAAGTCTGTAGCGGTAGTATTTCAACGGGTGGCTGGTGCCATGGCCAACCTACTACCTATATATATATATATATATATATATATATATATATATATATATATATATATATATATATATATATATATATATATATATATATATATATATACTACCACTACAGAGTTATTGGATTCTTTGACTGGCCAAACAGTAATGCATTGGATCCCTCTGTCTGGTTTCGGCTTATTTTTTCTCTGCTTACACATACACCGAATAGTCTGGCCTATTCTTTACAGATTCTCCTCTTTCCTCATACACCTGACAACAATGAGATTGCCAGAAAACGTCTTCACCCAAGTGGTTAATCAATGTACTGTAATGTACTTTCCTCTTGGTAAGGGTAGAAGAGATCCTTTGGCTATGGTAAACAGCTCTTCTAAGAGAAGGACACTCAAAAATTAAACCATTGTTCTCTAGTCTTGAGTAGTGCCATAGCCTTTGTACCATGGTCTTGCACTGTCTTGGGTTAGAGTTCTCTTGCTTGAGGGTACACTCGGGCACACTATTCTATCTTTTTTTTTTTCCTTCCTCTTGTTTTTTTTGAAATGGTGTGTTGGGTAGACTTAATAGAAGGCCCATGGATGCCTGGTGGTTTATCAAGAGGTTGTCTTTTCCTTATCTGATTCTTTTTCTTCTCAAAACCATCCTTACTGTCTTCCCTTCAGTTAAAGTGGCTATCCTGGAGGGCATTTAGCCTTACATGGTGTATCGGCTCCTCCATGTTGACCAGTTTTTCCGACTGTTTTTCTATAGTCTATGGATTTGATCAATCACTTTATTTATATTTCTGTACATATTGTTTTTGTTATAATTCTTGTTAATCTACTTTTTAAGCAAGGTGTCCCTTTTTTATTGCCATTAATTCATATGCTGTCTGGAGACATTGAGCGAAATCCAGGACCAGATCGTCCTAGATTTCGTGTATGTCGTCTACTGTAATGCAATATTCGTGATCATCATGCAAATATTCAGGACCTTACAGTTGCATCCAGACAGTATAATATTCTTTTGTGCTCAGAAAATTCGGTTTCTAATATGAGGCACTCATCTGAGCTCCTTATAGCTGGTTTTAAGAAGCCAATGATGTTGAAACGTGATACCATCCCTAGGGCCGGAGTAATGGCGGAGCATATTAGGACTGAGTACCATGCTTCTCATAAGTCCTGATATGAATGTGGATGCCATGAGATTCCGGTAATAAAAGTTTGTGGCAGGCATAATATCTTTTATTTGTGTTCGATCTACCGGAATCCAGACATGGATGATCCTATCTTCGATTGTCTTCTTACCATTATGGGTAAGATACAAGAAGATGATAAAAAGGCTTCTTTTGTATGTGTCGGTGATTTTAATGCTCACCATGAGAAGTGGTTAAGTTCTATTTCTCCTACCGATTGCCATGGCTTAAGAGCTTTAGACTTTGCCTCTGAATCAGGCTGTGAACAAATCATAAGTGAAGCTACTCACAGTTCTGTTAATTGCTTGGACCTCGTATACACTGACTCCCCTGGCGTTATGACAAGTAAGGTTGGTTCTCCAGTCGGGACATCTGATCATGCCTTGATTTCATTAGTAGTGAAGACTGAGCAGCCTGTCGCTGATGTATCATACTCTTGTAAAATTTATATGAAATCTCAAGCAGACTAGAAAGGGATTTTGCATGATCATTTGTGCTTGAATTGGTCACAATTATATAGTAGTGTTAATCCTGTTATCCCTTTGAATGAGAATCTAGTCAACATAATTGATAGGCATATCCCTTCTCGTGTGCTAAGGTACCGAGTGAAGGACAAATCGTGGTTCAATGATGATTGTAGACGTGCTTATTTGGAGAAGCAGGAGGCCTGTCATCTTTGGAAGGGTAAGAGATCAGATTTGACCTGGAATAACTATACTCAGCTTAGAGCATTTCCTCAGACAGTTTATGCTTCAACTGAAAAGAAATACAGTTTAACCATAAAAGAAACCCTTTTTGGTACAACTCAGGAATATAAATGGTAGTCTGCCCTTAAATCTGCACTTTGTGGTGTAGATGTAACAGTTCTTCCTTTACTTAAACCAGATGGCTCAGTCACTCACTGTTCAAAGGAAAAGGCAACCCTTTTGGCTGATGTTTTTGACAGTAAGCAGAGTAATGAAAAAGTTGAACTTCCTCATTCCTGTTTTCTTGAGGTTAAACTAACTAGTTTAGCTTTCCGATCTCGGGAAATTAAAGCTCTCTTGATGGACTTTGATGCTTATGGAGGTGTAGATCCAAATGGTATTTTCCCTTTGTGTTTTATAAAGACTGCAGATTTCTTAGCTCCAAAGTTATCTGTTATTTTGCGCAAGTTAGCAAGAAGAGGAGCTTTTAGCACTTATTGGAGAATTGGTAACTCCTCTATGTAAATGTGCTTGTGGCAGCTCAGGTCCAACTGATTACCACCCAATTTCCATAACTCCAATATTATCTAAAGTTTTTGAACGTCTTTTGGCAAAACGTCTTATGTTGGCTGAAGGTGATCATCTATTCCCTAGTTTGCAATTTGGTTTTTGTAAAGGCCTTGGAGCATGTGATGCCCTTCTTACAATCTCCAGTGCTGTACAGAAATCCCTTGATTGTGGTCAGGAAGTTCGTAGGATTGGCCTTGATTTTAGTGCTGCCTTTCACCGTGTTAATCACGAACCCCTTGTTTTCAAAGTCAAACAGTTGGGAGTGGGCGAGTCGTTTCTTAGCATTATTATTGATTTTTTAAGTAATGGATCTCAAAGAGTTATTGTTGATGGGCACCATAGTGAGTATAGGAATGTGATATCTGGTGTTCCACAGGGTAGTGTTCTTGGCCCATTACTTTTCATACTGAATACACATTACATGTGGTCTAGCCTAGAAAACAAGCTTGTTGCATATGCAGATGATGCTACTCTCTTTGCATCAATTCCATCCCCTGAATGTAGATCTAGGGTTGCTGAATCTCTAAATAGAGATCTAGTTAATATTACTGCATGGTGCAGATTATGGGGTATGTAGTTGAATCCTAACAAAACTCAAAGTTTGATTGTAAGTAGGTCAAGGACTGTGGCTCCTCAACATCCGGATCTCAGTATTGACAATGTTTCTTTAACTTTGTATGACTCTTTTAAAGTTTTAGGTGTGATTCTCGACAGCAAATTTACTTTTGAGAAACGCATTAGGTCCGTGTCTTCTTCATCTGTACAAAAAAAAAATGGCTTATTGAGAAAGTCTTTCAAGATTTTTGGTGATCAATCTGTTCTGAAGAAGTGTTTGAATTCTTTCATTATACCTTGTTTTGGGTATTGTTCTCCTGTCTGGTGTTCAGCTGCTGATTCTCATATTAATTTGTTGGACAGAAACTTACGGTCTATTAAATTTTTATTCCTGATCTAGATATTAATCTCTGGCACCGTCGTTTAGTTAGTTCATTATGCATGTTGCATAAGATTTTTCATAACTCTGGCCATCCTTTACATTCAGAACTTCCTGGACAATTCCACCCTGTTCGTAATACTAGGCAGGTAGTTACTTCTAATAGCCAGGCCTTCTCCATCATGATGGTCAATACCACACAGTATTCCAGAAGTTTTGTTCGAGCTGTGACCAAGTTGTGGAATGATCTTCCTAATCGGGTAGTTGAATCAGTAGAACTTCAAAAGTTCAAAGTTGCAGCAAATGTTTTTATGTTGACAAGGCTGACATAAGTCTTTTAGTAGTTTATGTATGACATATCTGTTTTGACGTTACGGTTCTTAGAATTATTTATTTTTAATTTGTTCTCATCATTTATTTATTTCCTTATTTCCTTTCCTCACTGGGCCATTTTTTCCTGTTGGAGCCCTTGGGTTTATAGCGTCTTGCTTTTCCAACTAGGGTTGTAGCTTGCTAGTAATAATAGTAATAATAATATGTATATCTTTCTTTCTAGTCACGCTCAATTTTCCCCGTCCTTCGGGAGAGGGGAGAGGGAGTGGTCATACCCTGGCGACACGTGAGACGTGTGTTCATATTTATTTCAAAATTTAGCCCTCATTTTTTACCGGTCGCGTACGCTTGCAATGATAATAATAATGACAATAATAATTGAAAAAAAATTAGAAATAATAATGACAATGGCTTCTATACGAATAACCATGATATTAGAATTAAAGAAAATGGTTTACTCAGCTTTCAATATTCCACCCCGAGAGTTTTCCATTCTTCTCTAAGTTTTTTGGCAAATATTCTCGGATTTTTGGAGATCAAATCCCTTTTGGAACTTATTCTTTTTTCATTGACCGTTGTATTATAAAAATAAAAAGAATATAAATAACAGATTTAAAAATAATGATGTTGGAAATATTAATAGGAATAATAATAGAGACAAAAGTGATCATGATAATGATGATAAAAGTCATAGGAAAAAAATAGAATATATATATTCTTTTAAATCTATTCAAATCAAATTTCTACAAACAAATCATTATGAGTTAGTTATTGACATTTAGTAAGTCATGTAGTAATAATATTCTTATCTATTTTCATAATGATATTGAAGGTAATAAAACAAATGATAATCGAATATTTACGTAATTATCATGATAATAAAAATTCAGATATGTCTACATAAAGAATTCAGTGCTTTTTATTCTCCAACATGAGACAGGCTTCTGCGTGAGTAGCCGAAAAGATAGTGGAGTAGGAGGAGGAGAAGTAAGATGACGAAGAAGAGGAAGAGGAGGAGGAAGACGAGTAGGAGGAAAAGGAGGAGGAGAAGGAGGAGGATGGGGAGAAAGGGGAGGAGTAAGAGGAAGAGGAGGAGGAGGAAAAAGAGTAAGAGTAGATAGGGAAAAAGAATGCAGAAAGCCCTTGGCCGGTGACTTCCCCCAACGCCTGTTGAAACTCCGTCCACCCACAAGATAATCAGTGCAGTCATATGGAAGCGCAAATATCAACGTCTCGTCATTATTATATTAATTTTTATTACTACGTTTTATTTTCTTTCTCTGGTTTTGGTTTCATTCTAATAACTTCTCTATTGTTCTTACTTCTAATATATTCTGTAATTTTTCTTTTTTCTCAGGTTTTATTTAAATTTATTTTTGCTAAGATTTTCATTTGCAATCATTTTTTGTCTTTCTTTTTTTTCAAGTATCTAGATTCAATGTCGAATTCTGTAAGTTTTGTCTTTATACTTTATTTTAATGAATGAGTAATTTTATCCAATGTTTTAAGCAGACTTATTATTATTATTATTATTATTATTATTATTATTATTATTATTATTATTTTTCTTGCTGTTATTATTATTATTATTATTATTATTATTATTATTATTATTATTATTATTATTATTATTATTATTATTATTATTATTATTATTATTATGTTATAGAGCTAGAATCGGTAAGATAAGTCACTCCAAATATGTAAGCGGCTGTTTGTTATCCTTCCCGCTCATAAGAATACTTTTTAATAAGACATCTGTGACGACTTTGTGGCTTACGTTCGTCCAGCTATGACACGTAGCAAGTCTGTAAGGCTTATTTGCATTAACAGTGTATCAGTGCACAAGCACACATGCAAAAACAGGAGAGAGAGAGAGAGAGAGAGAGAGAGAGAGAGAGAGAGAGAGAGAGAGAGAGAGAGAGAGAGAGAGAGAGAGAGAGAGAGAGAGAAAATTTGCAATGAGATGAAACTAAATAGTCTAATATCAAATTAATTTGTTTTAAACAAATTATGTCTGCATTATATATGTTTACCCATACATGCATTAATATATTGCTGGCATATTTGTTAACTGAGAGCTTTTCCGAATATTCTATTATTCTATCAAAGCATTTTGGTGGAATTGCAGATCTATATATCACCAGCAATAATATTGTTTATGCATATATAACTATTCTGCACAGTAACAAACAAAAAGGCAGACAAAGAGCTATAAATAGTGGGCCTGGATTCTTTATAGCTTACGTTGCGCCGCATGTATAGCTATGAATAATTTTCGTTCGGCAACTTCCACTTATATATGCATCTCTGCAATACATTATTAGGGCAGTCTGGTCCTTCTAAGATAGTGAGAATAATGAACACAGGAATCATCTGGAAGAAATTTTAAGGAACAAGGAGGCGGTCAGAGTGAGATAGATTTTATGTCCATCAAAAAGCTTTTTTTTCGTAGTTTTGCATCCACACACAGAAATATATATATATATATATATATATATATATATATATATATATATATATATATATATATATATATATATATATATATATATATATATATATATATATATATATATATGTGTGTGTGTGTGTGTGTATACATACATACACATATATACCTATGTATATATACATATATATATATATATATATATATATATATATATATATATATATATATATATATATATATATATATATATATATATGTATAGATATATATATATATATATTTATATATATATATATATATATATATATATATATATATATATATATATGTATATATATACATATATATATATGTCTGTGTTTATATAGGCTACATATGCAGCATATATATATATATATATATATATATATATATATATATATATATATATATATATATACAGTGAACCCTCGTTTATCGCGGTAGATAGGTTCCAGACGCGGGCGCGATAGGTGAAAATCCGTGAAGTAGTGACATCATATTTACCTATTTATTTAACATGTATATTCGGACTTTTAAAACCTTCCCTTGTACGTAGTACTGTTAACAAACCACCCTTTAATGTACAGAACACTTAATGCATGTACTACAGCACCCTAAACTAAAACAGGCACAAATATTAAAGGCGATTTTATATCATGTGTTTCCTAAACAACTAAAAAGCACGATAAAAAATGGCAACCAATGTTTTGTTTACGTTCATCTCTGATCATAATGAAGAAACAAACTCATTTAGTGTACAGTACACATATATGTATAGGTTAGTTTTTGCATCGATTATATTGATTATACAGTACTGTATGTTGATTTTTTTATTACCAATGTTTTAGTTTACGTATTTTTCTTAGGACTTCCAAATGAAATGTTTTTCTTTATGACTCCGCCTGAAACGACGGCGTGTACGCTCAGTAAACAACCACGCTCAGAACAAACAAGGCATTTAACGCGCATGATGATAGTGATAAATAATGATACAGTACATACAGTATTTACAGTAAAAGCATTTACAAAATATGTTACCTTACAAATATAAATTATACAGTATTGTACGTAGCAAAGCAGGAAAACAATTTACGAGAGAGAGAGAGAGAGAGAGAGAGAGAGAGAGAGAGAGAGAGAGAGAGAGAGAGAGAGAGATTGTTTTACGTACGTAAATGTAAATTTTGAACAAAAAAAATATGAGAGGTTACAACATGTAGACTTTTAAAACCTTCCCTTTAAGTTATTGCATACAGTACGTACAGTACTAAACTATAAAACAGGCACAAATACAGTTTTAGAATGTACAGTAAGAATATTAAAGTAAAAAATAAAGATTGTTACTGTACTCACCACGAAAGAAGTTGAAGAAAAACTTGAATGGTGATGGCGATGAATTTGCTGCACAGTAGAAATGATGATGATGAAGTTGATGATGTGTTCTACTGTGCAGCCAATGATAGTATTTTACGTCTCTTCAGACGGAGGTGTCTTTTCCTGGGACACCTCTTCAACTTCTTCCTGGGAAACTTCTTCAATTTCTTCCGAAGGCGTACTAGCAGGAGGAACTGGCTCTTTTTTGCGAGGCTGGAAGAACATTGTGATCGGAAGTTGTTGCCGCTGCTTCTTTTTTCGATCCAAGAGCATTTTGTAGGGAGTCATGTGTTCATCGATCTTGTTGCAGAATTGCATCGAGCGAACCATATCCTCGTCCCACTCTTGCAACATTTCTTTCAACTCCTTCGCATGGTTGCAGGCCTTGGCAAGCCGTTCTAATGTTAAGCCCGTTTCTTCGACACTTTCTTGGGTCTCTTCCTGGGTATCACTCTCTTCTTCACTTGCCGATTTCGTCAGGTCTTCGAGGTCTGCGTCAGTTAGGGGCTGGGAATGGCAGTCCAACAACTCATCGACGTCTTCAGTCGTCATGTCGCCAAACCCGTCACCTCCAATTATGGCAGCCAACTGCACAGATTTCCGTATTGCAGAGTGTTGGATTTCCGACGGAGTAAATCCCTTGTCGTCGTAAACAATATCGGGCCACAACTTCTTCCAGCTCGCATTCACGGTTGCAGGTTTCATCTCTTGAAGTGCCTTCTGAATATTCAGCAGGCACGTGGCTATGGTGTACTGCCGCCAGTACGCCTTCAAGTTAAAATCTTCATCCTCGTCATCTTGGGCAGCATCCACACACGCAACGAGGTCCGCCAAGGTGTTCTTCGTGTAGAGGGCCTTGAACGCCCTGATAACCCCCTGGTCCATCGGTTGAATTAATGACGTGGTGTTGGGTGGCAGGAACTCAACCTGAATGCCCTCATGCGACAGGTCAGTTGCGTGTCCACCAGCGTTATCCATAAGGAGAAGGATCTTGAATGGCAAGCCCTTCTCTAAGAGATATTTGCTGACTTGCGGGATAAAACACTGATGGAACCAGTTGGAGGTCAGCATCTTTGTAATCCATGCTTTTTGATTATGCATCCAGTACACGGGAAGGAGATTCTTATTTTTATTTTTCAAAGCGCGAGGATTTTTCGACTTATAAATAAGCCCCGGCTTTAACAAAAATCCAGCAGCATTGCCACACATCACGAGGATAACGCGATCCTTGAATGCTTTAAAGCCAGAGGCTTTGGCTTCCTCTTTGAACAGGAAAGTTTGCGACGGCATTCTCTTCCAAAACAAGCCAGTCTCATCCATATTAAAGACTTGTTCCGGCTTGTATCCACCTTCGGCGATAATATTCTTGAACGTCTGGTTCACGTAAGTTTCAGCAGCGGCAGTGTCAGCGGAAGCAGACTCCCCATGCAGGGAAACGCTTTTCAGGGCGAAGCGTTTCTGAAACTTCGCGAACCATCCTTTGCTTGCGGAAAAACGTTTCTGAGGCTGGGAATCAGTGGATGTCCCTGGTTGAAGATCATCTGCATCATCATCATCTTCAGCATGGTTGCCGTCGTCGTCTTTAGGTTCCTTTGCAGCAAAATTCTCATATAAGCTCAAAGCCTTTGTTTGGATGGTGTTCGTATCCAACGCTATGTTCTTCTTCTGGCAGTCGGCAATCCACACAGCTAAAGCACCTTCCATGCGTACGATCGTTTTATTACCCGTTGTAACGACTCGCTTCGCTGATCTGCTAAAGGTGATTGCAGCCGTCTTTCTAATGTTCGCCTCGTCCTTCTTGATATAGCGAACAGTAGATTCGTTGATGCAAAAATGGCGGCCGGCGGCCGCGTAACTTCTACCATCTTTTAACATGTCGAGAAGCGTAACCTTCTCAGCTATCGTCATCATCCTTTGGTGGCGTTTAGGCTCACTACCAGCCTTAAGAGAAGCAGAACGCTTGGAAGCCATTACAGTAGGATTTACAGTAACAAAAAGTTCAACTTAAAAAATTCGCACACAGCACAGATTCACACACTTAAGAACATCTACTCAGCGA
>NC_090739.1:121456820-121459320 GCF_036898095.1 Palaemon carinicauda
AGAAGACGTGCTTGTAGAATTTGCTGAAAGAAACTGTCTTAAAAGATCAACACCTTCTTATATAAAAAGGTACATAGAAAATAGACATGGAGAAGCCCAAGTGGAGAAACGAAACATGGAATAGATTTTATTCTCAGTGAAAAAAGTCAATTTTGTTAAAGATATAACAGGGTTAAATAAGTTAAAGGCAAGTGATTATAGAATGGTGAGAAGCTAAATTTGTTAAAATCTAAAGAAAGAGAGAGAAAAAAATAATTTTAAGGAAGAAAATAAACATTTCTGTAATAAGATAATAATCTGATGAGTTTAGCAATACAAGATAAGTACTTCCAGCTACATGATGAAATGGAAGCAGGTAAACAAGAAATGAACAGCAATTTAACAAAATTTGTGTTGGGAGGAATCTGCACAAGCGATAGGAAGAAGAGTTCCTAAACAGGATCAAGGAAAACTATCAGAAAAAAAATCTAATAAAGAATAGATTGGAAATTAAGGTAAAATCCTGGAATGATTAAATGGAATTAGCAGAACTATCCAAAACAATAAATAAACTAAAAACCCAAGTTATTTGTAAACACAATCAAACCAAAATTGAGGAAACTCTAAAGAAAGGAAGAAGCCTCAAATTGATGAAAAGACAACCTGGTACAGGAGGCCAACAGATGTTTGCTTTAAATGATGAAAGTTGAAAGATCCACAATGGAAATGGAGTGATAACAATTGTAGAGGATTTCTATACAATACTCTACAATAGAGTGATATAAAAAATGACCTCACCAATAGAAATAATGAAACACCTGAGCTGGTACCAAACGTAACAGTACAGTAGAAGTAAAGAAGACATAAAAAGGCATAAAAAGAGGCAGAGCAGCAGGAGGAGGAGGCCTCACAATTGATTTAATAATAGATGGAGGAGATTTCACAGTAGTAAAGCTGGCTGAACTCTACACCAAATGTCTGCAAGAGTGTTCTATTCCTACCGCTTGGAAAAACTTTATCATTATACTAATTCACAAAAAGGGAGACACAAAACACCTGAAAAATTGCCTCCCAATAAGTTAATCTATATAATATATAGTATATTTACAAAAATCATATTAGACCGAATAGAAAGACAGCTATGCTTTAGTCAACCAAGAGAGCAGGCAAGCTTTAGAAGTGGGTATTCAACAACTGACCATATCCATGTAATTAACAAGCCAATGGAAAAATCAACAGAGTATGACAAACCACTATGTATGGCATTAATAGACCATGAGAAAGCTTTTGATTCTTTCCAACATCAGCAGTGATGAAAAACTTTCAAAAACAAGGAATAGAAGAATCTTATGTTAGAACACTTGTAGATATCTATACAGGAAGTATAGCAATCTTAAAACTACACAATGATAGTGAGAAAACTCCGATCGAAAAAAAGAGTTAGACAGGGAGACTCCATCTCTCCTAAATTGTTCAAAGCATGTCTAGAAGAAATTTTTAGGATTTTAGATTGGGAAAATGTAGGAATTAATAATAATGGGGCACACCTTAACAACTTGAGATTTGCAGATGACATAGTAGTGTTTAATGCATCATGGGAGGAATCACAATAGACAATAGAAGATTTGAATAGATAAAGCAGAAATGTAGGACTAAAAATGAATATGAGCAAAACTAAGATAAAGTTCAATGAAAATGCAGAGACAAAAAATTAGAGTTATGGACGAACCTCTGGAGATTGTTAATGAATATACGTTCTTAAGACAGACAGTAAGTATTTCTCCTGCACACTAGATCGAAATGAAAAGAAAGATGAGCATGGGATGGAAAGCATTTGTTAAAGAAAATGAGATTACGAAACGTAAAATGCCACTTTCTCTAAAAAGAAATCTATTTAATCAGATAGTCCTATCAGTATTAACTTATGCATCAGAAACTTGGAGCCTTACTAAGCCTTAGGACATAAACTTTCTCAACTCAAAGAGCTACTATAAAGATAATGATGGGAATAACACTAGGAGACAGAAAAAGAGCAACATGGATACAAGGGCAAACTATAGTAGAGGAAATTTTAACAACTTGTAAGAAAAAGAAATGGACATGGGCAAGACACATAATGAGAATGACAGGCAATATATGGACATTAAGAGTAACAGAATGGTTACCCATAGATTGTGAAAGATGCAGAGGAAGGAAGAGAAGACAATGGATTGACGAACTAGGGAAGTTTGCGTCCGTGGACTGGCACAGAAAGACCATAAACAGACGCCAGTTTAAAGACATGTCTGAGACCTTTGTTCTGCAGTGGACTTGTAACGTATGATATATATATATATATATATATATATATATATATATATATATATATATATATATATATATATATATATATATATATACAGTTGGACACAGGAACCCCTGATACATTTCGCTCCAAAGAAGCGCACCCTTTCACACATTTACTTTGCGATGAGTAACCAAACATATGATGTAAGAGGAGATGACGGAGGCAGTAAGCGGA
>NC_090739.1:121474320-121484091 GCF_036898095.1 Palaemon carinicauda
ACCCACCATAACAAAGAAAAGGGCAGTTACAATAAAAATTGAAACTAGGTTGTTTCACAGTCAAACAACCTAACAGAGAGTAAGGGATTATTTCCATGTTCTTTTGAAATAAGGTTTGTTTTTAGTTAAGATTAAAAATGATGATGATGATAATAATAATAATAATAATAATAATAATAATAATAATAATAATAATAATAATAATAATAATAATAATAAATCAAGAAAGGAGCTATGAGGGAAGACTTTCCTATAAATGAAATCTCTATCAATTCCATGTTGAAGATGTTTATTTATTTTCCAATTTCTTCAATTTTATTTAGCACAAAGATAAACTACAAATTGTCCAGTATTCTTTATTGAGTTTATCATTTAAGCTTTCCTTTCAGTGACTTTCTTGCCATGTGTCTATAATGAGCAGAATTTAAATCCTTTATTATATTCTCGTTAGATAAGAGTATTTTTCATAGTTAACTACGTAATATTATCATTATTATTATTACTTGCTCAGTGAAGAAAGAAAATAAGTAAATAAACTACAAGAGAAGTCATAAACAATATGAAATACTTTAAGAACAGTAACAACATTAAAACAGATAATATTAGTCTCATTACATATTCATTACTATGTTTTAATTTTATCTCAGTTCTTTGATGCTTTCTTTATTTTGAAAGCGTTTCTAAATGAAAGATGTTAACGCAGGGAAATCTTACATCTGGGCCTTTCTTGCAGAATTTTTTCATCATGTAGATTTTTATGAAGGATTGTTCTGGAATTGAACGGTATACTTCTATATCTGAACAGAAATTATTTAGTACTGATAGATTTTCTTAAACAAAAGAAACCTAACATTGCATTTTAAATTGTTTGTCATTTTTAGCAGGAATCATCGTAAACCTTCGGCATGTACGGATAAGAAACTATTCTTAACAAGTGTTATAGAATTATACACTCATTTCTATATGAAAAACATTCGTAAGTAATTTAGTAGGAAAGTTTACGAATGTGTAAATGTAACGACAAGTATTTAATAAAATCTTAACTTATGAATTTTTTGTAATTTTTACTTGTTTTTCGCTGAACACATTGACCCCAATTTCATGAAAGGTCTCGTATTTCTAGAAAAATTTAACTAAAACTCCTTAAGAAAATCTTAGAAATTGCCAGTTAAATTTTCATGGCCCTTATCTTTTCCTATATACTACAGAGATTTCTCGAAGCATAACGGCAAGAATCCTTACATCCCTGCATTCTACTCATCTATCTTATCACGAGATACGTAACGTTCGAGAACCAGACAATGGCGTGGAAAAGTCAAATGGTACTTTTAGTATATAAAGACGATAATTCCGGGAGTTTAGTCCGATCTGCAGCCATCTCCTCTCGCCGCCATAGAGTCTTTATTGCCCTTCCACTCCCAAAGTGAACCATCAATTTCAGGGACATCTGGTGTGATATTGATGGTTGATATTTACAATGGCAACTTTTATTGAGGGAGGATTTCCTACCAAACAATGTTCGCGTTGCTTTGGGTCTATTGTTATGGGGGCAAGGAACCTGCTCACCCATTTTCTCTCCCTTGGAATGGGAAGCCTTTGATCTCACTTTTTGAGATAAGTATAAATGAAAAACCTTTGAAAGATATTTTCAATTTTACAGCTGAGAAATTCTTCATGTTAGAATATCGTTACAACATTCTCTTCTTTAAAAGGGCAATCAGTATATGCCGTAGATCAAATATTTCTATAATTGTAAATGTATATAATTCATTTACATAATCTAACTTACTAATTAGGTGTTCTGGGTATTTATATATATATATATATATATATATATATATATATATATATATATATATATATATATATATATACACATATATATATACATACATATATATATATATATATATATATATATATATATATATATATATATATATATATATATATATATATATATGGCTTACATATCTGTGTGCGATCATGCGCGTGTGTGTAATACTACACTGTTGGAAAAAACGCAATTTTAATCGGAAATTCTCCGTAAAAGTATACTGTTCTCAACCGTATTTCAATAATATAAAGGAGACCGTAATTTTACCTCACTTTGTTATTATCTTTTACGGATTGGCGACCGTAATATCACCCCTTTATGACAATATATCCATTTATAAAAATCCTGGAATAAATCTTGCCAGGCATTTGCTGTTTTTTTTAATGTAAATTCTTAACCGTGTATTTGTGTCCAAGAACTCTGAAGGAGGCATAAGATATTAGTAAACTACCGGCATTATAACAGTTAATAAACAAGAGATAATAAGGATAACTTACGTCCTCATAAATTCTCTGTTTTCCTTTGTTATTTTTGCACATTTGTAGATTCGATATTTTCGAAGAATTTGATGTTAAAAAAGCTTGGAGATCGCAAACCTCTACAAAGGCTGAGAAATCCAAGACAAATGTGCACCAGTTCCTTAAATTAAAACTTACATTACCATCACTCTAAAAATTATGATCATTTGTTGTCAGTAACAATGGCCAGCTTTGTTCAAAATTCCATCAAAGTCTCATAGAAGTTTTTTTGTATAGCCCTGTTAACAAACAAGAGAATCAACGAACAAACCGAACCAAAGTCCCAACGTCTTCCAGCGCCGGACGCGGAGGTAATAACAATGAATAATCATTTCCACATTGTTCATTTTTAAAACTATGATAATTATTCTTTATTTTTCTTTGTCTTTTCAACTTGCCCAAACAAATACACTTCTCAGAAGAAATCTAAAATATTTGAACTTCCAAGAAAAGAACGTTCCTAGAAGATTTATTCTCTCTAGTAACACCGAGATCTTTCCAGAGTTATGAAGAACGATAAAAAAGATCCCGTGAATTTTCCAATGGCTTCCCGGAAAGTAGCATGAAATGATAGAAGAATTAAACGAGACAAATAAAGAAATGAGGAACGACGATATAATAAAAAACTGTCATCGTAAGATAAATTGTCCAGACACTTTTTGTCTAATTATTTTTTTGTACCAGATATCATATTTAGCAATTAACATATTTCGGACCATTATTACAATCGGATACTAAATATTACTAATTTATCCAATAATAGCTGATGGATTTAAAATATTATATATATATATATATATATATATATATATATATATATATATATATATATATATATATATATATACATATATATATATATATATATATATATATATATATATATATATATATATATATATATATATATGTATACATACATACATACATACATATATATATATATATATATATATATATATATATATATATATATATATATATATATGATAAATTTTGCATATTTAGACGTGTTTTTCATATTCAAATAAGCCATATATATTTTTGATACATTAATGTCTGGATTCTCTTAACGACCTCGGGATCAGAGACCCAGGCGAAATCACACAAAGACAAGAGCTTGGGTCCGGCTGGGAATCGAACCCTGGTCGGCAAGCTTGTATAGACAGTGACTAAGCCACATGGCCACGAAGAAAGATAAAAGTCAATGACAATTTTTCTGTACTTATACCTGTCGAATTCAGGTATTTTGTACTTAGAATTGAAATCAACCCATCTTCACCATCGTAGCTAATTGGTAGTTTGTTACTTGGCATTCTATTAATGATAAATTTTGCACATTTAGACGTGTTTTTCATATTCAAATAAGCCATATATATTTTTGATACATTAATGTCTGGATTCTCATTAATGTATCAAAAATATATATGGCTTATTTGAATATGAAAAACACGTCTAAATGTGCAAAATTTATCATTAATTGAATGCCAAGTAACAAACTACCAATTAGCTACGATGGTGAAGATGGGTTGATTTCAATTCTAAGTAAAAAATACCTGAATTCGACAGGTATAAGTACAGAAAAATTGTCATTGACTTTTATCTTTCTTCGTGGCCAAGTGGCTTAGTCACTGTCTATACAAGCTTGCCGACCAGGGTTCGATTCCCAGCCGGACCCAAGCTCTTGTTTTTGTGTGATTTCGCCTGGGGCTCTGATCCCGAGGTCGTTAAGAGAATCCAGACATTAATGTATCAAAAATATATATGGCTTATTTGGATATATATATATATATATATATATATATATATATATATATATATATATATATATATATATATATATATATATGTATATATATATATATATATATATATATATATATATATATATATATATATATATATATATATATATATATATATATATATATATTCATGTGGTCGTTTGTGTGTGCTCCTGTCTTATTATATTACCGTTTTAATTTTGCACAACAAATAAAAGATCAAAACCAATGGAAATTTATCTCATAATGCGATGTGATTGACATTGTTTGCCAGAACTGTCAAATTAAAATTATGAATACAAATGACATTGCCTGGAAAAGTTTCGCTTTTGATGAGACTTTTTTAGCTCAATTTCTAACCCTCATAACATTAATAAGTATAATTGTTTAATTTTCTACCTTTAAAGTTAGTCCTATGAGTATTATGTACAATGGACATTGCCGGAATAAGGTTTTCAACTAATAATTAATTTCTTAAATGAATATCAAATTACTGATTTACTAAATTCTTTTTGTTTCCGAAGGATGACGGAAATCTATAAATGAGAAGAATATCAGGTCAGGCAGAAATTAAATGATGATGTGTAGAAGAAGAGGAAATTAGATGGTAAAATGAGTTGGAGATAATGTCAAAAAAAAAAAAAAAAAAAAAAAAAAAAAAAAAAAAAAAAAAAAAGCAAGAACAGAGAAATGGTGAAACATTTTTTTTTTATTTTTTTTTAGTAAAAAAAAAAATATATAGTGCGGTAACATGTTTATATAATATGTTGATATCAAACGAATCGATAAAATGGAATAGGAACTCAAGGTAGCCATTAATTCCTTTAAATTTAATACATGGTTCTAGTTTTGAACACAATAGGAACTTCTTGTTTTCTTTTACTAAACGTTGAAATCATTTCCATAGTTATTAGGATTTTTAAAAGTAATTTAATATTTTGGATAATTTCCACCTTCTGTCCCCAACCCGCAAGACAGATTCTACATAAGATAGTCTCCAATCCTGAAAGAGAACAAATAAAGATGTAAAGGATAATAAACATACAGTACAATGTAAAGTAAATGAGTACAAAGCTAAAGAAAAAAAAAACGCTTTTACATAAATCCCAATAAGGTAAAAACGGCGTTGCATAGTTCCCTTCCATAGTTTTAGGGTCAAAGAATGAAAAATGTTTTTGTCCTGTGGATTTGACAATCAATATGGCCCCTTACTGAATGTGGATTTTATTCACTGGTAAGCGACTAGCATGTACCAGGTTGTGGGAGGCCTCCGCTAAATCTGCCATTTTCAAAATCCGTGTTACAACACAGTTTATAAAAGATGGTATTCTTTTAGCACATGTAATGGGTTTAGGATATAGGAAAAACCGTACAGTATATACAGAATTCATTAATCACCTGAAATATCTCCAATTTATTAAGGTAATGAAATGATGGATCATAATATATATATATATATATATATATATATATATATATATATATATATATATATATATATATATATATATATATATATGTGTGTGTGTGTGTGTGTGTGTGTGTGCGTGTGTGTGTGTGTGTTTGTGTGTGTGTGTATACACGCGTGAGCGCCTGTGTGTACAACTGCATGTACTGGGGTTTATTTAGTAAATATGTAAGTATTTAATATGAAATTAAATGTCAATACCATTAATGTATCAAGGCCAATGCATAGGAAGAACACATTGCATAGGACAATAGCTAATTGGTATTGCTACAAAACCAACACTTCCCATTCCGAAAACGACATAACAATTGCTCAGAGGAACCTAATACGTATAATGACAGTGCAATTATTTCCCAGAAGCAAGTTCTTGCAAGAAAGTGGGAATTGGCACGCCACGAGTGATTGCTAATTTCAAGCCGTAAAAGAAGAGCTCTTGCAGAGAAAAACTGCAAATAAAAACGAAGAAGACAAATGGGAGCTGGAGGGGGGGGGGTAGGGGAACAAGGGCCTGAGGAACAGTAGAATAGAGGAAGAAATAACTAAGAGAAGTTGGTGAGGAAATGACATTAATTATGGGGAAATCTGATGATGGGTGGAACATGGAAGATTTAGCGGTAATTACTGAGAAAGAGGTGAACAGGGGACGGAGAGGGACTCTTTTTGTAGGAGATTATCCGGTTTAGAATGGCTTAATATCAATAAGGTTTAGAATTACCTTATTGATAAACTTTCGATTTTAATTACAATCTGGTAATATATACTTTTTAACTATTACTGGCTCTAATTCACAGCGATTACTTGACCTCTATCGTCTGCCAAGTCTGATAGACATACACTGGTCTGAGGAACACACCTGTTTTCCTCCCTCTACAACGAGGTTTAAGTTATTCCCTAAGAGAGCTGTGTCGACAGTGCACATAACGCAATTGACTGTATGTCTCCCTAGAGGGTGAGATAAAGGCACCGGGAAAAAAGGAAGAAAATGAATAAAGTGTTGAGAAGAATTAAGTTGGATAAAAGGTGTTGTGAAAAGAAGATAGAGGAATAAAGTGTTGGGAAGAAATGAAGTTAGATAAGGTGCAAGGAAAAAGGAAATAGATGAATAAATGGTTAGGAGGAAAAAAAGTTGGATAGAGACGCAGGAATAAAGAAAATTTAATAAAGGAATAGAAATAAACAGAAAGATTAATACAGTGACAGGAAGAGATAGAGGCGAATAAATTTATGGGAAGAGGGGGCAGGTAGCTTTTAAGCTTAACAGAGGACCTCTCATATTGAGAGATGGATAAAGAGGTTGGAAAGAACAAAACTGACGATTAAAGCGATGAGAAGAAACAGAGACGAATCAGAAGGTTAGAAAGAAATTTAATTGTGCCTCAGGAGGTGGGAAGAAACAGAGACATTTAAAGGGTTGGGAAGAAATGGGAAGATGAAAATAACGTTTGAAAATAGAGAATGGTAGACAAAGGTGTGGAAAGGAACAAAGAGAAGGATCAAACGAAATAGAGAGAGGCGAAGGAAGAACAGAGAAGAATATGGAAAAGCGAAGCAAAGCCACCTGTGGCTGGTTGTGTGGGTGGTCCAGTGATGTCGAAATAGATGGACTCTTGGTAAACTCCAAAGTTGTAATGTTTCTTGTAAACTGTGGTGACCGTAACTTATTAGCCCCATCAATTGATCGGAAACTTTCCCTGAAAAAATGCGACGTTGAGAAAATGCCGGACAAAACGTCATTACTCAAGTGCAAAGGTTAAAGGAATTTCATGGCTGGTTTCTGCATTTTTTTTTTTTTTTTTTTTTGAGTGGGGAGGGGTCGTGGATTTTGTTTTATGGAGCTCAAGATGAATTTCAACACTATTTTTTCGAGTATTAGATGAAGAACTGCAGTATTGGTAAAGATTACAATACTAACAATGTTAATCGTATGCATTATTATTATTATTATTATTATTATTATTATTATTATTATTATTATTATTATTATTATTATTATTATCAATGTTGTTGGTGAGGTTCTTCGTATTAGTATTATAAAAGCTTGGTCGGATAATTTACCAAAACCATTGCTGGTACAAATTCATTATCCTAAGATTAGTCATTATTATACTGTACTTCTATGACTGCTATTGCAAAGGATAACAATAATGATAATATTATTACATCAACTAACAAAAAACAGAAAAATTGTAGTGTAAAAACAGACAGGTAGTGGAAGAGACAGATAGGGAAAAGTTGAAAGATAAAGACAAAAAAGAAATAAAACAGAGAAGCGGAGTCAGCAGGGAATAGTTGCATGTAGTAGTTGCATGTAAAAGCGACTTTTATGAAAGTGAGGCAAGAGAGACATTCTTTCTCCTACACTGAATAATTTGCCTCGGCTGAAAGAAGTTTCTCAAAATAGCCATGACACCCTTGGGAAGTCTTTAGGGAAGAGAGACTTGCGACAGTCTCTACGTTGGTCTTGACATCATCCACTTAATTCATATATCTTTTTTTTTTTTTTTTTTTTTTTTTTTTTTTTTTTTGGTCATTTTTGAAAGATCTTGGTCTTTTCAGACTTCCAGTGAATAGGATGACGTAAGTTGATATTGGATTTTAATCATGAAAGATAATTGTTTCTACATATTTCGCTGGGCATTACTTCTCAATAAATATAATGTCTGTTATTCTAGATAAATGTAAAGGTTGGTTGTTTTAATAAGTCCTTCACAATAAAATGTCATAATAATTGGCTATCTATACTATTCTATAAATTATTGATTAGTCTTAATCACTTTAGTGATCTTGAATTTTTATTTCATCTAAAATTTGAAGTGATTTCAATTTATAAAACTTCCGTAAAGCAAAATCACATTAAGTTAGATGGTTCTTTTTTTACCAAATCAAAGTTATGTTACTGAACATAACATTGAAGAAATTTTTATATTAAGACGAATATGTTGCTATTTGAAATTATTGTTGGATTAGAGGCTAAATTAACTTTTAGGTTTAGTGAATTAAAAAGAATTGTAGATGAAATATTTTAAGATTCTTTGTTATTTTGTATGCTACCATTCAAGATACTGTGTATGCTATTTCCCTTGTTTTACGTATGATATTTTCTCTTGTATTGTGTACACTACTTTCTCTGACATTATGTTTGTTATCTATTTCTGTTACACTAATTATTTCGCCTAGACTGATGACATCAATTGATTTCCTTAGACGAATTTTGCCATGCAGAATTTCTTTCCTAACCCGTCCATCACCGTCCCTTTATTGGGCATTTTTCATAATTTTTACTTTTTTCCTTTAAACACAAATCAGAAGGTTGCCTATAATTTCACAGTCCTTTCTGTGTCACTTTACGGTAAACTATCTAAATCAATTATCTAAAGTTTTATTACAATTTTCGTCTATTATCAGTTTCAGTCTTACAGAGTAGTGAAAGGGTTACGCTAGATCTTGGGGTTACGTATGAATTTCCTCTAATATTAGTTAACAAACATTTCAAATATACCCTAATATTTTATCGCTATTACAAAAGTCTAGATATTTTTACGTTTCTTAATTGCCAAGACTGAATGTATGTTTTCCGTAAAATACTTTTTATATTACCTTGAGTTTTCCACCATACCATTGTATTTCTGTGGCTTATCTTCTTATCTTCTTTTTTGGTTGACGGGGCTACTAGTTTTTAAGCTTAACATTAATAGATATTCATCAACATTTACAACAGAGGACCACCACTACCCTTCCTTCGGCTGTTAACGTCCCTCATAGAATAAAACAATTGCTAAATAATTATGTACGATCAAAAACTCTCTCATAAATGTATATGGCTCTGGCAAATTTACCAAAATAAGGTATAGATTGTATTATCTATGAATTCTTCTTTGAATGCCCAGGAATAGATAATATAAACAATCGCAAATACTGATAACAAAAACCTTTTTACCGGATTACGAGGAACCAAATGCCTAGAAAACCCAGCAGCCATAAATGATAAAGAGCAGAAGCGTTATGGAAATCCAATTGGGAAATATATAAAAGACCTTTGCATGAAAATAGCAAAACTGTGCATTATGAGTCTCATAATGGTTGTGTCAAGCATTGCTAGGCTGGTTTGAGTATGCCATAAAGAGGCCTTAATATTCTCTTAGCCTTCACAGTGACGTAAGGAAA
>NC_090739.1:121484591-121492091 GCF_036898095.1 Palaemon carinicauda
TCACTTTCCTTATGTTGTTCAATTCTCTTTTCTAGGGCTTTACCAGTTTGACCAATATAGTATTTTTCACAAGCATTGCATGGAATACGATATACACATCCCTTGGTAATGTCAGGAGTATTCTTTATTAAGGCTGTTTTTATTGTATTTTTACTCTTAAATGCTACATTTACATTGAAGTTTTTTAACAGTTGGGGAATTTATATCGTAGTATATCGTATTCCATGCAATGCTTGTGAAAAATACTATATGTATATATATATATATATATATATATATATATATATATATATATATATATATATATATATATATATATATATATATATATATATATATATATGTATGTATATATATAAATATATATATACTGTATATATATATATATATATATATATATATATATATATATATATATATATATATATATATATATAGTCATCTCTATGTTGAGCTTTCAATTCTATATGTATATATATATATATATATATATATATATATATATATATATATATATATATATATATACATATATATGAATATATACACTTACACACACACACACACACACACATATATATATATATATATATATATATATATATATATATATGTATGTATATATATAAAGTATATACACACGAGTATATATACATATATGCACGAGTGTATGTACTCATATATAATAGTATATGATTATATAATTATGTAGATTTGAGTGACTGAACGTATTTAATACTTATGAGTATTTATATAGTATATTTTGGACTAATGTATACCTTGTTATAAAGGTGAATAGCTACATATATATTGTACCAACCGTGTGTCACACAATTGTACATAATTCCTTTTGTATATATTATGCTTGTATCTTCGCTCTTCCCTAGCACTAAATGAACATGAAAATTCAAGTCTGCTGTTTCCTCCGTAACATTGTCTGTCTTGTTAACTTGTTATGTCCTGTTGCCTTGAGGTTTTGTATATAAAGGAGAGTGTTCTATAACAATATAACTCAGTTGATTGCATCCTGCCTTTGAGTTCACAACCCTTCTCTCGGCTCGTCACATTTGTGACCCCGGAAGTCGACTTGCTCCCACTGCCTTCCACCCCCACCTCCCTCTCTCCTCCATCGTTGGTACTATGACGGAGACGGACTCTACTACAGCAGTTGGCGCTGCGGCCGCCCCATTGAAACTTTCACCGTTCGCCAGGGGAGAGGCGTTTGCTTTGTTTCAGCGCGCAGAAGTCCACTTTCGTATCAGGGGCGTGACTCGCTCAACCACCAAAGCGGATTATGTTCTCGCGGCGATACCTGAGGACACCTTCCCAGAAATATCCGACTGGCTTTGTGAACAAGGAGACACCCCAATAGCGTATGGCGCCTTCAAAACATACCTTCTGCAGCAGTACTCGCCGTCGCCAACCGCCCGAATAGCAAAGC
This sequence comes from Palaemon carinicauda, assembly GCF_036898095.1. Classification (NCBI taxonomy): domain Eukaryota; kingdom Metazoa; phylum Arthropoda; class Malacostraca; order Decapoda; family Palaemonidae; genus Palaemon; species Palaemon carinicauda. Next base: position 121,486,033 of record NC_090739.1, read on the forward strand.
TTTTTCAGCTCTCGCAACAACCATTGGGGGACCAAAGGGCTTCGCTTGCCCTCTGGGAAATGACCAGTATCGCTCGCCTTCAACCTGCCGCAGATGGCTCTCCTCGTGAGGTGAACCTACTTCGTGCCCTTTGGATACGCCGTTTACCCGAACCTGTACGCGCTGCCATACCCGATGTCGATAGTTTACCCATAAAGGACTTGATGAACAAAGCCGACGCCCTTATGGACAGCCATTTCAAAACCTCCATCAACACCTCCACCCCTGACGACGAGGATGCCTATTCAACGTCAACTGAAGCTGACATGAATGCCGTAGGACATACATGCCTACCCCGTGACGTGCCGAAGCGGCGACAAAGCCGCCCACCACCCACCAATTGCTCGCGCCCCAACGAACGACTTCTACAGCCACTTACTACCTCCTATCCGCCGCAGTTTTGCTACTACCATTTCAGATTCGGGGCAACCGCGAAGAAATGTACCAAGGATTGTCAGTGGCCAAAAAACGTGTAAGTAGGCCATCGCTTGTGGTGGTGGCCTCCCATGTTTCTAATCTTTTCTTTCTACAGGATGCAGGAATGGGCGTGCGATTTTTGGTAGACACGGGTGCTTGTCGTTCTCTTTTGCCAAGGAAACTCTTCAAGGCACGACGTAGTCTGTCTACATCTGCCGACGTCTGCTTGGTAGCTACCAACGGATCTGCGATACCCACCTATGGTTACGAGAACCTCACATTATCGTTCGGAAACGGTAAATTCAATTGGAAGTTTCTCGTTGCTGACGTCACAATGCCAATCCTCGGTGAGGATTTCCTCTCTCATTTCCACCTTCTGGTCGATGTCGCCCACCGACGATTGGTCAACGCAGACTCGTACTTGTCGACACCTCTTCAGCCCGCCCCCTCTAACCTCGCTCTCCACATCAGCGCACCCACGGATGCCTACGCCCACCTCCTCACGTCGTACCTGGAAGTTTTCCGTCCAGAACTTCACCAAACGCCCACGGTTCCTGCCAAGCACGGTATTTATCACCATATCAAGACGACGGGACCCCCAGTCTTCGCAAAATTCAGACGTCTGGCACCGGAACGATTGGCAGCCGCCAAACAGATGTTCGCCGAAATGAAGGAAATGGGCCTTTGCCAAAAGGCCTCCAGCCCATGGTCGTCACCCTTACACATCGTTCTGAAGAAAGACGGCTCCCTCCGTCCGTGCGGGGATTACAGGCGCCTGAACATGCAAACAGAACCGGATCACTACCCCCTCCAAAACTTGCCGACGTGACCTCCTACCTGCACAAAGCGAAGGTTTTCTCTACGCTCGACCTCCTGAAGGGATATTATCAGGTACCTATGAACCCAGAAGACATCCCCAAGACCGCCATCACCACTCCGTTTGGTACATATACCTTCAATTACTCCTGTTTTGGCCTTCGTAATGCTGGGGCAACGTTTCAACGTCTCATGGATGGCATCTTAGGGGACCTCCCTTTCTGTGTATGTTATGTGGACGACATACTTGTGTTCTCCTCCTCAAAAGAGGAACACCTCCGTCACCTGCGCATCGTGCTCGACCGCCTGCAACAAAACGACCTTGTAGTCCGGTACGACAAGTGTACCTTTGGCGCCGACGAAGTGTCGTTTTTAGGGCACCGTATCACTCCTGAAGGAGTCCATCCCCTCCGTGAGAAGGTAGCAGCCGTTCAGAATTTCCCCGTGCCCTCGACCGTCAAAGCTCTGCAGGAATTCCTGGGCATGATCAACTATTATCACCGTTTTCTGCCAGCCATTGCCGCCACTCTTGCTCCCCTCTACGCCTCCCTCAAGGGCAAGCCAAAGGACCTGAAGTGGGGTCCCCTTCAAGAAGCAGCCTTCTGCAATGCAAAGAAGGCCCTATCAACTGCTGTGGCTCTCACTTTTCCTATCCCACACGCCCCTCTCCTTCTCTCCACCGATGCCAGCGACGTCGCTATTGGGGCAGTACTCGAGCAGGTGGTCAAAGGCTCGCCCCGCCCATTGGCCTTCTTCAGCAGAAAACTGTCCAAGGCAGAATCGGGTTATTCTACCTTCGATCGAGAATTGCTGGCAGTGCACTTGGCTGTCCGTCACTTTCGCCATTTCTTAGAAGGTACGCCCTTCGTCATTCGCACAGACCACATGCCTCTGGTGCACGCCTTCACTCGACAGTCTGACGCCTGGTCCGCCCGTCAACGCCGACATCTCTCCGCCGTGGCTGAATACAATTGCACCCTCCAATACGTCCCTGGGAAAAAGAATCCCGTTGCCGATGCCCTGTCAAGAAACACGTTGGCTGCCGTTCAACTGGGATTGGATTACAACGCCCTGGCTGAACCCCAATGACAGGATCCAGAGTATCAAGCTTGTAGGACATCCTGCACGTCCCTCCATTGGGAATATTTTCCCCTTGAAGACTCCAACACCACCCTCCTCTGTGACGTCAGTACTGGTAGACCGCGACCTTGGATTCCTGCTCCCATGTGCCGACAGGTGTTTGATTTCATTCACGGCCTTTCACATCCCTCGTGCCGTTCTACTGCACAGCTGCTGAAGGCAAAGTTCATTTGGCACGGCATTTCTAAGGATGCTAAGGATTGGGTCCACGCCTGTACTTCTTGCCAAACTTCCAAAGTACATCGACACATGGATTCAGGAGTGGGCACCTTTCCTCAACCTCAGCGTCATTTCGCACACATTCACGTCGGCGTTGTAGGCCCCCTACCCACATCACAAGGACATCGTTACCTGTTTACCGTCATCGAACACTCCACTCGTTGGCCTGAAGACATTCCCATGGAAACTGCAACGTCCGCCTCATGTACATCTGCCTTACTCTCTGGATGGATTTCAAGATTCGGTATCCCTGAGCATATTACTTCTGACAGGGGAACCACTTTCACCTCTCAATTGTGGACGTCATTAGCGAATCTCCTGGGCATCACCCTACATCAGACAACGGCCTACAACCCCGCCGCCAATGGAATGGTTGAACGTTTTCATCGCACCCTCAAAGCAGCTTTGATGTCCCGCTGCAAGGATTGCAACTGGTTTACTCAGCTTCCCTGGGTCCTCCTGGGATTAAGGACCACTCCTAAAGACCCCCTCGACGTCTCGGCAGCTGAAATGGTGTATGGGGACCCGTTGGTCGTCCCTGCCGAATTTTTTCCTTCTACAACCTCCTCCGACGATCTCCAGCGCATACGTCACGTCGTGGGAAAATTTACTCCATGCCACAAGACTTACAAGCCCCCAGCGTAGCATCACATAGCAACGGACTTGCACTCTGCAATGCACGTCTTCCTGCGCAACGACACTAGCAAGCCACCACTAACGCCCCCTTACACGGGCCCTTTCCTTGTGATCCGACGCAGTCCGAAAGCATTCCTCCTAAACATTCGGGGCAAAGAAGACTGGGTCTCCATTGATTGTCTAAAACCTGCTTATCTTCTGCCAGATGACCCGCCTACAGTTCGCCTCTCCAGATCAGGGCGCCCTATTTAACATGTACAGTATGTAATTTTTAGGGGGGGGGGAGCCATGTACCAACCGTGTGTCACACAATTGTACATAATTCATTTTGCATATATTATGCTTGTATCTTCACTCTTCCCTTGCACTAAACGAACATGAAAATTCATGTCTGCTGTTTCCTCTGTAACATTGTCTGTCTTGTTAACTTGTTATGTCCTGTTGCCTTGAGGTTTTGTATATAAAGGAGAGTGTTCTATAACAATATAACTCAGTTGATTGCATCCTGCCTTTGAGTTCACAACCCTTCTCTCGGCTCGTCACAATATCTAACAGTGAGTCACTTTATGTATCCAAATGAAATGCCATTACGTTTCATCTTTAATATCTTTTGAATCTTTTATATCTCAAATATAACGTATGTAGCTTAGGCAGACTTGGGCGTTAAAAGGTTTTATGGATGTGTAACAGAGAGAGAGAGAGAGAGAGAGAGAGAGAGAGAGAGAGAGAGAGAGAGAGAGAGAGAGAATGATTCCTGAAGTGCTCTCTAACTACCGAATTATGAAGTTCTGTTTCATAAGTTATATCTTTATAAATTTTTATCTTTAGAAAAATCGGATAACGAAAAAATTATATATCTCACAATTGTTAGATAGGAGTTATCAACATGATCTGAAATTGTCAAAATGCTAATTTCTATAAGCAGTAGAAACATATGCATAATAGCTTGTATGATAAGAAGAAAAATATAAGAATAGCTCTTCTAGGAGAAGGACACTCCAAAATCAAACCATGGTTTTCTAGTCTTGTGTAGTGCCATAGTCACAGTACCATGGCCTCCCACTGTCTTGGGGTAGAGTTCCCTTCCTTGAGGGTACACTCGAGCACATTATTCTATCTTATTTATTTTCCTATTGTTTTTTCAAGTTTTTATAGTTTATATATGAGATTTATTTTATTTTTACTGTTTTCTTTAATCGTTAATTACTTCCCTTGTAGTTTATTTATTTCTTTATTTCCTCTCCTTACTGGGCTATTTTCCCTATTGGAGCCCTTGCTAATAATAATAATAATAATAATAATAATAATAATAATAATAATAATAATAATAATAATAATAATGATAATAATAGAGAGCAACATAGTTTTTGTGAATATTATCCTTTTATTGAAGTAAATTTAGGACTAACTTTTGTAAGATATATTTTTCACTGTTTTAAGAAGAACCCTCTGGGATTCAAGTAGGACATATGAATTTCCATTTTTCAAAAACATTTAAATGAACCAATGTTTTTCTTCGTCTTCCGGTATCACATCAGATAAATTTCAATTGCTCTGAACAATATCACTTTTAGAAACACCAAAAGGTACAGAATCAAACCATAGAACAATATATTGTTTTTACTTCTTTTTTTTCTGATAAACCAACTCCGTCCATCTTTTGTGTCGGTGCCAGGCATGAAATGGAAATCCATAAAAGCCGTTTCCGTCTTTTCCTGAAACCTTACTTGAGTTTTGTTTCTCCTGAGACATATCTTCGACTTTTAGTCACTACTATTACATTGTATATATATATATATATATATATATATATATATATATATATATATATATATATATATATATATATATATATATATATATATATATACAGTATGTATATATATATATATATATATATATATATATATGTATATATATATATATATATATATATATATATATATATATATATATACATATATATATATATATATATATATATATATATATATATATATATATATATATATATATATATATGTGTGTGTGTGTGTGTGTGTGTGTATATATATATACATATACACACACACACACACACACACACACACACATATATATATATATATATATATATATATATATATATATATATATATATATATATATATATATATATACTGTATATGGACATATTGACGAAAGGAAATCAGACACTAGGTAGCTTAAGTAAAATTTGGAAATCAAATCGCCTGAAATTATATATAAAAATCAAGATATATATCGGTTTAGTGAGATCGCTGTTACTGTATGGACATGAGTTGTAGTTTAACAATCAAACAATATCCAACAGGATTCGTAAATTTAAGAACAAAGCCCTTAAAAGAATATAAGGAGTTAGATAACAGGACATGATTATAAATGAAACTTTTAGAGATTACTCGAGTGCCATATGCGGATGAGATCATGATGAGAAGTAGATGGAGATGGTTCGGGCATGATCTTTGCACTCCGAGAGAGATTTGTTCACCAAAATTTCAACTGGGCTCCACAAGGCACTAAAAAAGTTGGAAGACCCAGGCCTGCACTACTGAGGACCATGGATCGTGAAGTAGGAGATGATGAATAGAGAAGTATTATTTAATAGCCCGAGATAGAGACGACTGTTGAAATCCAATCAAGGCACTTGTGTCCATAGCCGTAGGAGATTATGATGATAAATATATACAGGTGTGTGTAGGTATATATATATATATATATATATATATATATATATATATATATATATATATATATATATATATATATATATA
>NC_090739.1:121497091-121594591 GCF_036898095.1 Palaemon carinicauda
TGTCTGTTGGCAGTAGAAATTTGCTAATTGATGGAAAGGATTTCGTGTCTCGGGACTTTTTAAATCTCTCCAAAGGGGCATCTTCGTCATCAGAATTTCCTACAGTTTGTAATATGTGATAATTTCCCGCAATAATAATACCGGGATTTCTCCTACCGAGCGTCTTGAATAGGAACGTCTCTTCGGTGGTGTTTAAAATTAAAATGGGGTTCAGGGTTGTTGTCGAATATTTATGTTTTATTAACTAGGACGTTAGGTGAGATTTCAGTGTTGTGTGCGTCGGCCATGTTCTTTATGATAGGTCCTTGGTTATGGCAAGACGGGAACTTTGAGCAGCTTGTAGTGATTATACCTATACATTCGCACAGGTATCCACGAACAGTAATTTAAAATTGTAGACCATGTTGCACCTCTTAGACTTAAAGTGATCCACTGAAAGGGCTGGGTTACTCTTCATAACCAGGGTAGCTGTATACCTGTTCGTGTGATAAATGAAAGGGAAATGATTTCCTCTGTCTTGGTTACCGTAACACTTTTAAGGGTGATGTCATTTATGTACTGCTGATGTACCCATGCCTTATTGAATATATTTATCGCATTATCTCCGGCAAGTGTTGAAATGGATCTCCTAGCATGGCTGCCGCAAGAACTTGAAGAAGTAGAGTCTACTTATGAAAACAAGAATATCTCCTTTACCTCCAGTTGAAGTGGAATGAGATGAGATCTTTTGATCCCAGCACAGGGAAATAGAAATAGTTCAAAAGAATAGTGAAAACACTGTACTAGATCAGTGCAACTGATGCAATCGGAACCTTCAACAATAAAAGGTTGAAAGAGGGTCTTCATCGCATATTCAATAATAATAATAATAATAATAATAATAATAATAATAATAATAATAATAATAATAATAATAATAATAATAATAATAACAACAAACTAAACAAGACGAATATTCTTCCCTGGATCCTTAATTATTGTCACCATGTAACTCCGGGTTGGATCGGCTCTGCCAAGGATTATCCATTGCTCAAATCGTTTCAACAAATTGGCACTGAGCCTATGGACTTTGGAGATTCTCATTTGGCATAAGTGGGTTTGTTTGGATTTCGTGTATTAAGGGGAAAAGGGAACGTAAGCATGGAATAATATCAAAAGCATATGCATATGAGGAAGAAATTTGCTTTTCATATTTTTCATATATATATATTTGTGTTAACTTCTGTTGTATATATTTTTAATTTTTTATGGATGATAATAATCAAATAATTTCTTATATATATATATATATATATATATATATATATATATATATATATATATATATATATATATATATATATATATATATATATATATATATATATCATATAATTATTCTCTTAAAACCGTTTGAACATTCTAGAATAGGAATTTTTCATGTAACGAATTTTCCCCTGCTTAATTAAGGTGCTTGAATTAACAAAACAGATTTTCTGAACTGACTGAAGACTATTTTTCCTGAATATCAAAATTAGTGAGACCATCAACTATGGATTATTAGATAATAACCTTCAATATAACGAGCTTGGCTTTCAAACTCCACAGTCTCAAGAATGATAACGATAATAAGAACAATGGATAATTCATAACCCTTACCAGTGATTTATTTGAAAGCATTATTATTATTATTATTATTATTATTAATACTATTATTATTATTATTATTATTAATATTAGTAGTAGTAGTAGTAGTAATAATAATAGTAGTAGTAGTAGTAGTAGTAGTAGTAGTAGTAGTAGTAGTATCAACAATACTAATATCACCATGCTTAGTAAATTATTATTAACATCATCATCATCATCATCATCATCATCATTACTGTTGTTGGAGTAATAAACGAAGACACATCGTTTAAGGGGCACAACTCAGTTCATAAGAACAATATTATTTGGGGTTACTTGAAACTCCCTCTTACTTTTTTGTTTCTTGACTGATTTTGTCCCTTTCAAACGTGACCATTTATCAGAGGGATATTTTTTTTTTTTAAGTGAATGTACAGATTGCAGGTTATGGGATTTCATATCTTTTCATATTAAGGATAAATAACGACCTATAAGCAAAAAGGAAATAGCAATCATTCTTATAAATTTTTGTTTCGAGAAATCTGTTGTTTTTTTTTTTTTTTTTTTTTTTTTTTTTTTTTAAATAGAATTTAGTATGTTTAAGTATGGGATTTAACGGTAATTTTTCTCGCCATTGGGGGATCATAAGGGCATAAATCAAGAGCATAATACCTTACATGTACCAATTGTACACACATTAACAAGAGCGTCTAGCATAACATAGTCTCATCTACGTAATTTTGGGGTAAAATTTACTCTTTTGGCATATTACCTTACCATTTCTGACATTTTGTGTGATGTCAGAATAATCACAACACAGAAATTGTTAATATATAAACGAGCAGATGTTAATTAAAGAGAATCATAGAGAATATAAGAAAACTAATAATTTACTTTTCATGAAATCATAGAAAATGGTAGTGCTGCTGTATGTGGGATACTAAAATCGATATCTTTCCTTGAAGTTTCTGAAGAAAACTTGAATGAATGGGACTTATTTGGCAATACAAATAATTTTCATAAATGTTATTGTTTAAGACATGAAATATACAGTAGACTTTTTCCCCAAATCTCAAGCAAAGGACGTGAGTCGTGTCCAGAAATATATATGCAATTTGGATTGCTGTTTTGGTTTCGATTTCTCATATTGGTTACTTACTTTTACTTACTTTTACGGGTTTATTTCTCGCCCTCCATCAGACACTAAAGGTCTGTTCAGGCGGGCCTTGGTGTGTGAAGATAATTTCTTTCCAGTTAATATTTTGCTCTGTATCATTATCAGTTATTTCGCTAGCATTTGTATTCAGGCTTAATAGTTTTCAGGTCACGATTATAACACTTTCTAAAAAGATAAGTCTTCAGGTTTTTCTTGAAAGCTGCCACATTTTTGCTATTCTTGACATCGAGTGGAAGGTCGTTGAAGAGTCTCGGTGTAGCATAACTGAACGTTCTTCCTCCTATTGCATGATTCACACTAATTTCGAATAGTCTATGTGGGTCATCAGCATGTCTAACTCTTACAGCGGCGCTTGTAGCTTCAGGGTAGGGGACCAAGCAATCATGAAGATATTTAGGCTTATCACTTGTAAGTGCTTTGTGAGTCAACAAGCAAATCTTAAATTCAATTCTAGCCTTAACAGGTAACCAATGTAGATCGATCAATGCAGGAGTTATTCTCTCCCGCAGTTTAATGCCTTTTATCAGTCTAGCCGCACAGTTTTGCACATTTTGAAGCTTTCTTAGTAGTGTATTGGGCAATTTGTAGTACAGAGAATTGCAATAATCAAGCCTTGATATTACGTCACTCATCACTAAAATTTTTGTACTGCCCTCTGTTAAATATTTTCTAATAAATGCTATGTTTCTCAGGTGATAGTTACACACTTTCACTGTGTTCACTATTTGGTCCCTCATTGACAAATTACAATCTATCAGTACACCCAAATTTTTCACAACAGGCACAATCCCAACATCAGCATCGCCAATTTTTATACTTTGAATTAACTGGTAATTCTTCAAAGCCACCTTTGTGCCAAAAAACATACATTCTGTTTTATCATCATTTAATTTGAGCTTTTTCCTCAGCATCCATGTTTTTATTTCAGTCATTATCTCATCAATTTTCTTCTCTGTATCTTGTGTTGTTGAAATTGAAAGGTAGAATTAAGTATCATCTGCATATAGTTTAAAGCCCACTTTTTGTTTTTTCTAGATGTGTGATAGCTCGATAGTATTTATGTTAAACAAGATAGGGCCCAGAACACTACCCTGTGGTACACCCTTCATAAGAATTCTCTCACTGGATCGGTTTCCAAAAACTTCTACAATAGTCTTCCTATTCATTAAGTAACTTCGCAAAAATTTCAGTGCTTCCTCAGTCACTCCAATAGACTTTAAGTCGTCAAGTAAGTACTCGTTCACAAGTGTCAAAAGCAGCACTAAGATCTAACATGATCAAAATTCCACACTTTCCCTCATCAAGAAGACCTATCATATCATTCATTATTGAGCATAAGATAGTTTCCGTAGAATGATTAGCTCTGTAGGCCGATTGATTTTCCGGGAATACCTCTAACTCATCAATATGCGCCTATAATTGCTCACCTATGACTTTTTCAATAAGCTTCGACATGTAGGATAAATTTGAAATGGGCCTATATGAATTTAGCTCGTTTACATCACCTTTTCCTTTGTAAATTGGTTTGATCAACGCAGTTTTTTCACAGCTAGGAAAACAGGATTGTGATATACTTAGGTTAATTATGTTCAGGTAAATATTATATACAACTGGCTTGTTTGGAGCTTCACTTATTGAACTGTTTGGGAAAAGGTCGTTTCCACAATATGTATTCTTCATCTCTTTCATAACCTTTAACAAGTCGCACATATTTATTTCCTTAAATTTTATTAACTTCTTTCCCTCCTTCACTGGCATAACTGACTGTCCTTCCAAGTGATTTTGGGGGAAGCCCCTATAGATTTTATCATTTTTTTCATTGAAGAATATAGCAAATTTCTCTGCACAAACATTGTCAGGCAAGACATATTTTTTCTTTAATCCCATCAAATCATCTAGGTTTTTGTGAAAGTCCTTCATGTTATTGGTTTTTTTTACATTCGCCGTTGTAGAATTTTCTTTTTGTTTTTTCTAACAGGATGTTATAGTCCTTTCTGGCCTTATTAAATAGATTTCTGGCTTGTGAGGATTTGGCTCTTTTCCATCTACCTTCCATCTTACGTCTGTGTCTTTTTGCCTTAAATAGCTCACTATTATACCATCTAACATTTTCGCGTACAACTATTTGTTTGCTCTTTATGGGACACATGGTATCGTACATTTTTCCAAAATTGTCTTTATATTTCTTGGTATAACACCCAACACATTCTCTATCTACCATATGTTCACATTGTATGTTCTCACAAGACATTTGCGCTACACTAGCTTCAATAAAATTCTCAGCATCAAAATTTTCCCGTTCCCTGTATGTGATCCATTTTTTCACTACTCTGATGCAATTTATATTAATATCAAAAGTGATGAGTTTATGTATTTTTGAGATCTCAAAGTCTGGTTCCACTTCAAGGTTTCTTATTAGGTCAGAATCTTTCCCACATATGACCAAGTTGAGTGTATGACCACCTACTGACGTTGATACCGTAACAGTGTTTATTAAATTAAACATCTCAAATACTTCCTTGAGTTCTTTAGTCTTATAATCGTTTTCATCATCTATAAATTATTCCAAATATGTCAGAACAACCAATTGTATAGGATGCTAACGTGAAGTTGATGACAAAAGATTACATGTTTATAACACACAAGAAAACTTTTCGTATTAGTACCCCATTGTATTTTTGTTTTTACTTTATAGCACAATGATCATTAATGGATAAAAAAAACTTACTACGCTTATTCTTATTCTCTTGAATGAGTTTGGGTCTTGAAGGATTTGGGGTGTGGGTCGGTTGCTGGTACTGGCAACAGAATGCTTAGTTACAATTTTGGTTAATGATATCAAAAGGAGACATCTGTTGTTCATAGTCTTGAGGTCTACATCAGACTTAGGACAAGTGACTAGAGGGACACAGGTCTTTTTTAAGGCAAAAAGACGACCAACCATTTTCTCTCACTCCATTGATACAGAACAGACAGGATGTCCACACTAATTTTGATAAGCTATTTAAGCATCCTACAGAATGTTGTGACAGGTAGACTACTGCAATAAGGCCATACTATTCCAAAGAATAACCACCCAAATCTCTCTCTCTCTCTCTCTCTCTCTCTCTCTCTCTCTCTCTCTCTCTCTTGAATTAACTATTGTTATTGATTGAATTGATTTGATATATATATATATATATATATATATAATATTGTATATTGATTGATATAATTGATTTGATATATATATATATATATATATATATATATATATATATATATATATATATATATATCATATATATATGTATATATATTATATATATATATATATATATATATATATATATATATATATATATATATATATATATATATATATATGTGTGTGTGTGTGTGTGTGTGTGTGTGAAGTTAATGATTATAAGACTTTTTAATAACGTAAATTGATACTTTATCAGCATTTTCACTGCTAATATATATTTCATCCCATTTTCTATAGGTCGACTAAGAACTAAATAAAACTCTTGTTACTGTGCTTTCTATGTATACAAGAATCTCTCTCTCTCTCTCTCTCTCTCTCTCTCTCTCTCTCTCTCTCTCTCTCTCTCTCTCTCTCTCTCTTCTTTGGAAGTCTTTCATTATATCTTTCAATGTCAATCATTTGATCTACTACTCTCAACTTCACAACTGCCAGTTCTAGTTCCATTTTACACCAGCAATTCAGTGCAGATTTTAATGAAATATGACGGTCAAGATGATTCATAATAGGGAATAAATAAGTGAAAAAGGGCGTTAAATTCGGGTGAACATTGTTGGAACCTTTTGGAGGGTGAGTGACGGTGACCTGTGTTACCGTGTAGCTATCGCTGAATGTTTGTAACAGTAATGTTTCCCGTCATTTGTTACTTCTCCATGGCAACAAAGAGCTACTTTAAGTTTGATTTTGCTGTACAATTCTTATGCTTCCCATTACTGTGAAGGTAATACGTAATAATTCAACTGATATTCAAATAATTTTGAAGTTATAGTGGTGATCTTTCTTAGTGTGAAACTAATCTGATAGAAGTGTATTTTATAGTCAAGGCCTATTTTTTTTTCAAGATCTAGCAATTTCATGCTAGATTAGGCCAACCCTCAACAGTAAAGATTTGCTTAAGACGTTACTTGGAATTTTTAGAAATAGCATTAGAAAAGGAAACATAAAACCAAATAACGAAGACAAAGTTGAAAAATACAATATTGTAGTCACCTAACCTCAATTTACCTACCCGTGCTTTACCTGCTGTTACTTTACCTACTCACACCTTGCCTACCATAACTCAATCTAACCTTACCTTACCTACCTTCACTCTACCTTGCCTTGTCTTAGCTACTCCTACCTTGCATACTCATACATTGTCCACCATCGATTTGCTAGCCTTGTCTTACCTACCCTCACTTTACCTACCCTTGCCTTACTTGCCCTTACCTTACTCTTACATTATCTATCTGTACATTATATACCAATACTTCACTTTGCCTAACCTTACCATACCTACCCTTGCCTAACCTAATGTCACTTTACCTACCCTTGCCTTACCTAACCTAACCTCACTTTGACTACCTTTACCTTACTTGGCCTTACCTTATTAATTCTCACATTACCTACCCTTACCTAACTTACACATACTTTACACCTACTTTATCAATTCTTACCCTATCTACCCATACTTTATCAACCCTTACCTTATATACCCATACTTTATGAACCCTTACCCTACCTTATCTACCATAATTCTCCCTACCCTTGTCAGACCATCTCTACCTTACCCTTGCCTTACCTTCCTTACCGTAAGCTTACCTTCCCTACATTCATCTTCCTTATCGCTACGTAACCTATCCTTACCTTGCCTACCCTGATCTTACCTTGCCTACCCTGACCTTACCTTGCCTACCCTGATCTTACCTTGCCTACCCTGATCTTACCTTGCCTACCCTTACCTACCCTTACCTACCCTACCCTTACCTTACCTACCCTGACCTTACCTTACCTACCCTGAGCTTACTTTTTCCAGCCTACATTTATTTTACCTCACCTTACTCTCACTAACCTACCCAGGCTTGGCTTAGATTACTTTACCTTAGCTTAGCACAGCATATCTTAGCTGAGCACAGCTTACCTTAGCTTGGTACAGCACAGCTTACCTTAGCGCAACATACCTTAGCTTAGCACAGCTTACCTTAGCTTAGCACAGCACAGCTTACCTTAGCTTAGTACAACATACCTTAGCTTAGCAAAGCTTAACTTAGCTTAGTACAGCACAGCTTACCTTAGCTTAGCACAACATACCTTAGCTTAGTACAGCTTACCTTAGCTTATTACAACTTACCTTAGTTTAGCACAGCTTACCTTAGCTTAACTATCCTGTTCTACAATATCATATTTGAGCTTTAACTGAATGCAGTAAATATAGAATAAAAGTAAAGGTTGCATCTTAGCTTTTTATTCCTTAAACTAACCTACTTTACATGCTCCATTATTTACTTAAACTAGCCTACAAGCTTTTCTAATTCCTACCTGACCTCGTGTGATTCACAACCTAAGCTTGTTAACAACTTTGGGTAAAGATAAGTAAAAGAAAAGACTCTAAGACTAAAAGAAAAGCCAGTAAATATACGATAGTTTAATTGCTAGCGAAAATGAAATTCGCAATAAGAAATGGACGAGTGCTGGCTAGCTTCTTGTTTTTCTCTGTATGTTTAATGGGGGCTGGGGCATAATAACTTATGTATCGGTCGATTTAAATGTGAAGTATGTTTTTTACTCTAAGTCCATTGTTTACATTTGAGAGACTGAAGGGGACTTACTGCGCATGCGTTTTTTCCATGGATTGCGGAGCTTTCAGTGCGTTTACAATGACGTATCTGTCAAGTGGTTTTTTAAACCAATTAACAGCTTACAAGTACTGTAGTTCTTCATAAGTTCCCGGATGTTCTTTAACAACACCTATCTCCACCCCCTTTTCTCTTCAGTTTCATCATGGCTTCCATATGTCAAGGTTGTTCTCTGAGGAAATGGGAGATACATTCCTTCTTTTTCAGAGAAAATAAACAGGCATATGAGTTCCTACAGAACCATGGAGGCATCTCTTCTGACGTTCAATGCCCTTCCTGCCAACAGCCGTGTGTCTTTAGATCCCAAGTTACAGTAATCAGTGTGGTTGTAATTGATCAGTCAAGGTTGCTAAGACGGGAAAGCGTCGTGCATGCGTTTTTTTTCCGTAACCGCATTTAAGAGCACTTTCTTGGAAAAGGCTCACGTTCAAGCATGGGAAATACTGCCGTTCGTGAATAATTTCCTTGAAAGGGCCTTTTCACACGGCAATGTAACCTATAACCTTGGCTAGACATTACAAACTTCGGTTAAATGGAGGTCTTATTGTTCGGAAGTCAAGGAAAATTACTGCCAAAAATTGCCGACTATTGGTGGGCCTGGCATTGTCGTTGCAGTGGATGAATCCAAGTTTGGGAGGTCGAAATATAACGGAGGTAGGCCTCTGTCTGGTGTGTGGGTGTTCGGCGGCATGGAGCGAGAGCAAAAAAATGTCTGTGGTCCCTTTGGTGGACCAACCAAGAAATGCTGAGACCCTTGGGCCCTTGATACAACGTTATATCAAGGCGGGGAGCGAAATCCACATGGAAAGGATACAAAGATCTCGCTGCAGGGTAAGTGCACCTCACTGTGAATCATTCACAAAATTTTATGGATCCCAAGAGAGGTGCACATACTCAAAACGGGCACCGGTCCCTTCGGGGCTAAGGGCTTATCTCACATGTGAGTAAGCCCTTTGGTGCCAGGTTTTTTTTACCTGTGCAACCTCGTTCTACTGCGCGCTCACGCGCAGTAGTTTGCAAATGTTCCTGACGTGCGCAATGCGTGCCAACGTTCGCCCACGCACCCACGATCTCTGGATCTGGGCGCAAGTCTCCTGCTGTGGACCAGACTTCTGCTGAATCAACTCCTGATCGCCAACTCTTCTGAGACCTTCTGTGCGGCTACAGGCCATGCGCACCTACGGTCTCCTGAACGCCCACGATCGCCTGCTCGCCGGCGCACATCTGATCACCCTTTCCTGATGTGCGCATTGCGCGCCAACGTTCGCCCCTCGCGCCCACGATCTCCGGATCTGGGCGCAAGCAGGGAGGTTTTTTTTTTCTTCACTAAACTCCACGTGCACCTGCTCGCCAGCGCGCATCTGCGCCCCCTTCCTGATGTGGCATACGCGCCATCGTTTGCCCACTCGCCCATGATCTTCGGATCTGGGCACAGTTCAAGAAGTTCCTACGCTAGCGCACAGGCGCTCACAGGTTCTTCTGGACTCACAGCGCCTCCACTTCACCGCGCCCCCCAGGAGGTACCTAAGTTAGCGCACAGGCGCTCACAGGCACCCCTGGGCTCTCCTTATGCGCCAGCGATCTCCTACGCGCCCGCGCGATTCGTCGCCTGCGCGCAAGCGT
This sequence comes from Palaemon carinicauda, assembly GCF_036898095.1. NCBI lineage: Eukaryota > Metazoa > Arthropoda > Malacostraca > Decapoda > Palaemonidae > Palaemon > Palaemon carinicauda. Next base: position 121,507,356 of record NC_090739.1, read on the forward strand.
TTTCAACGCCACCGCTTCAATCGTCGTAGGTTTCCTATGTGCCCACGCGTTAACTCTCCTGTACGCCAGCGGCCGCTACGCGCCATCGCTCGCCAACGCGCCAACGCTTGCCAACGCGCCATCGCTTGCTCACGCGCCATCGCTTGCCCACGCGCCATCGCTCGCCAACGTGCCATTGCTCACCAACGTGCCATTGCTCGCCAACGCGCCATCGCTTGTTAACGCGCCTTCGCCTGCCTACGAGCCATCGCTCGCCAAGACGCGCCATCGCTCGTCAGCGCGCCATCGCTCGCTTACGCGCCATCGCTTGCTTACACACCATCGCTCGCTTACGCGCCATCAGTCTCCCGGTCGCCCGCGCTCGCCCTTACGTCCACGCGCCCGCACACCCGCGCGCCCACGCGCCCGCTCACACGCGAACCTGTGTTCACCCGCGCGCGAACCAACGATTTTCCATCGCGCGAGCGCCAGCGCGATTCCCGCCAGCGAGCCATCGCTCGCCGAATGCGCCATCGCTCGCCGAATGCGCCATCGCTCGCCAAACGCGATCCCTCGCCAACGCGCCATCGCTTGCCTACACGCCATCGGTCTCCCGACCTCCAGCGCTCGTCCTTTCAACCGCGCTCGCCCTCACCTGCGCGCCCACGCGCACTTCTGCCTGCCCGCCCCTGCACCCACACGCCTGCACGCCCACGTTTGCCCGCGCGCGAACCAACACGGGCAACCTGGCGAGTCTTCTGGGGCGCGTAATTCTAGTTCACGATCTTCTCCCCATAAACACAGAGCATGGCACATACAAGAGCAGGAAGGATCTTCAGAGAGGTCTGGGCAACATTCTTCTCCTTCCTTTCAGGCATGCTCCATCATCTCTACTCCTTAGGATCGTTCGATTACCTTTCCCCTAGCGGGAGTCGCTGACACTGCGTATGTCAGCCGTCAGCAGAGGAGGTACTTTGAGATCATGGGGGAACCTGGTTTTAGACCTTCCTCTCCACCATTCCCTGGAAGGCTCTCCCCAGGGAGTTCTTCTCTCGAGAAGTTCTCCGCCCGGCAGGTGACATTCTCGTCTTCGGAGATCTTGAGCCAGAAGAAAGCCGCAAAGTATGCCATATGGGCCACTTCGTGGCTGGTTGTCTGGCTTGGATCTCTGGGCATCCTGTTGTGATCAGAGAATTTGTCCAAGGAGAGCTCCAGGAAGGTCATGGAAACTTTCCTCCTCTCGGGCACGAGCACCTCGTTTCCCGGCTCACCAAGTTTTGAACTTGTGGGCCAACTCGATGTTGAAGCATTGAGATGCAGTGACCGAGAGGTTCCTCTTGGAAGTCCCAACCATGGATGTCGGCAAGCTTAGACACACTTCCATTCTTGGAAAGACCTTGTTTTGAGCCCAAGGACAGGGAACGGACAGCTGAGAGGTGGAGAAAGCGAATCACGGTTCGCTCCTCCATAGGCGCTTGCATCCAGACCCTACAAACCTCCAGCGCCTCAAAAACAACAGCCTCGTCAGCCTAGGACATCGAAACCAGCCCCGGCAGCTAAGACAAGGTGTCTAAACAGCAGCCCCCTCTTGTCGGAGGCAAGAAGTGCGGGAAGTCCTTCTGGGGAGGCAATAATCCTGAGGGAGCAGCTGAGGCTGCAAATGCTAGGATTGGCAACCCCCCTGCAGGGTCACCGGTGGGGGGATGCCCAAGGTTGCGCGCTCAGGTGGCAGCAGCTAGGGGCCGATTCCTGCACGATCTCTGTGATCAGCCAAGGATATCGCATCCCGTTCTTTACATCTCTACCTCCGCTGACAGCAAATCCAGTGTCGCCGAGCTCCTATGCCATGGGATCGGCAAAGGGGCTAGCCCTTCGGGCAGGAATCGAGACCATGCTCTAGAGGAGACTCTCCAAAAGGTCATTGACGGCTCCCCCCCACGGCTTCTTCAGTCAACTCTTTCTTGTAAGAAAGCGTCCGAAGTCTGGAGACCTGTCTCAACCTCTCAGCCCTGATCAAGTTTGTCGAACAAACTTCGTTCAGCGTGGAACAGCAGAGCCAATCAGGCTTGTAGTGTGACCACAACTCTTCATGTGCACACTGGAGCTGAAGGACGGGTACTTCCAGTTCCCAATCCATCCGTCCGCAGGGGTCTATCAGGCGAAGTGGAGAATCTTCTGTGGATGGTGTTGTGGGAGAGGTACCTCTCTCCTTGATTCCACTATTCCAGCAATAGCGGAGTCATTGTCTATCAGCGGGAGGAGATGCTCCTTTCGCTCTTGGCGGTGGAAGCCTATCGCTCAGCCTTTAGCCTGGCCTTCAGGCTGAAAGGAATAGACATTTCCTCCTCGCTGGATCTTTCTTCGGTCATACGTAACTACGAACTTACCTGCTCCAGTCGGAAGTGAGACCTTCTCCATGGAACATAGTTCGGGCTCTTAGGGCTCTTAAGAGATCTCCTTGCGAACTATTACGCCAGGCTTCCGATTGTCACCGGTCTTGGAAGACGGTGCTCCTTCTCGCTCTGGCCTCGGCCAAGCGTGTCAGCGAACGTCATGGTCTCTCGTACGGCGTCGCCCACTCAAGAGGATAGGTGGAGGTAACGTTCAGGTTCGTCCCTGAGTTGGTTACTAGACTCAAAATCTGCGAGTCCCGGACCTTCGGTCGACTCCTCCAGGATTTCGAGTCTCTGTTCTGTAACATATGACCCAGACCTTCTCCTACTAGGCCCAGTAAGTAGTCGGAGGGGTTATCTTTAAGAACAGCTGCAGTACGTCCTCGCGTGCAAGCCCTGTTTGGGAGCACAGGGAGGATGGAGAGGAGGGTCATCATGAATGCCTTTTCAGCCAGGACTCAAAGGGTCATCCATCACGCCCTGAATCCAGATCCTCCTCCGTCACGTCGCCTTAGGGCACACGATGTCAGAGACATCGCAACGTCCCTGGCCTTCAAGAGAAACTACTCTGTGACACAGGTGCTACAAGCTGGAGTCTGGAAGCGTCTAACGACCTTCACAGCCCACTACCTGCAGGACGTGACCCACTGGAGCCTCGATACGTCTGTCGGCCCTGTGGTGGCTACACAACAGCTGGTCTAACCTCAGGCTCCTTATTGGACAGGTAGCAGAAGGTTGAGGGCATTGTTATCCGGTTTTAGACTGTATGTATGAAAGAAGTATGTCTGGCCCTTACTTCTTTCTTCATCCTCCCCTCTCTTGGGGAAAGCAGCATCCTGGGTTCTCTGCATAGCTGACCTCAAACCTCTGCAGGTAAACCATGCTTCCTTGTGTTCCTAGTATTGAGTTAATACTGTCGCGTCCCCCATCCCCTGACGAGGTGGTATTGGGAACGTCCTAGCCTAGAATTCCAGCTAAATGACTTCGGGTCGACTTCCTAGGACAAGTCACACTTCTTCCCTCCACACACAAGCTTATGGAGGCCGCACGTTTCTTGCGTAGCAAGAAGTTGCGAAGTGCAGGGACTCTTTTTCTCGAGTGCTGCTCACTTGGATTCTGAGTCCCCGGGTAAGCCAAAGCCAGTAAGGCTGGGGACTTTCCACCCTTCCTAAGGGTAAGTCACCCTATGTAAATAGCGTGGTTTGTATTTCGGTTACGGAACGAATGACAAATTCGGAGATAATTTGTATTTTTCCTAACCATACAAACCTTAGCTATTTACACATATTTGCCCGCCAGCCCTGTCCCCCAAGGCAAGTCCTACCTCTAAGTGAAGTGAAGCAGTTCACCGGTGTGTGAGGGGGGAGGTGTAGCTAGCTACCACTCCCCTACCCCCCTGCTAACTAGCGCAGAGGTAATAGACCCTCGTTAAAATTCTAATGGCTCGTCCTTTCAGCTACGCCGAAAGTAAACCCTATGTAAATAGCTAAGGTTTGTATGGTTAGGAAAAATACAAATTATCTCCGAATTTGTCATGTTTGGCCTATGTTCAACCACTTACTTGATCCATTTATTTTTCCAACTGGTTATCTTGTTCTTATTTTGCATTTCTGACCATTATTATTGCTGTAAATCACTCGTTCATGACATTTTCCCACCCTAAAAACCCCGGTTTCCCACGGGGATCCCCCATAATTGTCTTTATATAAGGAGATCCAAAAACTCATGAACAGGTGGTTTGCCCTAATAATGAAGGTCAGAAATGCATAGAACACACGATAACGAGTAGGAAAAATATATGGTTCATATATTTGGCTAGAAATTAAAGTATCATATATTTACCGAAAAGCCTTAGACTAACTTGAATAGGAGGCTTCACCTCACTTAACTTTGGGAAGGAACACCTCCAACTTCCCTAATGTATTGCTTAATTCAGTTTTATAAGCTATGAAAATGTAAGTAAACTAGTATTATGTAGTAGATATTAGTAACAAATACGTTTAAGAAGACTCACCAATCATAATTATGCTGCATTTACGGGACAAAATGAGTTAAGAATTCGATTTAGTGTAACTGTTGATGTCTGGTACTGGCTTTGGTGGTATTTAGTGAAATAGATAGAAAATGTATTAATATTGCCAAGTTGAACAGTTTGCTTAGATATACTGTATGTGGTATGTAGTTAGAAAGGAAATGGTAAGGTACTATAACATCATAGTGAATAAGAATTTACCATAAGATATGGTTGTTCACATGTTTTTTTTTTTTTGTTTTATCAATCAATAAAAATATGAAAAGCAATACAATTTCCAAAGTTTAATATTTGTTTGTCCCTATGCAAATACAAACATTTCTTTCTTTAATATCAATATATTTTTTTCAGCGTAGCTTGAATTTAGCCATAAACTTTTGCGCTAGGTGTCAATTATCCACCGCTAGTTAGCATGGGTGTAAACCGATCACCCCACTCACACACTGGCCCAGTAAAATCCATCGCTTTTGTTTTCAGCTCAGTAGAGTGAAGACGGGCTGTTTCACTCCTTCGTTAAAGGTTAAAGATATCTTGTTTCAGTTCCAGTTTCTTCACATTAGATGCTCACCAGAACATCAGCTGAGCAAGCCCAACACTCTTCTGTAGTGCCCAACCACAGCAGTGGCATCCCCAGAAAACAGCTTAAACTAACGGTCCCATATAAACGTTATAGCCTACAACAGGACATCCAGAAGATGATAAAAAAGAATGCTCTCCAGAAAGTCGATGATGGGAGCCTCGGCTGCTTCAGTTGACTCTCTCTTATTGAGAAGGCGTCTGGAGGTTCGAGACGACCTTTCGGCTCTGAACATGTTTATCAGGCAGAGCAAGTTCAAGATGGGGACAGCAACCTCAGTCGTTCATTCTGTCAGACTAGGAGATTTCATGGTCACTTTGGATCTGAAAGACACATATTTTCAGATCCCAGTCCATCCAGTGTCCAGGAAGTTCCTGTGTGTGGTAGTAGACAGACTAGGAATTGCAGGCTGGTTCTCTGCAGAGTTCCAGCCAAGTGCTTTCACCTCTCCCCATGGTGGCTTTGTGTACTGAGTTCACTTAGCAGGAAGATCCTTGAAATACTCCACTCTACAAGGAAGATCCTTTTTCTCGTCAGCTTGAGAGGCTGGCCTTTCTTTGGTGGTCACCTTCCCAAGGTCCTTGTAAGCTGATTCACGAACCCTCACCTTCTCACTATTGCTTTTCAGAGTTAGGCTCCTCGAAGCAGCCTAGTGATCATGGCAGCTGACTCCCTGAAGTTACAGCCCCACGTCACGGTACTCCCCAGGTACAATGAGCTTCTACGAGACTCGCAAGAGAAAAATTCTTTGAGATACCGCCTCTGGAGTCTGACCATCTAGGGAAAGCGCCAGGTTGGTATGATGTTTGCGAGCGATGTCAGCACACATTCCACCTTAGCCTTGCTCCCCCCCCCCCCACCAGGATATTCATGCCAAATTTTGGTCATGTGCAAGACGACTCGTGCACCTTCTAATGGGGTTCTTTTGGATGTTCGCTTGCCAGTTCACAATACCCTGGCTCACAACCAGCTTTACCCCAGTCTGGTATTTGAAGTGCACACTCAGCCATGAGTGAGCCAAGCTCGCTTGTGCGAAACTGGCTTATTCTTTTCCTTTCCCCACGGTCTAGCTACTGCTTCTTGAGTGTGCTTCACTGCAGTGGTGCTTGTGAGTTCATATTTACACTCCCCAAGAGACTCAGACTATTGCAATAAGCTCACATTTGGACATCCCTCACTAAGAACTCCTTCAGCTGCCCCTATGCCATGGTTCTTGGAGTTCATTCAGACTGTGAAGCAGGCTGCCACCAGTCCTGCTCTAGCTCAATCACCTTGGATTTACAGACCCATAACCCTACCCCTAACTGTGTAAGATTCTCTTGAAGGTTCAAGCCCACCTTTGGAGCCCTGGCATAGGAGCACTCGCCAGATGTGCCCCTTCTCATCCTCCAGTCTCTTGCCCACCTTCACCTACCTGTCACTAAGTACCAACGCTACCTTGACTCGAAGGTTGCCCACAACCATCCTAATACCATAGAAGAAACTGGGTATTATCCCAGTGAAAGTGACAATATTCCAGCTTCATTCTTTTTATTATCCTAAGTAAAAGACTTGGGCTTGTATAATTAGGAAAAAATTCAAATCACTTCCATATTTGTCATTTTTATACCAAATATTTTTTCCATGTTTAAAGGTTATATTAATAGAAATATCTTAATTCAACAGAACAGGGGCACGAATAGCTTCACAACTTTCAGCTGAAAGCAGCTACATTATACCTTCACCTATCAGTAGAAAGAGGACTCCAATTAATACTCCCCGTAGCTACAGAGAGCTTCAGTCCTCTGCCTCCTAGACTTGGGTAAGGATCAATTTAATTTTGTTATATGGGCCAATGTTTTAATTATAGGTTTTAAACATAAGACTTACCTGGTAGTTATATATATATATATATATATATAGTTTTAGTCTCTGATGTCACGGCAGAAAATTCAAAACTCGCGCCAATCGCCGATTGGATAGCCAGGTGTACTACCTGCGCACCCTAGCGAGGTACCTCGGAGCCATCCCCTGTTCCTTTATATTTTCTCTGCCGCCATAGTGGCAATATCGTTGGATTTTTCTCTCGCTGTAACCTGTATATTACAGTTATCTTGGTGATGTACAATTTACTTTTAGCCTTTGCTGATTGGGTTTTATTATTACTGAGTGTTAGTGTTTTAATTTTGTTCGTATCTTTAAAGAGGTAGGATTCTGAGTTTTTTCCTCCTACTGTAAAAACGAACCTACTTTTTTTTTTTTAAACATGACGGCGGTGATACGTCCCGCCAACTCTATGACGTCACAGTCGTGTGACGTTATCTACATAGTACATACATAGTATGACTTGCAAAATTCTTTTATTTGCTTTTTCGTGTAAAGAATGAAAAGGAATTCTATCTTACAATAAGTTTTTAACTTTTAATGTAAAAATTTTTTAAAGAAAATATTTGTCCTTTTAGTATTCATTCTTTAAATCATCAATCTATTTTCAAAGATTAAATAGAACTAGCGTATTGTTAATTTTACGCTGCTTAGTTCTCATGACAATCGAAGCAGTCCCAACATGTCTTGGTAGCGTTCTTTTCGATATTGGGAATTCTAGTATTAGTCTTATATTCATATATATGTTCCAATTGTAAAGTGTAGCAAATCACTATTTTTATGAATAGAACTTACCTGGTAGTTGTATATATATAGCTTAGTCTCTGACGTTCGGAAGAATTTTTTTAAAAATTGCGGCAACCGCCTTATGGTGGTTGTGCGTTTAGGTGGTTAACAACCCTTACAGGGTGGTACTTGAAATCATTGCCGTTTCCTGTTCCTCAGATCATCTCTACTGGCCGGATCGACAACATCGTTGGTCCACCATTGGAGTTTTTCGTTTCGCTTTCCCTGTGTCGCTGTACCGGACTTCTTTTTAGTGAAGTACACTGATTTGGGGATTTGGCAATCGTGTTTCTATTTAATCTGATATTTTTTGGTTTTGTTTAATATGAGTGAGAAACTTCATTTTCGTGTGTGTGCGAATGAGGAATGTAAGGTGAGGTTACCTATAGTTTTGGTAGACCTCACACGGTTTGTTTGGGTTGCTGGGGTTTTGATTGTGCACTGAATAATAGGTGCAAAGAATGTGAGATTTTGAAAGAGAAAGACTGGTTAGCTATGAAGAGCTATGTGCACAAATTAGAGCTAGATAGAGTAAGGATAGCTTCTAGATCTAAATCTAAGTCTTCTAGTGAACCTAGTCTAGATATATCCATTGAACCTTTAATTAATTCCCCTTTGGAAGTTGATCCTTCCCCTGAGGTAGTAACTCCTGCCCCTTCTACAGGATCTGTATCTGCGGATGACCCTCGGTACGCCAGGATGGCGGCCGAGTTGAAGGCTATTAAAGATCAACTTGCGGCCTTAAAAGGTAAGAGTGAGAGTAAAGTTAGTGCTTGTGAAAGTGCAGTCGAGGTGGCGACTGACCGAACCTGTCATTACCCTAGGTCTAGACCTCTACCAAGCTCCCAGGACCAAGGGAGAAGGTACTTCGACGACCGAAAGGGGGTGAGAAGTACGCATCCTCGGTCAGCCGTCACCTCGGACAGTCCTGTTGCAAGTTCCCAGGCTGCTCTTGACCTCCACGGAAAAGGTGTGTCGGATGTGATGGTGTCTTCCCTGAATCCTTTCCCACACGCAAATGGCAATATGAGGCTTTGAGACCGACTAAGAGGTGGTGGAACCGAAATGAACAGTGTTGTTCTCACTCTCCCGGTTCTAGTAGCCACGAACCTTGTCCTTCGGAGGACGATTTGGATACCGTTCCTGTGAAGAGGAGGAAACCAAGGGACTAAAGTCAAGATAGACCAGCGAGAGATCCTTCTCCTTCTACCAGTGCTACTCAACAGCCGTCTTCTTTGGAACCGCAGGATCCAGCAGAAGTCACTAAATCGTATATGACGGTTATGCAAGAGCAACTTTTCTCTTTAGTGCAAGCTTTTAGCCGCCCTCCCTCCCAGTCTGACAGACGTAAGGACGACTCGTTACCTGTCAAGAAGTCAGCATCTAAGTGGGAACGGAGTTCCTCTCCAAGGGAACCTCAGCACGCTTCGTCAAAGGCACGACACCGCGCTTCTTCCTCATCTTCTTGCCTCCAGGAGTCTAGCGATACGCGACGTCAGGACGATTCCGTCTCTCGTTCTCGGTGCCAGGACGATTCCGCCTCTTGCTCTCGGTGCCAGGACAATTCCACCTCTCGCTCTCAGCGCCAGGGCGATCCAGCCTGCTTCTCCAGGACGATGCTGCTTCTCGTCGCCAGGACAATTCCAGCCTGCTTCTCCAGGACGATTGCAGCTCTCGGCGCAAGGACGCTTCCTTCTCTCGGCGCCAGAACGCATCCGCCTACCGCCTCAAGGACTCTTCTAGCGTTCGGCGCCAGGACGCTTCCGACTCGCGGCGCCAGGACGACACCGGCGCTCAGTGCCAGGACGACACCGGCGCTCGGCGCCAGGACGCAAGCGGTTCTCTGTATCAGGCTGCTTGCAGCCCTCTTCTACAGGACGCATCCTAGGATTTTCCTCTTTCGGATTCAGGTGAACCTTCTACCCGAACGAAAGCTGTAGTAGAGGTGGGAGAGGATCTTGATGATGTCTCAGAGGATGAAGACAAGCCTGCTGACGCTGCTGGTGACTACAAGGTTCTCTTTCGCTCCCTCCTTGAGTTGTATGGGGAGGAGTTTCAACCTTCTGCTCCTCGTTCTCCTCAATCTCAGTTTAGCAGGAAGAAGGCCAAGAAACAGTTGGCCTTCATCAAGTTGAAGCTCTTTATTTCTGCTAAGAAGGCTCTCGCTAAAGTGGAGGTATGGATGAAGGAGCGTAGACAATCGGTTAAGACCACCTTCTCTTTTCCAACAGCTCATCTTGCTTCGAAAGCTGGCACGTGGTACGAGACTGGAGAACCTCTGGGTCTGGGAGTGCCTGCCTCCTCCCAGGGTGACTTCTCTGGTATTGTGGACTCTGCCAGAAGGCATGCCCTTAACTCGGCTAAAGTTATGTGGTCAATGTCTGAACTTGATCACCTCGTCAAAGGGATTTTTAGAGCGTTTGAGGTTTTTAGTTTTTTGGACTGGTCTCTGGGGACTCTGGCCAGGAAGACAGAGAAAATGGAGGGACACAAGACCTGACGAGTATCATGTCATGTATGGATAAAGCTCTGAGGGATGGGTCTAATGAGTTGGCTTCCCTTTTTTCGGAGGAGTCTTGAAGAAGAGGGCCCTGTTATGTTCCTTTGCTTCGAGATCTGTGACTTTTACGCAGAAATCTGAACTCCTTTACGCCCGCCTTTCACAACATCTCTTACCTGAGGCCCTTGTCAGGGATATTACGCTTTCTCTTGCGCAAAAGGCCACTCAAGACCTCCTATCGCGCTCGGCTTGGAAGCCTTTGCCAGTCACTCCTTCGTCTCTGAAGATAGAGGAGAGAAAATTCCAACAGCCCTTGCGAAGTAGGGCTCCTTCGAGATCTGACTTCAGAGGAAGAAGGCAGGAGTCAGGAGGAAGGACGAATAGAGATTTGTATAGATCCCGCTCCAAGAAATGAAGTGCAAGTCCTCCAGATAACGATAGGTGTAAGACTGTCACGTTTTTGGCAGTCTTGGAAGAGAAGAGGGGCGGACACCTGGTCCCTCTCGTTCATCAAGGAAGGATACAAGATCTCCCTTTTGAAGAAGCCTCCTCTTTCAAATACTCCTCTAGCCTTAGTAGCTCAGCACAGCAGATGCGGTGAAACAAAAGGCTCTTCTGGATCTGGTCGACCAGATGCTGGACAAGGGAGCTATAGAACCAGTTCTGGACCTATCCTCCCCAGGCTTCTACAATCGCCTGTTTCTGGTACCCAAGAACTCGGGTGGATGGAGACCCGTCCTGGATGTCAGCTCAGTGAACGTTTTCGTGTAAAAGATGAAATTTACCATGGAGACGACTCAGTCTGTGCTGGCAGCAGTACGTCCAGGGGACTGGATGGTGTCACTCGATTTGTAGGATGCTTATTTTCACGTCCCCATCCATCCGACTTCAAGGAAATACCTGATATTTATGATCCAGGGCAAGTGCTTCCAGTTCAAGGCACTTTACTTCAGTCTCAGCACTGCTCCTCAAGTCTTCACCAGGATAATGGCGAACGTGGCAGGCTGGCTGCATCAAGGGAATAAGGGTATCTTTTTATCTGGACGATTGGTTGATACGATCACAGTCGAAAGTAAAATGTCTGGAGGACCTACAAAAGACATTCATGATGGCTCAAGAACTGGGTCTCGTCATCAACTGGGAGAAATCTCAGACCGAGCTGAATCAGACTATTCTCTATTTGGGGATAGTTCTGAATTCAGTTCATTTTCGGGCTTCTCCCTCCCAGGAGAGGCAAACCAAGTGCCTCGAGAAGGTCCGAGAATTCTTGAAGAAACAGAAGTGCTCAGCGAAGGAGTGGATGAGTTTACTGGGAACTTTCTCCTTGCTCGAATAGTTTGTCTCTTTGGGGAGACTGCACCTAAGACCTCATCAACACTTCTTATCAAAGGTGTGGAACAGGAAGACACAGGAAGACTCCTTTTCCTTCCCCATTCCAGCAGAGGTCAAGGATCATCTGATGTGGTGGCTGGATCCAGCTTTGTTAGGAGAAGGGATCTCCCTGTACAAGAAGAACCCAGACCTAGTGTTGTTCTCACACACGTCAGAGTCAGGATGGGGAGCAACACTAGGAAGCAAGGAGGGTCAAGCTCTTGGGAAAAGAGTCCGATCGGATGGCACATCAACAGGAAAGAGTTGATGGCCATTCTGTTGGGGCTAAAGGCCTTCAAAGACTCAGTGTCAGGGAAGATAGTGGAGGTCAACTCGGAAACACCACGGCTCTAACTTACATCAGGAAGCAAGGAGGGACTCACTCTCTGTCTCTGTTCGAAACAGCAAGGGAGCTCCTTCTATGGTCGAAGGAAAACAACATAGAACTGTTAACAATATTCGTACAGGGACAAAGGAACGTAAGAGCAGACATGCTCAGCAGGAAAGGGCAAGTTCTTCCCACATAATGGACCCTCAACCAACAGGTCTGTCAGTCTCTCTGGAAGTTGTGGGGGATACCTTTAATAGACCTTTTCGCCTCCAACCAGAACGAGAGGATCCCCAACTACTGCTCCCTAGTCCTGGACAAGGAGGCAATAGTGGTAGACGCCTTTTTTATGGATTGGACGGGGATGGACACAGGCGTTTACCCCGTTCCAGATCATCAATCTGGTCGTCAGGAAATTCGCTCTCCTCGATACAGGACGAATGATCCTAGCAGCTCCATTCTGGCCAGTGAAAGAATGGTTCATGGAAGTGGTGGACATGTTCATGGGCTTCCCAAGAAGCCTTCCTGCAAGTCCAAAGCTTCTCAAACAACCCCACTTCGAGAGGTATCATCAAAACCCTATCGCTCTCAAACTGACTGCCTTCAGACTATCGAGAATTTTGTCAGAGCGAGAGGATTTTCGGCGCAAGCTGCAAAAGCTATCGCCAGAGCGAGGAGGGTCTCTTCACAAAGGGTCTACCAATCTAAGTGGGAGACATTTAGAGCTTGGTGTAGGCAGCAAAAGTTTCCTCAACCACTACCTCCGAGTCAAATTGCGGATTTTTTGTTATACCTCAGACTGGATGCTAAACTGGCAGTATCCACGATCAAAGGCTATAGGAGTATGCTCTCCCCTGTCTGTAGGCATAGAGGCTTAGATTTGTCTCAAAATAAAGACTTGCAAGACCTTGTGAAGTCTTTTGAGATAAATAAACAGGTTCAGCTAAGGCCCCCATCTTGGAACCTGAATGTGGTTCTGAAGTTTCTATGCACCAAGAAGTTTGAACCCATCTCGCAAGCTTCTCTTAGAGATGTAACGAAGAAAACCTTCTTCCTGATGGCTCTAGCCACAGCTAAAAGGGTCAGCGAGGTTCATGCGATTGAAAAACAAGTGGGCTTCAATCAGAATGGAGCGGTTTGTGCTTTAAGGATTGACTTCCTCGCCAAGAACGAGACCCCATCAAAACCCTGGCCGAGGACTTTTGAGGTCCCTAGCTTCACTAATCTAGCAGGTTAAGAGCAGGAGAGGCTCCTCTGTCCGGTTAGAGCCCTTAAAGCTTATTTGTCTCACACTAAGAATGTGAGAGGTGCATCTAGCTCCTTATGGTGCTCAGTGAAAGATCCGCTAAAGCCCCTTTCAATGAACGCTTTGTCTTTTTCCCTGAGGGAGACTATAAGAGAAGCTCACCTCTTGTGTGAGGAAGAGCACTTTGGACTTTTGAAAGTACGAGCTCAAGAAGTGAGAGCTATTGCTACTTCGCTGGCATATCGGAAGAATATGTCAGTTAGGCAAATTTTGGATGCAACGTTCTGGAGAAGCAACTCTGTGTTCGCCTCTCATTACCTCAGAGAGGTAAGAGTGGAATATGAAAGGTGTTATACCTTGGGCCCATACGTAGCTACGGCTTCTGTATTAGGCAAAGGAGTTACTACCTCCCCTCAACCTTAGCTTTAATATACCTGTGTGTGGATTGGTGTTTTTATGGTTGTCTGAGGACGTCGACTTGTGGCACAGTTCCCTCAGTCTAGATAGATAGTTTATATCTATTCTGCAAGGTTAGGTGGTTAGTTTTAGTAAGGTTGCAGTCTTTAATATAAGGGACGAAGGTAGTTCTGAAGTCTAGTCAAGTTGTTGGTCTCACCCCGTTGACAGACTCGATTGAGTTGTTTTCAGCATGACAGGTCCACTCCTGGCTGACACTCCTAAGGGGAAGCGACTCAAGAAGCAGGAACCTTTGAAGTCAGCTACCTTAGCAGGTAAGGAATCAAGATATTTTTTTCTCCTACAACTTTTTGTTTCCCCAACGATGTTTACTGTCTGTCACCCTCCTCGAAATGTGTGAATCAGCTATATATATATATATATATATATATATATATATATATATATATATATATATATATATATATATATATATATATATATATATATATATATATATATATATATATAAAACTGCCAGGTAAGTTCTATTTAAAAAATGGAGTTTTTATGATAAAACAAAGTTTTATGAATACCTACCTTGCAGTTATATATATATATTTTAGGGCCCACCCACCTCCCCTCAGGAGACAGGTCGGGCAAAGATGATCTGAGGAACAGAAAACGGGAATGATTCCAATTACCACCCTGTAAGGGTTTTTAACCACCTAACCGCACAACCACCACATGGCGGTTGCCGCGATTATTAAAAAAATTATGCCGAACGTCAGAGACTAAGCTATATATATATAACTGCCAGGTAAGTATTCATAAAACTTTGTTTTTAAATATTAAACTTAGCCGGTGAATATATAAATAGCTGACGTCTCCGACGGCCCGACAGATTCCAAAAACTCGCGAGCGATCGCCATGAAGGTTGCGGGTGTGCCCACCAGCGCCGACTATCGGCCAGATACCGCATATACTTCTCAACCACTCCAGTTCTTCTCTGTCGGTGTCACCGACAACATTGGTTCCGCTCGCTTTAGACCTCGAGTTTTCTACCGAATTGGTGAAGTACTTTGTTTTGGTTGTTTTATTGGCTTTCGCTGTGTTGGTGTGTTTCTTCAATAAAACTCTTGAAACCCTTTTTTGGCTTGTGTTTCTTGTTGATGAACTTAGCTTTAATTTAGATTTTCTCTGGTTGTTCATAATGGCTGACCCTTCTCCTGTATATTGCAAGTGAGCGAAAGATTGTAACAAACGTCTTCTCAAGGCCTCTATCGACCCTCATACTGTTTGTTCTAATTGCCGGGGTAAATCCTGCCAATTAGGAGATCGGTGTGAGGAGTGCATGGTCTTGTCGGAATTCGAGTGGCTTGAGTATGAAAAGTATACTCGTAAGCTCGAAAGAGATAGGGGGAGGAGAAGCTCATCTAGATCTTTGGAATTTTCCTCCTCCCATGCCCCTGAACCTAATCCTTCCCCTGTAGTGGTAGTTCCTGAACCCTCTGTTAGCACTCATGAACCTTCAATGCGCGATATGTTTTTAGCGATTGAAGCATTAGGTGAAAAGGTTGAATCCTTAGCCTCGGACAGGAATCAGCTTATGTCCAATGTTAAGTTGTTGAAGTGTCAAAGTGGTAAAGCAGAAAATCTAAGTGGTAAAGTGGAAAGTGCGCAAAATGTGTTTAGTGTTGCGGCCGAAGGTTCGTCTGTTCGTGCTTGTCGCTCCCCTAGTCCAAGACCTCTTTCAGGCTCCCCTGCACCAGGGAGAAGTAATGTCGTAGGACTTAAGGGGGCGAGAGGTGTAAACCGACGTACAGACGTTCCCTCTTTGGTATCAGACGTTTCTCATCAAAAACGTCCTTACCATAAAACGGGTGAGACTAAGTTCTCCTCGTCCTCCGACGACTTGTCGCATAAGAAACCTTGGTGCAAGGTTTCTAGGCCCTTAAAGCGCAAGTCAGTCCCTTCAGGACAGGTCCAGCGTCCTGGCTGTAGCCATTGGGGCAGCTCTGACCACTTGCAGTTATCGGATGGCTGTTCGCCTGTTAAGCGAAAGCGTAACACGGAGTCCGAGGGTCTCGGTAGAGGCAATGTTTTGCCTGCGCAGACGTTACCGACGTCACGGCCCGTTCCGACTCCCGTTGACCCGAAGTGGGTTGTCCTGCGGGACATGCAGTCTAAACTTTCCTCCCTTATGGAAGATTATGAGCATGAACAGGTTCGCGATGATCCTTTGCTTGCTGTTTGCCAGTACGATAAGCGTGACTCTGGCCTTCAGCCGCCTAAACGAGTGTTATCTCGTCCGTATGATGTTAGCGATAACGTTTCTAGGGCTTTGAAACGCGATGCAGATCGTGTTCCTCGTCATTCACGTCAGTCACGTGACGTGGAACCCCCTTTGCCGCAGTCTCGAACTGACGTTCAGCAGCTGTCACCGCAGCCCCGCACTGACGTTCGCTGACCGACTCCGTTGCCTCGACGTGATGTGAAGCAGTTCACCGGTGTGTGAGGGGGAGGTGTAGCTAGCTACCACTCCCCTACCCCCCTGCTAACTAGCGCAGAGGTAATAGACCCTCGTTAAAATTCTAATGGCTCGTCCTTTCAGCTACGCCGAAAGTAAACCCTATGTAAATAGCTAAGGTTTGTATGGTTAGGAAAAATACAAATTATCTCCGAATTTGTCATGTTTGGCCTATGTTCAACCACTTACTTGATCCATTTATTTTTCCAACTGGTTATCTTGTTCTTATTTTGCATTTCTGACCATTATTATTGCTGTAAATCACTCGTTCATGACATTTTCCCACCCTAAAAACCCCGGTTTCCCACGGGGATCCCCCATAATTGTCTTTATATAAGGAGATCCAAAAACTCATGAACAGGTGGTTTGCCCTAATAATGAAGGTCAGAAATGCATAGAACACACGATAACGAGTAGGAAAAATATATGGTTCATATATTTGGCTAGAAATTAAAGTATCATATATTTACCGAAAAGCCTTAGACTAACTTGAATAGGAGGCTTCACCTCACTTAACTTTGGGAAGGAACACCTCCAACTTCCCTAATGTATTGCTTAATTCAGTTTTATAAGCTATGAAAATGTAAGTAAACTAGTATTATGTAGTAGATATTAGTAACAAATACGTTTAAGAAGACTCACCAATCATAATTATGCTGCATTTACGGGACAAAATGAGTTAAGAATTCGATTTAGTGTAACTGTTGATGTCTGGTACTGGCTTTGGTGGTATTTAGTGAAATAGATAGAAAATGTATTAATATTGCCAAGTTGAACAGTTTGCTTAGATATACTGTATGTGGTATGTAGTTAGAAAGGAAATGGTAAGGTACTATAACATCATAGTGAATAAGAATTTACCATAAGATATGGTTGTTCACATGTTTTTTTTTTTTTGTTTTATCAATCAATAAAAATATGAAAAGCAATACAATTTCCAAAGTTTAATATTTGTTTGTCCCTATGCAAATACAAACATTTCTTTCTTTAATATCAATATATTTTTTTCAGCGTAGCTTGAATTTAGCCATAAACTTTTGCGCTAGGTGTCAATTATCCGCCGCTAGTTAGCATGGGTGTAAACCGATCACCCCACTCACACACTGGCCCAGTAAAATCCATCGCTTTTGTTTTCAGCTCAGTAGAGTGAAGACGGGCTGTTTCACTCCTTCGTTAAAGGTTAAAGATATCTTGTTTCAGTTCCAGTTTCTTCACATTAGATGCTCACCAGAACATCAGCTGAGCAAGCCCAACACTCTTCTGTAGTGCCCAACCACAGCAGTGGCATCCCCAGAAAACAGCTTAAACTAACGGTCCCATATAAACGTTATAGCCTACAACAGGACATCCAGAAGATGATAAAAAAGAATGCTCTCCAGAAAGTCGATGATGGGAGCCTCGGCTGCTTCAGTTGACTCTCTCTTATTGAGAAGGCGTCTGGAGGTTCGAGACGACCTTTCGGCTCTGAACATGTTTATCAGGCAGAGCAAGTTCAAGATGGGGACAGCAACCTCAGTCGTTCATTCTGTCAGACTAGGAGATTTCATGGTCACTTTGGATCTGAAAGACACATATTTTCAGATCCCAGTCCATCCAGTGTCCAGGAAGTTCCTGTGTGTGGTAGTAGACAGACTAGGAATTGCAGGCTGGTTCTCTGCAGAGTTCCAGCCAAGTGCTTTCACCTCTCCCCATGGTGGCTTTGTGCACTGAGTTCACTTAGCAGGAAGATCCTTGAAATACTCCACTCTACAAGGAAGATCCTTTTTCTCGTCAGCTTGAGAGGCTGGCCTTTCTTTGGTGGTCACCTTCCCAAGGTCCTTGTAAGCTGATTCACGAACCCTCACCTTCTCACTATTGCTTTTCAGAGTTAGGCTCCTCGAAGCAGCCTAGTGATCATGGCAGCTGACTCCCTGAAGTTACAGCCCCACGTCACGGTACTCCCCAGGTACAATGAGCTTCTACGAGACTCGCAAGAGAAAAATTCTTTGAGATACCGCCTCTGGAGTCTGACCATCTAGGGAAAGCGCCAGGTTGGTATGATGTTTGCGAGCGATGTCAGCACACATTCCACCTTAGCCTTGCTCCCCCCCCCCCACCAGGATATTCATGCCAAATTTTGGTCATGTGCAAGACGACTCGTGCACCTTCTAATGGGGTTCTTTTGGATGTTCGCTTGCCAGTTCACAATACCCTGGCTCACAACCAGCTTTACCCCAGTCTGGTATTTGAAGTGCACACTCAGCCATGAGTGAGCCAAGCTCGCTTGTGCGAAACTGGCTTATTCTTTTCCTTTCCCCACGGTCTAGCTACTGCTTCTTGAGTGTGCTTCACTGCAGTGGTGCTTGTGAGTTCATATTTACACTCCCCAAGAGACTCAGACTATTGCAATAAGCTCACATTTGGACATCCCTCACTAAGAACTCCTTCAGCTGCCCCTATGCCATGGTTCTTGGAGTTCATTCAGACTGTGAAGCAGGCTGCCACCAGTCCTGCTCTAGCTCAATCACCTTGGATTTACAGACCCATAACCCTACCCCTAACTGTGTAAGATTCTCTTGAAGGTTCAAGCCCACCTTTGGAGCCCTGGCATAGGAGCACTCGCCAGATGTGCCCCTTCTCATCCTCCAGTCTCTTGCCCACCTTCACCTACCTGTCACTAAGTACCAACGCTACCTTGACTCGAAGGTTGCCCACAACCATCCTAATACCATAGAAGAAACTGGGTATTATCCCAGTGAAAGTGACAATATTCCAGCTTCATTCTTTTTATTATCCTAAGTAAAAGACTTGGGCTTGTATAATTAGGAAAAAATTCAAATCACTTCCATATTTGTCATTTTTATACCAAATATTTTTTCCATGTTTAAAGGTTATATTAATAGAAATATCTTAATTCAACAGAACAGGGGCACGAATAGCTTCACAACTTTCAGCTGAAAGCAGCTACATTATACCTTCACCTATCAGTAGAAAGAGGACTCCAATTAATACTCCCCGTAGCTACAGAGAGCTTCAGTCCTCTGCCTCCTAGACTTGGGTAAGGATCAATTTAATTTTGTTATATGGGCCAATGTTTTAATTATAGGTTTTAAACATAAGACTTACCTGGTAGTTATATATATATATATATATATATATATATATATATATATATATATATAGTTTTAGTCTCTGATGTCACGGCAGAAAATTCAAAACTCGCGCCAATCGCCGATTGGATAGCCAGGTGTACTACCTGCGCACCCTAGCGAGGTACCTCGGAGCCATCCCCTGTTCCTTTATATTTTCTCTGCCGCCATAGTGGCAATATCGTTGGATTTTTCTCTCGCTGTAACCTGTATATTACAGTTATCTTGGTGATGTACAATTTACTTTTAGCCTTTGCTGATTGGGTTTTATTATTACTGAGTGTTAGTGTTTTAATTTTGTTCGTATCTTTAAAGAGGTAGGATTCTGAGTTTTTTGCTCCTACTGTAAAAACGAACCTACTTTTTTTTTTTTAAACATGACGGCGGTGATACGTCCCGCCAACTCTATGACGTCACAGTCGTGTGACGTTATCTACATAGTACATACATAGTATGACTTGCAAAATTCTTTTATTTGCTTTTTCGTGTAAAGAATGAAAAGGAATTCTATCTTACAATAAGTTTTTAACTTTTAATGTAAAAATTTTTTAAAGAAAATATTTGTCCTTTTAGTATTCATTCTTTAAATCATCAATCTATTTTCAAAGATTAAATAGAACTAGCGTATTGTTAATTTTACGCTGCTTAGTTCTCATGACAATCGAAGCAGTCCCAACATGTCTTGGTAGCGTTCTTTTCGATATTGGGAATTCTAGTATTAGTCTTATATTCATATATATATTCCAATTGTAAAGTGTAGCAAATCACTATTTTTATGAATAGAACTTACCTGGTAGTTGTATATATATAGCTTAGTCTCTGACGTTCGGAAGAATTTTTTTAAAAATTGCGGCAACCGCCTTATGGTGGTTGTGCGTTTAGGTGGTTAACAACCCTTACAGGGTGGTACTTGAAATCATTGCCGTTTCCTGTTCCTCAGATCATCTCTACTGGCCGGATCGACAACATCGTTGGTCCACCATTGGAGTTTTTCGTTTCGCTTTCCCTGTGTCGCTGTACCGGACTTCTTTTTAGTGAAGTACACTGATTTGGGGATTTGGCAATCGTGTTTCTATTTAATCTGATATTTTTTGGTTTTGTTTAATATGAGTGAGAAACTTCATTTTCGTGTGTGTGCGAATGAGGAATGTAAGGTGAGGTTACCTATAGTTTTGGTAGATCTCACACGGTTTGTTTGGGTTGCTGGGGTTTTGATTGTGCACTGAATAATAGGTGCAAAGAATGTGAGATTTTGAAAGAGAAAGACTGGTTAGCTATGAAGAGCTATGTGCACAAATTAGAGCTAGATAGAGTAAGGATAGCTTCTAGATCTAAATCTAAGTCTTCTAGTGAACCTAGTCTAGATATATCCATTGAACCTTTAATTAATTCCCCTTTGGAAGTTGATCCTTCCCCTGAGGTAGTAACTCCTGCCCCTTCTACAGGATCTGTATCTGCGGATGACCCTCGGTACGCCAGGATGGCGGCCGAGTTGAAGGCTATTAAAGATCAACTTGCGGCCTTAAAAGGTAAGAGTGAGAGTAAAGTTAGTGCTTGTGAAAGTGCAGTCGAGGTGGCGACTGACCGAACCTGTCATTACCCTAGGTCTAGACCTCTACCAAGCTCCCAGGACCAAGGGAGAAGGTACTTCGACGACCGAAAGGGGGTGAGAAGTACGCATCCTCGGTCAGCCGTCACCTCGGACAGTCCTGTTGCAAGTTCCCAGGCTGCTCTTGACCTCCACGGAAAAGGTGTGTCGGATGTGATGGTGTCTTCCCTGAATCCTTTCCCACACGCAAATGGCAATATGAGGCTTTGAGACCGACTAAGAGGTGGTGGAACCGAAATGAACAGTGTTGTTCTCACTCTCCCGGTTCTAGTAGCCACGAACCTTGTCCTTCGGAGGACGATTTGGATACCGTTCCTGTGAAGAGGAGGAAACCAAGGGACTAAAGTCAAGATAGACCAGCGAGAGATCCTTCTCCTTCTACCAGTGCTACTCAACAGCCGTCTTCTTTGGAACCGCAGGATCCAGCAGAAGTCACTAAATCGTATATGACGGTTATGCAAGAGCAACTTTTCTCTTTAGTGCAAGCTTTTAGCCGCCCTCCCTCCCAGTCTGACAGACGTAAGGACGACTCGTTACCTGTCAAGAAGTCAGCATCTAAGAGGGAACGGAGTTCCTCTCCAAGGGAACCTCAGCACGCTTCGTCAAAGGCACGACACCGCGCTTCTTCCTCATCTTCTTGCCTCCAGGAGTCTAGCGATACGCGACGTCAGGACGATTCCGTCTCTCGTTCTCGGTGCCAGGACGATTCCGCCTCTTGCTCTCGGTGCCAGGACAATTCCACCTCTCGCTCTCAGCGCCAGGGCGATCCAGCCTGCTTCTCCAGGACGATGCTGCTTCTCGTCGCCAGGACAATTCCAGCCTGCTTCTCCAGGACGATTGCAGCTCTCGGCGCAAGGACGCTTCCTTCTCTCGGCGCCAGAACGCATCCGCCTACCGCCTCAAGGACTCTTCTAGCGTTCGGCGCCAGGACGCTTCCGACTCGCGGCGCCAGGACGACACCGGCGCTCAGTGCCAGGACGACACCGGCGCTCGGCGCCAGGACGCAAGCGGTTCTCTGTATCAGGCTGCTTGCAGCCCTCTTCTACAGGACGCATCCTAGGATTTTCCTCTTTCGGATTCAGGTGAACCTTCTACCCGAACGAAAGCTGTAGTAGAGGTGGGAGAGGATCTTGATGATGTCTCAGAGGATGAAGACAAGCCTGCTGACGCTGCTGGTGACTACAAGGTTCTCTTTCGCTCCCTCCTTGAGTTGTATAGGGAGGAGTTTCAACCTTCTGCTCCTCGTTCTCCTCAATCTCAGTTTAGCAGGAAGAAGGCCAAGAAACAGTTGGCCTTCATCAAGATGAAGCTCTTTATTTCTGCTAAGAAGGCTCTCGCTAAAGTGGAGGTATGGATGAAGGAGCGTAGACAATCGGTTAAGACCACCTTCTCTTTTCCAACAGCTCATCTTGCTTCGAAAGCTGGCACGTGGTACGAGACTGGAGAACCTCTGGGTCTGGGAGTGCCTGCCTCCTCCCAGGGTGACTTCTCTGGTATTGTGGACTCTGCCAGAAGGCATGCCCTTAACTCGGCTAAAGTTATGTGGTCAATGTCTGAACTTGATCACCTCGTCAAAGGGATTTTTAGAGCGTTTGAGGTTTTTAGTTTTTTGGACTGGTCTCTGGGGACTCTGGCCAGGAAGACAGAGAAAATGGAGGGACACAAGACCTGACGAGTATCATGTCATGCATGGATAAAGCTCTGAGGGATGGGTCTAATGAGTTGGCTTCCCTTTTTTCGGAGGAGTCTTGAAGAAGAGGGCCCTGTTATGTTCCTTTGCTTCGAGATCTGTGACTTTTACGCAGAAATCTGAACTCCTTTACGCCCGCCTTTCACAACATCTCTTACCTGAGGCCCTTGTCAGGGATATTACGCTTTCTCTTGCGCAAAAGGCCACTCAAGACCTCCTATCGCGCTCGGCTTGGAAGCCTTTGCCAGTCACTCCTTCGTCTCTGAAGATAGAGGAGAGAAAATTCCAACAGCCCTTGCGAAGTAGGGCTCCTTCGAGATCTGACTTCAGAGGAAGAAGGCAGGAGTCAGGAGGAAGGACGAATAGAGAGTTGTATAGATCCCGCTCCAAGAAATGAAGTGCAAGTCCTCCAGATAACGATAGGTGTAAGACTGTCACGTTTTTGGCAGTCTTGGAAGAGAAGAGGGGCGGACACCTGGTCCCTCTCGGTCATCAAGGAAGGATACAAGATCTCCCTTTTGAAGAAGCCTCCTCTTTCAAATACTCCTCTAGCCTTAGTAGCTCAGCACAGCAGATGCGGTGAAACAAAAGGCTCTTCTGGATCTGGTCGACCAGATGCTGGACAAGGGAGCTATAGAACCAGTTCTGGACCTATCCTCCCCAGGCTTCTACAATCGCCTGTTTCTGGTACCCAAGAACTCGGGTGGATGGAGACCCGTCCTGGATGTCAGCTCAGTGAACGTTTTCGTGTAAAAGATGAAATTTACCATGGAGACGACTCAGTCTGTGCTGGCAGCAGTACGTCCAGGGGACTGGATGGTGTCACTCGATTTGTAGGATGCTTATTTTCACGTCCCCATCCATCCGACTTCAAGGAAATACCTGATATTTATGATCCAGGGCAAGTGCTTCCAGTTCAAGGCACTTTACTTCAGTCTCAGCACTGCTCCTCAAGTCTTCACCAGGATAATGGCGAACGTGGCAGGCTGGCTGCATCAAGGGAATAAGGGTATCTTTTTATCTGGACGATTGGTTGATACGATCACAGTCGAAAGTAAAATGTCTGGAGGACCTACAAAAGACATTCATGATGGCTCAAGAACTGGGTCTCGTCATCAACTGGGAGAAATCTCAGACCGAGCTGAATCAGACTATTCTCTATTTGGGGATAGTTCTGAATTCAGTTCATTTTCGGGCTTCTCCCTCCCAGGAGAGGCAAACCAAGTGCCTCGAGAAGGTCCGAGAATTCTTGAAGAAACAGAAGTGCTCAGCGAAGGAGTGGATGAGTTTACTGGGAACTTTCTCCTTGCTCGAATAGTTTGTCTCTTTGGGGAGACTGCACCTAAGACCTCATCAACACTTCTTATCAAAGGTGTGGAACAGGAAGACACAGGAAGACTCCTTTTCCTTCCCCATTCCAGCAGAGGTCAAGGATCATCTGATGTGGTGGCTGGATCCAGCTTTGTTAGGAGAAGGGATCTCCCTGTACAAGAAGAACCCAGACCTAGTGTTGTTCTCACACACGTCAGAGTCAGGATGGGGAGCAACACTAGGAAGCAAGGAGGGTCAAGCTCTTGGGAAAAGAGTCCGATCGGATGGCACATCAACAGGAAAGAGTTGATGGCCATTCTGTTGGGGCTAAAGGCCTTCAAAGACTCAGTGTCAGGGAAGATAGTGGAGGTCAACTCGGAAACACCACGGCTCTAACTTACATCAGGAAGCAAGGAGGGACTCACTCTCTGTCTCTGTTCGAAACAGCAAGGGAGCTCCTTCTATGGTCGAAGGAAAACAACATAGAACTGTTAACAATATTCGTACAGGGACAAAGGAACGTAAGAGCAGACATGCTCAGCAGGAAAGGGCAAGTTCTTCCCACATAATGGACCCTCAACCAACAGGTCTGTCAGTCTCTCTGGAAGTTGTGGGGGATACCTTTAATAGACCTTTTCGCCTCCAACCAGAACAAGAGGATCCCCAACTACTGCTCCCTAGTCCTGGACAAGGAGGCAATAGTGGTAGACGCCTTTTTTATGGATTGGACGGGGATGGACACAGGCGTTTACCCCGTTCCAGATCATCAATCTGGTCGTCAGGAAATTCGCTCTCCTCGATACAGGACGAATGATCCTAGCAGCTCCATTCTGGCCAGTGAAAGAATGGTTCATGGAAGTGGTGGACATGTTCATGGGCTTCCCAAGAAGCCTTCCTGCAAGTCCAAAGCTTCTCAAACAACCCCACTTCGAGAGGTATCATCAAAACCCTATCGCTCTCAAACTGACTGCCTTCAGACTATCGAGAATTTTGTCAGAGCGAGAGGATTTTCGGCGCAAGCTGCAAAAGCTATCGCCAGAGCGAGGAGGGTCTCTTCACAAAGGGTCTACCAATCTAAGTGGGAGACATTTAGAGCTTGGTGTAGGCAGCAAAAGTTTCCTCAACCACTACCTCCGAGTCAAATTGCGGATTTTTTGTTATACCTCAGACTGGATGCTAAACTGGCAGTATCCACGATCAAAGGCTATAGGAGTATGCTCTCCCCTGTCTGTAGGCATAGAGGCTTAGATTTGTCTCAAAATAAAGACTTGCAAGACCTTGTGAAGTCTTTTGAGATAAATAAACAGGTTCAGCTAAGGCCCCCATCTTGGAACCTGAATGTGGTTCTGAAGTTTCTATGCACCAAGAAGTTTGAACCCATCTCGCAAGCTTCTCTTAGAGATGTAACGAAGAAAACCTTCTTCCTGATGGCTCTAGCCACAGCTAAAAGGGTCAGCGAGGTTCATGCGATTGAAAAACAAGTGGGCTTCAATCAGAATGGAGCGGTTTGTGCTTTAAGGATTGACTTCCTCGCCAAGAACGAGACCCCATCAAAACCCTGGCCGAGGACTTTTGAGGTCCCTAGCTTCACTAATCTAGCAGGTTAAGAGCAGGAGAGGCTCCTCTGTCCGGTTAGAGCCCTTAAAGCTTATTTGTCTCACACTAAGAATGTGAGAGGTGCATCTAGCTCCTTATGGTGCTCAGTGAAAGATCCGCTAAAGCCCCTTTCAATGAACGCTTTGTCTTTTTCCCTGAGGGAGACTATAAGAGAAGCTCACCTCTTGTGTGAGGAAGAGCACTTTGGACTTTTGAAAGTACGAGCTCAAGAAGTGAGAGCTATTGCTACTTCGCTGGCATATCGGAAGAATATGTCAGTTAGGCAAATTTTGGATGCAACGTTCTGGAGAAGCAACTCTGTGTTCGCCTCTCATTACCTCAGAGAGGTAAGAGTGGAATATGAAAGGTGTTATACCTTGGGCCCATACGTAGCTACGGCTTCTGTATTAGGCAAAGGAGTTACTACCTCCCCTCAACCTTAGCTTTAATATACCTGTGTGTGGATTGGTGTTTTTATGGTTGTCTGAGGACGTCGACTTGTGGCACAGTTCCCTCAGTCTAGATAGATAGTTTATATCTATTCTGCAAGGTTAGGTGGTTAGTTTTAGTAAGGTTGCAGTCTTTAATATAAGGGACGAAGGTAGTTCTGAAGTCTAGTCAAGTTGTTGGTCTCACCCCGTTGACAGACTCGATTGAGTTGTTTTCAGCATGACAGGTCCACTCCTGGCTGACACTCCTAAGGGGAAGCGACTCAAGAAGCAGGAACCTTTGAAGTCAGCTACCTTAGCAGGTAAGGAATCAAGATATTTTTTTCTCCTACAACTTTTTGTTTCCCCAACGATGTTTACTGTCTGTCACCCTCCTCGAAATGTGTGAATATATATATATATATATATATATATATATATATATATATATATATATATATATATATATATATATATATATATATATATATATATATATATATATATATATATATAAAACTGCCAGGTAAGTTCTATTTAAAAAATGGAGTTTTTATGATAAAACAAAGTTTTATGAATACCTACCTTGCAGTTATATATATATATTTTAGGGCCCACCCACCTCCCCTCAGGAGACAGGTCGGGCAAAGATGATCTGAGGAACAGAAAACGGGAATGATTCCAATTACCACCCTGTAAGGGTTTTTAACCACCTAACCGCACAACCACCACATGGCGGTTGCCGCGATTATTAAAAAAATTATGCCGAACGTCAGAGACTAAGCTATATATATATAACTGCCAGGTAAGTATTCATAAAACTTTGTTTTTAAATATTAAACTTAGCCGGTGAATATATAAATAGCTGACGTCTCCGACGGCCCGACAGATTCCAAAAACTCGCGAGCGATCGCCATGAAGGTTGCGGGTGTGCCCACCAGCGCCGACTATCGGCCAGATACCGCATATACTTCTCAACCACTCCAGTTCTTCTCTGTCGGTGTCACCGACAACATTGGTTCCGCTCGCTTTAGACCTCGAGTTTTCTACCGAATTGGTGAAGTACTTTGTTTTGGTTGTTTTATTGGCTTTCGCTGTGTTGGTGTGTTTCTTCAATAAAACTCTTGAAACCCTTTTTTGGCTTGTGTTTCTTGTTGATGAACTTAGCTTTAATTTAGATTTTCTCTGGTTGTTCATAATGACTGACCCTTCTCCTGTATATTGCAAGTGAGCGAAAGATTGTAACAAACGTCTTCTCAAGGCCTCTATCGACCCTCATACTGTTTTTTCTAATTGCCGGGGTAAATCCTGCCAATTAGGAGATCGGTGTGAGGAGTGCATGGTCTTGTCGGAATTCGAGTGGCTTGAGTATGAAAAGTATACTCGTAAGCTCGAAAGAGATAGGGTGAGGAGAAGCTCATCTAGATCTTTGGAATTTTCCTCCTCCCATGCCCCTGAACCTAATCCTTCCCCTGTAGTGGTAGTTCCTGAACCCTCTGTTAGCACTCATGAACCTTCAATGCGCGATATGTTTTTAGCGATTGAAGCATTAGGTGAAAAGGTTGAATCCTTAGCCTCGGACAGGAATCAGCTTATGTCCAATGTTAAGTTGTTGAAGTGTCAAAGTGGTAAAGCAGAAAATCTAAGTGGTAAAGTGGAAAGTGCGCAAAATGTGTTTAGTGTTGCGGCCGAAGGTTCGTCTGTTCGTGCTTGTCGCTCCCCTAGTCCAAGACCTCTTTCAGGCTCCCCTGCACCAGGGAGAAGTAATGTCGTAGGACTTAAGGGGGCGAGAGGTGTAAACCGACGTACAGACGTTCCCTCTTTGGTATCAGACGTTTCTCATCAAAAACGTCCTTACCATAAAACGGGTGAGACTAAGTTCTCCTCGTCCTCCGACGACTTGTCGCATAAGAAACCTTGGTGCAAGGTTTCTAGGCCCTTAAAGCGCAAGTCAGTCCCTTCAGGACAGGTCCAGCGTCCTGGCTGTAGCCATTGGGGCAGCTCTGACCACTTGCAGTTATCGGATGGCTGTTCGCCTGTTAAGCGAAAGCGTAAC
Source organism: Palaemon carinicauda (assembly GCF_036898095.1). NCBI lineage: Eukaryota > Metazoa > Arthropoda > Malacostraca > Decapoda > Palaemonidae > Palaemon > Palaemon carinicauda. The sequence goes on from NC_090739.1 coordinate 121,535,175, forward strand.
ACGGAGTCCGAGGGTCTCGGTAGAGGCAATGTTTTGCCTGCGCAGACGTTACCGACGTCACGGCCCGTTCCGACTCCCGTTGACCCGAAGTGGGTTGTCCTGCGGGACATGCAGTCTAAACTTTCCTCCCTTATGGAAGATTATGAGCATGAACAGGTTCGCGATGATCCTTTGCTTGCTGTTTGCCAGTACGATAAGCGTGACTCTGGCCTTCAGCCGCCTAAACGAGTGTTATCTCGTCCGTATGATGTTAGCGATAACGTTTCTAGGGCTTTGAAACGCGATGCAGATCGTGTTCCTCGTCATTCACGTCAGTCACGTGACGTGGAACCCCCTTTGCCGCAGTCTCGAACTGACGTTCAGCAGCTGTCACCGCAGCCCCGCACTGACGTTCGCTGACCGACTCCGTTGCCTCGACGTGATGTGAAGCAGTTCACCGGTGTGTGAGGGGGAGGTGTAGCTAGCTACCACTCCCCTACCCCCCTGCTAACTAGCGCAGAGGTAATAGACCCTCGTTAAAATTCTAATGGCTCGTCCTTTCAGCTACGCCGAAAGTAAACCCTATGTAAATAGCTAAGGTTTGTATGGTTAGGAAAAATACAAATTATCTCCGAATTTGTCATGTTTGGCCTATGTTCAACCACTTACTTGATCCATTTATTTTTCCAACTGGTTATCTTGTTCTTATTTTGCATTTCTGACCATTATTATTGCTGTAAATCACTCGTTCATGACATTTTCCCACCCTAAAAACCCCGGTTTCCCACGGGGATCCCCCATAATTGTCTTTATATAAGGAGATCCAAAAACTCATGAACAGGTGGTTTGCCCTAATAATGAAGGTCAGAAATGCATAGAACACACGATAACGAGTAGGAAAAATATATGGTTCATATATTTGGCTAGAAATTAAAGTATCATATATTTACCGAAAAGCCTTAGACTAACTTGAATAGGAGGCTTCACCTCACTTAACTTTGGGAAGGAACACCTCCAACTTCCCTAATGTATTGCTTAATTCAGTTTTATAAGCTATGAAAATGTAAGTAAACTAGTATTATGTAGTAGATATTAGTAACAAATACGTTTAAGAAGACTCACCAATCATAATTATGCTGCATTTACGGGACAAAATGAGTTAAGAATTCGATTTAGTGTAACTGTTGATGTCTGGTACTGGCTTTGGTGGTATTTAGTGAAATAGATAGAAAATGTATTAATATTGCCAAGTTGAACAGTTTGCTTAGATATACTGTATGTGGTATGTAGTTAGAAAGGAAATGGTACTATAACATCATAGTGAATAAGAATTTACCATAAGATATGGTTGTTCACATGTTTTTTTTTTTTTTGTTTTATCAATCAATAAAAATATGAAAAGCAATACAATTTCCAAAGTTTAATATTTGTTTGTCCCTATGCAAATACAAACATTTCTTTCTTTAATATCAATATATTTTTTTCAGCGTAGCTTGAATTTAGCCATAAACTTTTGCGCTAGGTGTCAATTATCCGCCGCTAGTTAGCATGGGTGTAAACCGATCACCCCACTCACACACTGGCCCAGTAAAATCCATCGCTTTTGTTTTCAGCTCAGTAGAGTGAAGACGGGCTGTTTCACTCCTTCGTTAAAGGTTAAAGATATCTTGTTTCAGTTCCAGTTTCTTCACATTAGATGCTCACCAGAACATCAGCTGAGCAAGCCCAACACTCTTCTGTAGTGCCCAACCACAGCAGTGGCATCCCCAGAAAACAGCTTAAACTAACGGTCCCATATAAACGTTATAGCCTACAACAGGACATCCAGAAGATGATAAAAAAGAATGCTCTCCAGAAAGTCGATGATGGGAGCCTCGGCTGCTTCAGTTGACTCTCTCTTATTGAGAAGGCGTCTGGAGGTTCGAGACGACCTTTCGGCTCTGAACATGTTTATCAGGCAGAGCAAGTTCAAGATGGGGACAGCAACCTCAGTCGTTCATTCTGTCAGACTAGGAGATTTCATGGTCACTTTGGATCTGAAAGACACATATTTTCAGATCCCAGTCCATCCAGTGTCCAGGAAGTTCCTGTGTGTGGTAGTAGACAGACTAGGAATTGCAGGCTGGTTCTCTGCAGAGTTCCAGCCAAGTGCTTTCACCTCTCCCCATGGTGGCTTTGTGCACTGAGTTCACTTAGCAGGAAGATCCTTGAAATACTCCACTCTACAAGGAAGATCCTTTTTCTCGTCAGCTTGAGAGGCTGGCCTTTCTTTGGTGGTCACCTTCCCAAGGTCCTTGTAAGCTGATTCACGAACCCTCACCTTCTCACTATTGCTTTTCAGAGTTAGGCTCCTCGAAGCAGCCTAGTGATCATGGCAGCTGACTCCCTGAAGTTACAGCCCCACGTCACGGTACTCCCCAGGTACAATGAGCTTCTACGAGACTCGCAAGAGAAAAATTCTTTGAGATACCGCCTCTGGAGTCTGACCATCTAGGGAAAGCGCCAGGTTGGTATGATGTTTGCGAGCGATGTCAGCACACATTCCACCTTAGCCTTGCTCCCCCCCCCCCCACCAGGATATTCATGCCAAATTTTGGTCATGTGCAAGACGACTCGTGCACCTTCTAATGGGGTTCTTTTGGATGTTCGCTTGCCAGTTCACAATACCCTGGCTCACAACCAGCTTTACCCCAGTCTGGTATTTGAAGTGCACACTCAGCCATGAGTGAGCCAAGCTCGCTTGTGCGAAACTGGCTTATTCTTTTCCTTTCCCCACGGTCTAGCTACTGCTTCTTGAGTGTGCTTCACTGCAGTGGTGCTTGTGAGTTCATATTTACACTCCCCAAGAGACTCAGACTATTGCAATAAGCTCACATTTGGACATCCCTCACTAAGAACTCCTTCAGCTGCCCCTATGCCATGGTTCTTGGAGTTCATTCAGACTGTGAAGCAGGCTGCCACCAGTCCTGCTCTAGCTCAATCACCTTGGATTTACAGACCCATAACCCTACCCCTAACTGTGTAAGATTCTCTTGAAGGTTCAAGCCCACCTTTGGAGCCCTGGCATAGGAGCACTCGCCAGATGTGCCCCTTCTCATCCTCCAGTCTCTTGCCCACCTTCACCTACCTGTCACTAAGTACCAACGCTACCTTGACTCGAAGGTTGCCCACAACCATCCTAATACCATAGAAGAAACTGGGTATTATCCCAGTGAAAGTGACAATATTCCAGCTTCATTCTTTTTATTATCCTAAGTAAAAGACTTGGGCTTGTATAATTAGGAAAAAATTCAAATCACTTCCATATTTGTCATTTTTATACCAAATATTTTTTCCATGTTTAAAGGTTATATTAATAGAAATATCTTAATTCAACAGAACAGGGGCACGAATAGCTTCACAACTTTCAGCTGAAAGCAGCTACATTATACCTTCACCTATCAGTAGAAAGAGGACTCCAATTAATACTCCCCGTAGCTACAGAGAGCTTCAGTCCTCTGCCTCCTAGACTTGGGTAAGGATCAATTTAATTTTGTTATATGGGCCAATGTTTTAATTATAGGTTTTAAACATAAGACTTACCTGGTAGTATATATATATATATATATATATAGTTTTAGTCTCTGATGTCACGGCAGAAAATTCAAAACTCGCGCCAATCGCCGATTGGATAGCCAGGTGTACTACCTGCGCACCCTAGCGAGGTACCTCGGAGCCATCCCCTGTTCCTTTATATTTTCTCTGCCGCCATAGTGGCAATATCGTTGGATTTTTCTCTCGCTGTAACCTGTATATTACAGTTATCTTGGTGATGTACAATTTACTTTTAGCCTTTGCTGATTGGGTTTTATTATTACTGAGTGTTAGTGTTTTAATTTTGTTCGTATCTTTAAAGAGGTAGGATTCTGAGTTTTTTCCTCCTACTGTAAAAACGAACCTACTTTTTTTTTTTTAAACATGACGGCGGTGATACGTCCCGCCAACTCTATGACGTCACAGTCGTGTGACGTTATCTACATAGTACATACATAGTATGACTTGCAAAATTCTTTTATTTGCTTTTTCGTGTAAAGAATGAAAAGGAATTCTATCTTACAATAAGTTTTTAACTTTTAATGTAAAAATTTTTTAAAGAAAATATTTGTCCTTTTAGTATTCATTCTTTAAATCATCAATCTATTTTCAAAGATTAAATAGAACTAGCGTATTGTTAATTTTACGCTGCTTAGTTCTCATGACAATCGAAGCAGTCCCAACATGTCTTGGTAGCGTTCTTTTCGATATTGGGAATTCTAGTATTAGTCTTATATTCATATATATATTCCAATTGTAAAGTGTAGCAAATCACTATTTTTATGAATAGAACTTACCTGGTAGTTGTATATATATAGCTTAGTCTCTGACGTTCGGAAGAATTTTTTTAAAAATTGCGGCAACCGCCTTATGGTGGTTGTGCGTTTAGGTGGTTAACAACCCTTACAGGGTGGTACTTGAAATCATTGCCGTTTCCTGTTCCTCAGATCATCTCTACTGGCCGGATCGACAACATCGTTGGTCCACCATTGGAGTTTTTCGTTTCGCTTTCCCTGTGTCGCTGTACCGGACTTCTTTTTAGTGAAGTACACTGATTTGGGGATTTGGCAATCGTGTTTCTATTTAATCTGATATTTTTTGGTTTTGTTTAATATGAGTGAGAAACTTCATTTTCGTGTGTGTGCGAATGAGGAATGTAAGGTGAGGTTACCTATAGTTTTGGTAGATCTCACACGGTTTGTTTGGGTTGCTGGGGTTTTGATTGTGCACTGAATAATAGGTGCAAAGAATGTGAGATTTTGAAAGAGAAAGACTGGTTAGCTATGAAGAGCTATGTGCACAAATTAGAGCTAGATAGAGTAAGGATAGCTTCTAGATCTAAATCTAAGTCTTCTAGTGAACCTAGTCTAGATATATCCATTGAACCTTTAATTAATTCCCCTTTGGAAGTTGATCCTTCCCCTGAGGTAGTAACTCCTGCCCCTTCTACAGGATCTGTATCTGCGGATGACCCTCGGTACGCCAGGATGGCGGCCGAGTTGAAGGCTATTAAAGATCAACTTGCGGCCTTAAAAGGTAAGAGTGAGAGTAAAGTTAGTGCTTGTGAAAGTGCAGTCGAGGTGGCGACTGACCGAACCTGTCATTACCCTAGGTCTAGACCTCTACCAAGCTCCCAGGACCAAGGGAGAAGGTACTTCGACGACCGAAAGGGGGTGAGAAGTACGCATCCTCGGTCAGCCGTCACCTCGGACAGTCCTGTTGCAAGTTCCCAGGCTGCTCTTGACCTCCACGGAAAAGGTGTGTCGGATGTGATGGTGTCTTCCCTGAATCCTTTCCCACACGCAAATGGCAATATGAGGCTTTGAGACCGACTAAGAGGTGGTGGAACCGAAATGAACAGTGTTGTTCTCACTCTCCCGGTTCTAGTAGCCACGAACCTTGTCCTTCGGAGGACGATTTGGATACCGTTCCTGTGAAGAGGAGGAAACCAAGGGACTAAAGTCAAGATAGACCAGCGAGAGATCCTTCTCCTTCTACCAGTGCTACTCAACAGCCGTCTTCTTTGGAACCGCAGGATCCAGCAGAAGTCACTAAATCGTATATGACGGTTATGCAAGAGCAACTTTTCTCTTTAGTGCAAGCTTTTAGCCGCCCTCCCTCCCAGTCTGACAGACGTAAGGACGACTCGTTACCTGTCAAGAAGTCAGCATCTAAGAGGGAACGGAGTTCCTCTCCAAGGGAACCTCAGCACGCTTCGTCAAAGGCACGACACCGCGCTTCTTCCTCATCTTCTTGCCTCCAGGAGTCTAGCGATACGCGACGTCAGGACGATTCCGTCTCTCGTTCTCGGTGCCAGGACGATTCCGCCTCTTGCTCTCGGTGCCAGGACAATTCCACCTCTCGCTCTCAGCGCCAGGGCGATCCAGCCTGCTTCTCCAGGACGATGCTGCTTCTCGTCGCCAGGACAATTCCAGCCTGCTTCTCCAGGACGATTGCAGCTCTCGGCGCAAGGACGCTTCCTTCTCTCGGCGCCAGAACGCATCCGCCTACCGCCTCAAGGACTCTTCTAGCGTTCGGCGCCAGGACGCTTCCGACTCGCGGCGCCAGGACGACACCGGCGCTCAGTGCCAGGACGACACCGGCGCTCGGCGCCAGGACGCAAGCGGTTCTCTGTATCAGGCTGCTTGCAGCCCTCTTCTACAGGACGCATCCTAGGATTTTCCTCTTTCGGATTCAGGTGAACCTTCTACCCGAACGAAAGCTGTAGTAGAGGTGGGAGAGGATCTTGATGATGTCTCAGAGGATGAAGACAAGCCTGCTGACGCTGCTGGTGACTACAAGGTTCTCTTTCGCTCCCTCCTTGAGTTGTATAGGGAGGAGTTTCAACCTTCTGCTCCTCGTTCTCCTCAATCTCAGTTTAGCAGGAAGAAGGCCAAGAAACAGTTGGCCTTCATCAAGATGAAGCTCTTTATTTCTGCTAAGAAGGCTCTCGCTAAAGTGGAGGTATGGATGAAGGAGCGTAGACAATCGGTTAAGACCACCTTCTCTTTTCCAACAGCTCATCTTGCTTCGAAAGCTGGCACGTGGTACGAGACTGGAGAACCTCTGGGTCTGGGAGTGCCTGCCTCCTCCCAGGGTGACTTCTCTGGTATTGTGGACTCTGCCAGAAGGCATGCCCTTAACTCGGCTAAAGTTATGTGGTCAATGTCTGAACTTGATCACCTCGTCAAAGGGATTTTTAGAGCGTTTGAGGTTTTTAGTTTTTTGGACTGGTCTCTGGGGACTCTGGCCAGGAAGACAGAGAAAATGGAGGGACACAAGACCTGACGAGTATCATGTCATGCATGGATAAAGCTCTGAGGGATGGGTCTAATGAGTTGGCTTCCCTTTTTTCGGAGGAGTCTTGAAGAAGAGGGCCCTGTTATGTTCCTTTGCTTCGAGATCTGTGACTTTTACGCAGAAATCTGAACTCCTTTACGCCCGCCTTTCACAACATCTCTTACCTGAGGCCCTTGTCAGGGATATTACGCTTTCTCTTGCGCAAAAGGCCACTCAAGACCTCCTATCGCGCTCGGCTTGGAAGCCTTTGCCAGTCACTCCTTCGTCTCTGAAGATAGAGGAGAGAAAATTCCAACAGCCCTTGCGAAGTAGGGCTCCTTCGAGATCTGACTTCAGAGGAAGAAGGCAGGAGTCAGGAGGAAGGACGAATAGAGAGTTGTATAGATCCCGCTCCAAGAAATGAAGTGCAAGTCCTCCAGATAACGATAGGTGTAAGACTGTCACGTTTTTGGCAGTCTTGGAAGAGAAGAGGGGCGGACACCTGGTCCCTCTCGGTCATCAAGGAAGGATACAAGATCTCCCTTTTGAAGAAGCCTCCTCTTTCAAATACTCCTCTAGCCTTAGTAGCTCAGCACAGCAGATGCGGTGAAACAAAAGGCTCTTCTGGATCTGGTCGACCAGATGCTGGACAAGGGAGCTATAGAACCAGTTCTGGACCTATCCTCCCCAGGCTTCTACAATCGCCTGTTTCTGGTACCCAAGAACTCGGGTGGATGGAGACCCGTCCTGGATGTCAGCTCAGTGAACGTTTTCGTGTAAAAGATGAAATTTACCATGGAGACGACTCAGTCTGTGCTGGCAGCAGTACGTCCAGGGGACTGGATGGTGTCACTCGATTTGTAGGATGCTTATTTTCACGTCCCCATCCATCCGACTTCAAGGAAATACCTGATATTTATGATCCAGGGCAAGTGCTTCCAGTTCAAGGCACTTTACTTCAGTCTCAGCACTGCTCCTCAAGTCTTCACCAGGATAATGGCGAACGTGGCAGGCTGGCTGCATCAAGGGAATAAGGGTATCTTTTTATCTGGACGATTGGTTGATACGATCACAGTCGAAAGTAAAATGTCTGGAGGACCTACAAAAGACATTCATGATGGCTCAAGAACTGGGTCTCGTCATCAACTGGGAGAAATCTCAGACCGAGCTGAATCAGACTATTCTCTATTTGGGGATAGTTCTGAATTCAGTTCATTTTCGGGCTTCTCCCTCCCAGGAGAGGCAAACCAAGTGCCTCGAGAAGGTCCGAGAATTCTTGAAGAAACAGAAGTGCTCAGCGAAGGAGTGGATGAGTTTACTGGGAACTTTCTCCTTGCTCGAATAGTTTGTCTCTTTGGGGAGACTGCACCTAAGACCTCATCAACACTTCTTATCAAAGGTGTGGAACAGGAAGACACAGGAAGACTCCTTTTCCTTCCCCATTCCAGCAGAGGTCAAGGATCATCTGATGTGGTGGCTGGATCCAGCTTTGTTAGGAGAAGGGATCTCCCTGTACAAGAAGAACCCAGACCTAGTGTTGTTCTCACACACGTCAGAGTCAGGATGGGGAGCAACACTAGGAAGCAAGGAGGGTCAAGCTCTTGGGAAAAGAGTCCGATCGGATGGCACATCAACAGGAAAGAGTTGATGGCCATTCTGTTGGGGCTAAAGGCCTTCAAAGACTCAGTGTCAGGGAAGATAGTGGAGGTCAACTCGGAAACACCACGGCTCTAACTTACATCAGGAAGCAAGGAGGGACTCACTCTCTGTCTCTGTTCGAAACAGCAAGGGAGCTCCTTCTATGGTCGAAGGAAAACAACATAGAACTGTTAACAATATTCGTACAGGGACAAAGGAACGTAAGAGCAGACATGCTCAGCAGGAAAGGGCAAGTTCTTCCCACATAATGGACCCTCAACCAACAGGTCTGTCAGTCTCTCTGGAAGTTGTGGGGGATACCTTTAATAGACCTTTTCGCCTCCAACCAGAACAAGAGGATCCCCAACTACTGCTCCCTAGTCCTGGACAAGGAGGCAATAGTGGTAGACGCCTTTTTTATGGATTGGACGGGGATGGACACAGGCGTTTACCCCGTTCCAGATCATCAATCTGGTCGTCAGGAAATTCGCTCTCCTCGATACAGGACGAATGATCCTAGCAGCTCCATTCTGGCCAGTGAAAGAATGGTTCATGGAAGTGGTGGACATGTTCATGGGCTTCCCAAGAAGCCTTCCTGCAAGTCCAAAGCTTCTCAAACAACCCCACTTCGAGAGGTATCATCAAAACCCTATCGCTCTCAAACTGACTGCCTTCAGACTATCGAGAATTTTGTCAGAGCGAGAGGATTTTCGGCGCAAGCTGCAAAAGCTATCGCCAGAGCGAGGAGGGTCTCTTCACAAAGGGTCTACCAATCTAAGTGGGAGACATTTAGAGCTTGGTGTAGGCAGCAAAAGTTTCCTCAACCACTACCTCCGAGTCAAATTGCGGATTTTTTGTTATACCTCAGACTGGATGCTAAACTGGCAGTATCCACGATCAAAGGCTATAGGAGTATGCTCTCCCCTGTCTGTAGGCATAGAGGCTTAGATTTGTCTCAAAATAAAGACTTGCAAGACCTTGTGAAGTCTTTTGAGATAAATAAACAGGTTCAGCTAAGGCCCCCATCTTGGAACCTGAATGTGGTTCTGAAGTTTCTATGCACCAAGAAGTTTGAACCCATCTCGCAAGCTTCTCTTAGAGATGTAACGAAGAAAACCTTCTTCCTGATGGCTCTAGCCACAGCTAAAAGGGTCAGCGAGGTTCATGCGATTGAAAAACAAGTGGGCTTCAATCAGAATGGAGCGGTTTGTGCTTTAAGGATTGACTTCCTCGCCAAGAACGAGACCCCATCAAAACCCTGGCCGAGGACTTTTGAGGTCCCTAGCTTCACTAATCTAGCAGGTTAAGAGCAGGAGAGGCTCCTCTGTCCGGTTAGAGCCCTTAAAGCTTATTTGTCTCACACTAAGAATGTGAGAGGTGCATCTAGCTCCTTATGGTGCTCAGTGAAAGATCCGCTAAAGCCCCTTTCAATGAACGCTTTGTCTTTTTCCCTGAGGGAGACTATAAGAGAAGCTCACCTCTTGTGTGAGGAAGAGCACTTTGGACTTTTGAAAGTACGAGCTCAAGAAGTGAGAGCTATTGCTACTTCGCTGGCATATCGGAAGAATATGTCAGTTAGGCAAATTTTGGATGCAACGTTCTGGAGAAGCAACTCTGTGTTCGCCTCTCATTACCTCAGAGAGGTAAGAGTGGAATATGAAAGGTGTTATACCTTGGGCCCATACGTAGCTACGGCTTCTGTATTAGGCAAAGGAGTTACTACCTCCCCTCAACCTTAGCTTTAATATACCTGTGTGTGGATTGGTGTTTTTATGGTTGTCTGAGGACGTCGACTTGTGGCACAGTTCCCTCAGTCTAGATAGATAGTTTATATCTATTCTGCAAGGTTAGGTGGTTAGTTTTAGTAAGGTTGCAGTCTTTAATATAAGGGACGAAGGTAGTTCTGAAGTCTAGTCAAGTTGTTGGTCTCACCCCGTTGACAGACTCGATTGAGTTGTTTTCAGCATGACAGGTCCACTCCTGGCTGACACTCCTAAGGGGAAGCGACTCAAGAAGCAGGAACCTTTGAAGTCAGCTACCTTAGCAGGTAAGGAATCAAGATATTTTTTTCTCCTACAACTTTTTGTTTCCCCAACGATGTTTACTGTCTGTCACCCTCCTCGAAATGTGTGAATATATATATATATATATATATATATATATATATATATATATATATATATATATATATATATATATATATATATATATATATATATATATATATATATATATATATATATAAAACTGCCAGGTAAGTTCTATTTAAAAAATGGAGTTTTTATGATAAAACAAAGTTTTATGAATACCTACCTTGCAGTTATATATATATATTTTAGGGCCCACCCACCTCCCCTCAGGAGACAGGTCGGGCAAAGATGATCTGAGGAACAGAAAACGGGAATGATTCCAATTACCACCCTGTAAGGGTTTTTAACCACCTAACCGCACAACCACCACATGGCGGTTGCCGCGATTATTAAAAAAATTATGCCGAACGTCAGAGACTAAGCTATATATATATAACTGCCAGGTAAGTATTCATAAAACTTTGTTTTTAAATATTAAACTTAGCCGGTGAATATATAAATAGCTGACGTCTCCGACGGCCCGACAGATTCCAAAAACTCGCGAGCGATCGCCATGAAGGTTGCGGGTGTGCCCACCAGCGCCGACTATCGGCCAGATACCGCATATACTTCTCAACCACTCCAGTTCTTCTCTGTCGGTGTCACCGACAACATTGGTTCCGCTCGCTTTAGACCTCGAGTTTTCTACCGAATTGGTGAAGTACTTTGTTTTGGTTGTTTTATTGGCTTTCGCTGTGTTGGTGTGTTTCTTCAATAAAACTCTTGAAACCCTTTTTTGGCTTGTGTTTCTTGTTGATGAACTTAGCTTTAATTTAGATTTTCTCTGGTTGTTCATAATGACTGACCCTTCTCCTGTATATTGCAAGTGAGCGAAAGATTGTAACAAACGTCTTCTCAAGGCCTCTATCGACCCTCATACTGTTTTTTCTAATTGCCGGGGTAAATCCTGCCAATTAGGAGATCGGTGTGAGGAGTGCATGGTCTTGTCGGAATTCGAGTGGCTTGAGTATGAAAAGTATACTCGTAAGCTCGAAAGAGATAGGGTGAGGAGAAGCTCATCTAGATCTTTGGAATTTTCCTCCTCCCATGCCCCTGAACCTAATCCTTCCCCTGTAGTGGTAGTTCCTGAACCCTCTGTTAGCACTCATGAACCTTCAATGCGCGATATGTTTTTAGCGATTGAAGCATTAGGTGAAAAGGTTGAATCCTTAGCCTCGGACAGGAATCAGCTTATGTCCAATGTTAAGTTGTTGAAGTGTCAAAGTGGTAAAGCAGAAAATCTAAGTGGTAAAGTGGAAAGTGCGCAAAATGTGTTTAGTGTTGCGGCCGAAGGTTCGTCTGTTCGTGCTTGTCGCTCCCCTAGTCCAAGACCTCTTTCAGGCTCCCCTGCACCAGGGAGAAGTAATGTCGTAGGACTTAAGGGGGCGAGAGGTGTAAACCGACGTACAGACGTTCCCTCTTTGGTATCAGACGTTTCTCATCAAAAACGTCCTTACCATAAAACGGGTGAGACTAAGTTCTCCTCGTCCTCCGACGACTTGTCGCATAAGAAACCTTGGTGCAAGGTTTCTAGGCCCTTAAAGCGCAAGTCAGTCCCTTCAGGACAGGTCCAGCGTCCTGGCTGTAGCCATTGGGGCAGCTCTGACCACTTGCAGTTATCGGATGGCTGTTCGCCTGTTAAGCGAAAGCGTAACACGGAGTCCGAGGGTCTCGGTAGAGGCAATGTTTTGCCTGCGCAGACGTTACCGACGTCACGGCCCGTTCCGACTCCCGTTGACCCGAAGTGGGTTGTCCTGCGGGACATGCAGTCTAAACTTTCCTCCCTTATGGAAGATTATGAGCATGAACAGGTTCGCGATGATCCTTTGCTTGCTGTTTGCCAGTACGATAAGCGTGACTCTGGCCTTCAGCCGCCTAAACGAGTGTTATCTCGTCCGTATGATGTTAGCGATAACGTTTCTAGGGCTTTGAAACGCGATGCAGATCGTGTTCCTCGTCATTCACGTCAGTCACGTGACGTGGAACCCCCTTTGCCGCAGTCTCGAACTGACGTTCAGCAGCTGTCACCGCAGCCCCGCACTGACGTTCGCTGACCGACTCCGTTGCCTCGACGTGATGTGAAGCAGTTCACCGGTGTGTGAGGGGGAGGTGTAGCTAGCTACCACTCCCCTACCCCCCTGCTAACTAGCGCAGAGGTAATAGACCCTCGTTAAAATTCTAATGGCTCGTCCTTTCAGCTACGCCGAAAGTAAACCCTATGTAAATAGCTAAGGTTTGTATGGTTAGGAAAAATACAAATTATCTCCGAATTTGTCATGTTTGGCCTATGTTCAACCACTTACTTGATCCATTTATTTTTCCAACTGGTTATCTTGTTCTTATTTTGCATTTCTGACCATTATTATTGCTGTAAATCACTCGTTCATGACATTTTCCCACCCTAAAAACCCCGGTTTCCCACGGGGATCCCCCATAATTGTCTTTATATAAGGAGATCCAAAAACTCATGAACAGGTGGTTTGCCCTAATAATGAAGGTCAGAAATGCATAGAACACACGATAACGAGTAGGAAAAATATATGGTTCATATATTTGGCTAGAAATTAAAGTATCATATATTTACCGAAAAGCCTTAGACTAACTTGAATAGGAGGCTTCACCTCACTTAACTTTGGGAAGGAACACCTCCAACTTCCCTAATGTATTGCTTAATTCAGTTTTATAAGCTATGAAAATGTAAGTAAACTAGTATTATGTAGTAGATATTAGTAACAAATACGTTTAAGAAGACTCACCAATCATAATTATGCTGCATTTACGGGACAAAATGAGTTAAGAATTCGATTTAGTGTAACTGTTGATGTCTGGTACTGGCTTTGGTGGTATTTAGTGAAATAGATAGAAAATGTATTAATATTGCCAAGTTGAACAGTTTGCTTAGATATACTGTATGTGGTATGTAGTTAGAAAGGAAATGGTACTATAACATCATAGTGAATAAGAATTTACCATAAGATATGGTTGTTCACATGTTTTTTTTTTTTTTGTTTTATCAATCAATAAAAATATGAAAAGCAATACAATTTCCAAAGTTTAATATTTGTTTGTCCCTATGCAAATACAAACATTTCTTTCTTTAATATCAATATATTTTTTTCAGCGTAGCTTGAATTTAGCCATAAACTTTTGCGCTAGGTGTCAATTATCCGCCGCTAGTTAGCATGGGTGTAAACCGATCACCCCACTCACACACTGGCCCAGTAAAATCCATCGCTTTTGTTTTCAGCTCAGTAGAGTGAAGACGGGCTGTTTCACTCCTTCGTTAAAGGTTAAAGATATCTTGTTTCAGTTCCAGTTTCTTCACATTAGATGCTCACCAGAACATCAGCTGAGCAAGCCCAACACTCTTCTGTAGTGCCCAACCACAGCAGTGGCATCCCCAGAAAACAGCTTAAACTAACGGTCCCATATAAACGTTATAGCCTACAACAGGACATCCAGAAGATGATAAAAAAGAATGCTCTCCAGAAAGTCGATGATGGGAGCCTCGGCTGCTTCAGTTGACTCTCTCTTATTGAGAAGGCGTCTGGAGGTTCGAGACGACCTTTCGGCTCTGAACATGTTTATCAGGCAGAGCAAGTTCAAGATGGGGACAGCAACCTCAGTCGTTCATTCTGTCAGACTAGGAGATTTCATGGTCACTTTGGATCTGAAAGACACATATTTTCAGATCCCAGTCCATCCAGTGTCCAGGAAGTTCCTGTGTGTGGTAGTAGACAGACTAGGAATTGCAGGCTGGTTCTCTGCAGAGTTCCAGCCAAGTGCTTTCACCTCTCCCCATGGTGGCTTTGTGCACTGAGTTCACTTAGCAGGAAGATCCTTGAAATACTCCACTCTACAAGGAAGATCCTTTTTCTCGTCAGCTTGAGAGGCTGGCCTTTCTTTGGTGGTCACCTTCCCAAGGTCCTTGTAAGCTGATTCACGAACCCTCACCTTCTCACTATTGCTTTTCAGAGTTAGGCTCCTCGAAGCAGCCTAGTGATCATGGCAGCTGACTCCCTGAAGTTACAGCCCCACGTCACGGTACTCCCCAGGTACAATGAGCTTCTACGAGACTCGCAAGAGAAAAATTCTTTGAGATACCGCCTCTGGAGTCTGACCATCTAGGGAAAGCGCCAGGTTGGTATGATGTTTGCGAGCGATGTCAGCACACATTCCACCTTAGCCTTGCTCCCCCCCCCCCCACCAGGATATTCATGCCAAATTTTGGTCATGTGCAAGACGACTCGTGCACCTTCTAATGGGGTTCTTTTGGATGTTCGCTTGCCAGTTCACAATACCCTGGCTCACAACCAGCTTTACCCCAGTCTGGTATTTGAAGTGCACACTCAGCCATGAGTGAGCCAAGCTCGCTTGTGCGAAACTGGCTTATTCTTTTCCTTTCCCCACGGTCTAGCTACTGCTTCTTGAGTGTGCTTCACTGCAGTGGTGCTTGTGAGTTCATATTTACACTCCCCAAGAGACTCAGACTATTGCAATAAGCTCACATTTGGACATCCCTCACTAAGAACTCCTTCAGCTGCCCCTATGCCATGGTTCTTGGAGTTCATTCAGACTGTGAAGCAGGCTGCCACCAGTCCTGCTCTAGCTCAATCACCTTGGATTTACAGACCCATAACCCTACCCCTAACTGTGTAAGATTCTCTTGAAGGTTCAAGCCCACCTTTGGAGCCCTGGCATAGGAGCACTCGCCAGATGTGCCCCTTCTCATCCTCCAGTCTCTTGCCCACCTTCACCTACCTGTCACTAAGTACCAACGCTACCTTGACTCGAAGGTTGCCCACAACCATCCTAATACCATAGAAGAAACTGGGTATTATCCCAGTGAAAGTGACAATATTCCAGCTTCATTCTTTTTATTATCCTAAGTAAAAGACTTGGGCTTGTATAATTAGGAAAAAATTCAAATCACTTCCATATTTGTCATTTTTATACCAAATATTTTTTCCATGTTTAAAGGTTATATTAATAGAAATATCTTAATTCAACAGAACAGGGGCACGAATAGCTTCACAACTTTCAGCTGAAAGCAGCTACATTATACCTTCACCTATCAGTAGAAAGAGGACTCCAATTAATACTCCCCGTAGCTACAGAGAGCTTCAGTCCTCTGCCTCCTAGACTTGGGTAAGGATCAATTTAATTTTGTTATATGGGCCAATGTTTTAATTATAGGTTTTAAACATAAGACTTACCTGGTAGTATATATATATATATATATATATATAGTTTTAGTCTCTGATGTCACGGCAGAAAATTCAAAACTCGCGCCAATCGCCGATTGGATAGCCAGGTGTACTACCTGCGCACCCTAGCGAGGTACCTCGGAGCCATCCCCTGTTCCTTTATATTTTCTCTGCCGCCATAGTGGCAATATCGTTGGATTTTTCTCTCGCTGTAACCTGTATATTACAGTTATCTTGGTGATGTACAATTTACTTTTAGCCTTTGCTGATTGGGTTTTATTATTACTGAGTGTTAGTGTTTTAATTTTGTTCGTATCTTTAAAGAGGTAGGATTCTGAGTTTTTTCCTCCTACTGTAAAAACGAACCTACTTTTTTTTTTTTAAACATGACGGCGGTGATACGTCCCGCCAACTCTATGACGTCACAGTCGTGTGACGTTATCTACATAGTACATACATAGTATGACTTGCAAAATTCTTTTATTTGCTTTTTCGTGTAAAGAATGAAAAGGAATTCTATCTTACAATAAGTTTTTAACTTTTAATGTAAAAATTTTTTAAAGAAAATATTTGTCCTTTTAGTATTCATTCTTTAAATCATCAATCTATTTTCAAAGATTAAATAGAACTAGCGTATTGTTAATTTTACGCTGCTTAGTTCTCATGACAATCGAAGCAGTCCCAACATGTCTTGGTAGCGTTCTTTTCGATATTGGGAATTCTAGTATTAGTCTTATATTCATATATATGTTCCAATTGTAAAGTGTAGCAAATCACTATTTTTATGAATAGAACTTACCTGGTAGTTGTATATATATAGCTTAGTCTCTGACGTTCGGAAGAATTTTTTTAAAAATTGCGGCAACCGCCTTATGGTGGTTGTGCGTTTAGGTGGTTAACAACCCTTACAGGGTGGTACTTGAAATCATTGCCGTTTCCTGTTCCTCAGATCATCTCTACTGGCCGGATCGACAACATCGTTGGTCCACCATTGGAGTTTTTCGTTTCGCTTTCCCTGTGTCGCTGTACCGGACTTCTTTTTAGTGAAGTACACTGATTTGGGGATTTGGCAATCGTGTTTCTATTTAATCTGATATTTTTTGGTTTTGTTTAATATGAGTGAGAAACTTCATTTTCGTGTGTGTGCGAATGAGGAATGTAAGGTGAGGTTACCTATAGTTTTGGTAGACCTCACACGGTTTGTTTGGGTTGCTGGGGTTTTGATTGTGCACTGAATAATAGGTGCAAAGAATGTGAGATTTTGAAAGAGAAAGACTGGTTAGCTATGAAGAGCTATGTGCACAAATTAGAGCTAGATAGAGTAAGGATAGCTTCTAGATCTAAATCTAAGTCTTCTAGTGAACCTAGTCTAGATATATCCATTGAACCTTTAATTAATTCCCCTTTGGAAGTTGATCCTTCCCCTGAGGTAGTAACTCCTGCCCCTTCTACAGGATCTGTATCTGCGGATGACCCTCGGTACGCCAGGATGGCGGCCGAGTTGAAGGCTATTAAAGATCAACTTGCGGCCTTAAAAGGTAAGAGTGAGAGTAAAGTTAGTGCTTGTGAAAGTGCAGTCGAGGTGGCGACTGACCGAACCTGTCATTACCCTAGGTCTAGACCTCTACCAAGCTCCCAGGACCAAGGGAGAAGGTACTTCGACGACCGAAAGGGGGTGAGAAGTACGCATCCTCGGTCAGCCGTCACCTCGGACAGTCCTGTTGCAAGTTCCCAGGCTGCTCTTGACCTCCACGGAAAAGGTGTGTCGGATGTGATGGTGTCTTCCCTGAATCCTTTCCCACACGCAAATGGCAATATGAGGCTTTGAGACCGACTAAGAGGTGGTGGAACCGAAATGAACAGTGTTGTTCTCACTCTCCCGGTTCTAGTAGCCACGAACCTTGTCCTTCGGAGGACGATTTGGATACCGTTCCTGTGAAGAGGAGGAAACCAAGGGACTAAAGTCAAGATAGACCAGCGAGAGATCCTTCTCCTTCTACCAGTGCTACTCAACAGCCGTCTTCTTTGGAACCGCAGGATCCAGCAGAAGTCACTAAATCGTATATGACGGTTATGCAAGAGCAACTTTTCTCTTTAGTGCAAGCTTTTAGCCGCCCTCCCTCCCAGTCTGACAGACGTAAGGACGACTCGTTACCTGTCAAGAAGTCAGCATCTAAGAGGGAACGGAGTTCCTCTCCAAGGGAACCTCAGCACGCTTCGTCAAAGGCACGACACCGCGCTTCTTCCTCATCTTCTTGCCTCCAGGAGTCTAGCGATACGCGACGTCAGGACGATTCCGTCTCTCGTTCTCGGTGCCAGGACGATTCCGCCTCTTGCTCTCGGTGCCAGGACAATTCCACCTCTCGCTCTCAGCGCCAGGGCGATCCAGCCTGCTTCTCCAGGACGATGCTGCTTCTCGTCGCCAGGACAATTCCAGCCTGCTTCTCCAGGACGATTGCAGCTCTCGGCGCAAGGACGCTTCCTTCTCTCGGCGCCAGAACGCATCCGCCTACCGCCTCAAGGACTCTTCTAGCGTTCGGCGCCAGGACGCTTCCGACTCGCGGCGCCAGGACGACACCGGCGCTCAGTGCCAGGACGACACCGGCGCTCGGCGCCAGGACGCAAGCGGTTCTCTGTATCAGGCTGCTTGCAGCCCTCTTCTACAGGACGCATCCTAGGATTTTCCTCTTTCGGATTCAGGTGAACCTTCTACCCGAACGAAAGCTGTAGTAGAGGTGGGAGAGGATCTTGATGATGTCTCAGAGGATGAAGACAAGCCTGCTGACGCTGCTGGTGACTACAAGGTTCTCTTTCGCTCCCTCCTTGAGTTGTATAGGGAGGAGTTTCAACCTTCTGCTCCTCGTTCTCCTCAATCTCAGTTTAGCAGGAAGAAGGCCAAGAAACAGTTGGCCTTCATCAAGATGAAGCTCTTTATTTCTGCTAAGAAGGCTCTCGCTAAAGTGGAGGTATGGATGAAGGAGCGTAGACAATCGGTTAAGACCACCTTCTCTTTTCCAACAGCTCATCTTGCTTCGAAAGCTGGCACGTGGTACGAGACTGGAGAACCTCTGGGTCTGGGAGTGCCTGCCTCCTCCCAGGGTGACTTCTCTGGTATTGTGGACTCTGCCAGAAGGCATGCCCTTAACTCGGCTAAAGTTATGTGGTCAATGTCTGAACTTGATCACCTCGTCAAAGGGATTTTTAGAGCGTTTGAGGTTTTTAGTTTTTTGGACTGGTCTCTGGGGACTCTGGCCAGGAAGACAGAGAAAATGGAGGGACACAAGACCTGACGAGTATCATGTCATGCATGGATAAAGCTCTGAGGGATGGGTCTAATGAGTTGGCTTCCCTTTTTTCGGAGGAGTCTTGAAGAAGAGGGCCCTGTTATGTTCCTTTGCTTCGAGATCTGTGACTTTTACGCAGAAATCTGAACTCCTTTACGCCCGCCTTTCACAACATCTCTTACCTGAGGCCCTTGTCAGGGATATTACGCTTTCTCTTGCGCAAAAGGCCACTCAAGACCTCCTATCGCGCTCGGCTTGGAAGCCTTTGCCAGTCACTCCTTCGTCTCTGAAGATAGAGGAGAGAAAATTCCAACAGCCCTTGCGAAGTAGGGCTCCTTCGAGATCTGACTTCAGAGGAAGAAGGCAGGAGTCAGGAGGAAGGACGAATAGAGATTTGTATAGATCCCGCTCCAAGAAATGAAGTGCAAGTCCTCCAGATAACGATAGGTGTAAGACTGTCACGTTTTTGGCAGTCTTGGAAGAGAAGAGGGGCGGACACCTGGTCCCTCTCGGTCATCAAGGAAGGATACAAGATCTCCCTTTTGAAGAAGCCTCCTCTTTCAAATACTCCTCTAGCCTTAGTAGCTCAGCACAGCAGATGCGGTGAAACAAAAGGCTCTTCTGGATCTGGTCGACCAGATGCTGGACAAGGGAGCTATAGAACCAGTTCTGGACCTATCCTCCCCAGGCTTCTACAATCGCCTGTTTCTGGTACCCAAGAACTCGGGTGGATGGAGACCCGTCCTGGATGTCAGCTCAGTGAACGTTTTCGTGTAAAAGATGAAATTTACCATGGAGACGACTCAGTCTGTGCTGGCAGCAGTACGTCCAGGGGACTGGATGGTGTCACTCGATTTGTAGGATGCTTATTTTCACGTCCCCATCCATCCGACTTCAAGGAAATACCTGATATTTATGATCCAGGGCAAGTGCTTCCAGTTCAAGGCACTTTACTTCAGTCTCAGCACTGCTCCTCAAGTCTTCACCAGGATAATGGCGAACGTGGCAGGCTGGCTGCATCAAGGGAATAAGGGTATCTTTTTATCTGGACGATTGGTTGATACGATCACAGTCGAAAGTAAAATGTCTGGAGGACCTACAAAAGACATTCATGATGGCTCAAGAACTGGGTCTCGTCATCAACTGGGAGAAATCTCAGACCGAGCTGAATCAGACTATTCTCTATTTGGGGATAGTTCTGAATTCAGTTCATTTTCGGGCTTCTCCCTCCCAGGAGAGGCAAACCAAGTGCCTCGAGAAGGTCCGAGAATTCTTGAAGAAACAGAAGTGCTCAGCGAAGGAGTGGATGAGTTTACTGGGAACTTTCTCCTTGCTCGAATAGTTTGTCTCTTTGGGGAGACTGCACCTAAGACCTCATCAACACTTCTTATCAAAGGTGTGGAACAGGAAGACACAGGAAGACTCCTTTTCCTTCCCCATTCCAGCAGAGGTCAAGGATCATCTGATGTGGTGGCTGGATCCAGCTTTGTTAGGAGAAGGGATCTCCCTGTACAAGAAGAACCCAGACCTAGTGTTGTTCTCACACACGTCAGAGTCAGGATGGGGAGCAACACTAGGAAGCAAGGAGGGTCAAGCTCTTGGGAAAAGAGTCCGATCGGATGGCACATCAACAGGAAAGAGTTGATGGCCATTCTGTTGGGGCTAAAGGCCTTCAAAGACTCAGTGTCAGGGAAGATAGTGGAGGTCAACTCGGAAACACCACGGCTCTAACTTACATCAGGAAGCAAGGAGGGACTCACTCTCTGTCTCTGTTCGAAACAGCAAGGGAGCTCCTTCTATGGTCGAAGGAAAACAACATAGAACTGTTAACAATATTCGTACAGGGACAAAGGAACGTAAGAGCAGACATGCTCAGCAGGAAAGGGCAAGTTCTTCCCACATAATGGACCCTCAACCAACAGGTCTGTCAGTCTCTCTGGAAGTTGTGGGGGATACCTTTAATAGACCTTTTCGCCTCCAACCAGAACGAGAGGATCCCCAACTACTGCTCCCTAGTCCTGGACAAGGAGGCAATAGTGGTAGACGCCTTTTTTATGGATTGGACGGGGATGGACACAGGCGTTTACCCCGTTCCAGATCATCAATCTGGTCGTCAGGAAATTCGCTCTCCTCGATACAGGACGAATGATCCTAGCAGCTCCATTCTGGCCAGTGAAAGAATGGTTCATGGAAGTGGTGGACATGTTCATGGGCTTCCCAAGAAGCCTTCCTGCAAGTCCAAAGCTTCTCAAACAACCCCACTTCGAGAGGTATCATCAAAACCCTATCGCTCTCAAACTGACTGCCTTCAGACTATCGAGAATTTTGTCAGAGCGAGAGGATTTTCGGCGCAAGCTGCAAAAGCTATCGCCAGAGCGAGGAGGGTCTCTTCACAAAGGGTCTACCAATCTAAGTGGGAGACATTTAGAGCTTGGTGTAGGCAGCAAAAGTTTCCTCAACCACTACCTCCGAGTCAAATTGCGGATTTTTTGTTATACCTCAGACTGGATGCTAAACTGGCAGTATCCACGATCAAAGGCTATAGGAGTATGCTCTCCCCTGTCTGTAGGCATAGAGGCTTAGATTTGTCTCAAAATAAAGACTTGCAAGACCTTGTGAAGTCTTTTGAGATAAATAAACAGGTTCAGCTAAGGCCCCCATCTTGGAACCTGAATGTGGTTCTGAAGTTTCTATGCACCAAGAAGTTTGAACCCATCTCGCAAGCTTCTCTTAGAGATGTAACGAAGAAAACCTTCTTCCTGATGGCTCTAGCCACAGCTAAAAGGGTCAGCGAGGTTCATGCGATTGAAAAACAAGTGGGCTTCAATCAGAATGGAGCGGTTTGTGCTTTAAGGATTGACTTCCTCGCCAAGAACGAGACCCCATCAAAACCCTGGCCGAGGACTTTTGAGGTCCCTAGCTTCACTAATCTAGCAGGTTAAGAGCAGGAGAGGCTCCTCTGTCCGGTTAGAGCCCTTAAAGCTTATTTGTCTCACACTAAGAATGTGAGAGGTGCATCTAGCTCCTTATGGTGCTCAGTGAAAGATCCGCTAAAGCCCCTTTCAATGAACGCTTTGTCTTTTTCCCTGAGGGAGACTATAAGAGAAGCTCACCTCTTGTGTGAGGAAGAGCACTTTGGACTTTTGAAAGTACGAGCTCAAGAAGTGAGAGCTATTGCTACTTCGCTGGCATATCGGAAGAATATGTCAGTTAGGCAAATTTTGGATGCAACGTTCTGGAGAAGCAACTCTGTGTTCGCCTCTCATTACCTCAGAGAGGTAAGAGTGGAATATGAAAGGTGTTATACCTTGGGCCCATACGTAGCTACGGCTTCTGTATTAGGCAAAGGAGTTACTACCTCCCCTCAACCTTAGCTTTAATATACCTGTGTGTGGATTGGTGTTTTTATGGTTGTCTGAGGACGTCGACTTGTGGCACAGTTCCCTCAGTCTAGATAGATAGTTTATATCTATTCTGCAAGGTTAGGTGGTTAGTTTTAGTAAGGTTGCAGTCTTTAATATAAGGGACGAAGGTAGTTCTGAAGTCTAGTCAAGTTGTTGGTCTCACCCCGTTGACAGACTCGATTGAGTTGTTTTCAGCATGACAGGTCCACTCCTGGCTGACACTCCTAAGGGGAAGCGACTCAAGAAGCAGGAACCTTTGAAGTCAGCTACCTTAGCAGGTAAGGAATCAAGATATTTTTTTCTCCTACAACTTTTTGTTTCCCCAACTGTTTACTGTTTCACCCTCCTCGAAATGTGTGAATCAGATATATATATATATATATATATATATATATATATATATATATATATATATATATATATATATATATATATATATATATATATATATATATATATATATATATATATATATATATATATATATATATATATATATATAAAACTGCCAGGTAAGTTCTATTTAAAAAATGGAGTTTTTATGATAAAACAAAGTTTTATGAATACCTACCTTGCAGTTATATATATATATTTTAGGGCCCACCCACCTCCCCTCAGGAGACAGGTCGGGCAAAGATGATCTGAGGAACAGAAAACGGGAATGATTCCAATTACCACCCTGTAAGGGTTTTTAACCACCTAACCGCACAACCACCACATGGCGGTTGCCGCGATTATTAAAAAAATTATGCCGAACGTCAGAGACTAAGCTATATATATATAACTGCCAGGTAAGTATTCATAAAACTTTGTTTTTAAATATTAAACTTAGCCGGTGAATATATAAATAGCTGACGTCTCCGACGGCCCGACAGATTCCAAAAACTCGCGAGCGATCGCCATGAAGGTTGCGGGTGTGCCCACCAGCGCCGACTATCGGCCAGATACCGCATATACTTCTCAACCACTCCAGTTCTTCTCTGTCGGTGTCACCGACAACATTGGTTCCGCTCGCTTTAGACCTCGAGTTTTCTACCGAATTGGTGAAGTACTTTGTTTTGGTTGTTTTATTGGCTTTCGCTGTGTTGGTGTGTTTCTTCAATAAAACTCTTGAAACCCTTTTTTGGCTTGTGTTTCTTGTTGATGAACTTAGCTTTAATTTAGATTTTCTCTGGTTGTTCATAATGGCTGACCCTTCTCCTGTATATTGCAAGTGAGCGAAAGATTGTAACAAACGTCTTCTCAAGGCCTCTATCGACCCTCATACTGTTTGTTCTAATTGCCGGGGTAAATCCTGCCAATTAGGAGATCGGTGTGAGGAGTGCATGGTCTTGTCGGAATTCGAGTGGCTTGAGTATGAAAAGTATACTCGTAAGCTCGAAAGAGATAGGGGGAGGAGAAGCTCATCTAGATCTTTGGAATTTTCCTCCTCCCATGCCCCTGAACCTAATCCTTCCCCTGTAGTGGTAGTTCCTGAACCCTCTGTTAGCACTCATGAACCTTCAATGCGCGATATGTTTTTAGCGATTGAAGCATTAGGTGAAAAGGTTGAATCCTTAGCCTCGGACAGGAATCAGCTTATGTCCAATGTTAAGTTGTTGAAGTGTCAAAGTGGTAAAGCAGAAAATCTAAGTGGTAAAGTGGAAAGTGCGCAAAATGTGTTTAGTGTTGCGGCCGAAGGTTCGTCTGTTCGTGCTTGTCGCTCCCCTAGTCCAAGACCTCTTTCAGGCTCCCCTGCACCAGGGAGAAGTAATGTCGTAGGACTTAAGGGGGCGAGAGGTGTAAACCGACGTACAGACGTTCCCTCTTTGGTATCAGACGTTTCTCATCAAAAACGTCCTTACCATAAAACGGGTGAGACTAAGTTCTCCTCGTCCTCCGACGACTTGTCGCATAAGAAACCTTGGTGCAAGGTTTCTAGGCCCTTAAAGCGCAAGTCAGTCCCTTCAGGACAGGTCCAGCGTCCTGGCTGTAGCCATTGGGGCAGCTCTGACCACTTGCAGTTATCGGATGGCTGTTCGCCTGTTAAGCGAAAGCGTAACACGGAGTCCGAGGGTCTCGGTAGAGGCAATGTTTTGCCTGCGCAGACGTTACCGACGTCACGGCCCGTTCCGACTCCCGTTGACCCGAAGTGGGTTGTCCTGCGGGACATGCAGTCTAAACTTTCCTCCCTTATGGAAGATTATGAGCATGAACAGGTTCGCGATGATCCTTTGCTTGCTGTTTGCCAGTACGATAAGCGTGACTCTGGCCTTCAGCCGCCTAAACGAGTGTTATCTCGTCCGTATGATGTTAGCGATAACGTTTCTAGGGCTTTGAAACGCGATGCAGATCGTGTTCCTCGTCATTCACGTCAGTCACGTGACGTGGAACCCCCTTTGCCGCAGTCTCGAACTGACGTTCAGCAGCTGTCACCGCAGCCCCGCACTGACGTTCGCTGACCGACTCCGTTGCCTCGACGTGATGTGAAGCAGTTCACCGGTGTGTGAGGGGGAGGTGTAGCTAGCTACCACTCCCCTACCCCCCTGCTAACTAGCGCAGAGGTAATAGACCCTCGTTAAAATTCTAATGGCTCGTCCTTTCAGCTACGCCGAAAGTAAACCCTATGTAAATAGCTAAGGTTTGTATGGTTAGGAAAAATACAAATTATCTCCGAATTTGTCATGTTTGGCCTATGTTCAACCACTTACTTGATCCATTTATTTTTCCAACTGGTTATCTTGTTCTTATTTTGCATTTCTGACCATTATTATTGCTGTAAATCACTCGTTCATGACATTTTCCCACCCTAAAAACCCCGGTTTCCCACGGGGATCCCCCATAATTGTCTTTATATAAGGAGATCCAAAAACTCATGAACAGGTGGTTTGCCCTAATAATGAAGGTCAGAAATGCATAGAACACACGATAACGAGTAGGAAAAATATATGGTTCATATATTTGGCTAGAAATTAAAGTATCATATATTTACCGAAAAGCCTTAGACTAACTTGAATAGGAGGCTTCACCTCACTTAACTTTGGGAAGGAACACCTCCAACTTCCCTAATGTATTGCTTAATTCAGTTTTATAAGCTATGAAAATGTAAGTAAACTAGTATTATGTAGTAGATATTAGTAACAAATACGTTTAAGAAGACTCACCAATCATAATTATGCTGCATTTACGGGACAAAATGAGTTAAGAATTCGATTTAGTGTAACTGTTGATGTCTGGTACTGGCTTTGGTGGTATTTAGTGAAATAGATAGAAAATGTATTAATATTGCCAAGTTGAACAGTTTGCTTAGATATACTGTATGTGGTATGTAGTTAGAAAGGAAATGGTAAGGTACTATAACATCATAGTGAATAAGAATTTACCATAAGATATGGTTGTTCACATGTTTTTTTTTTTTTGTTTTATCAATCAATAAAAATATGAAAAGCAATACAATTTCCAAAGTTTAATATTTGTTTGTCCCTATGCAAATACAAACATTTCTTTCTTTAATATCAATATATTTTTTTCAGCGTAGCTTGAATTTAGCCATAAACTTTTGCGCTAGGTGTCAATTATCCGCCGCTAGTTAGCATGGGTGTAAACCGATCACCCCACTCACACACTGGCCCAGTAAAATCCATCGCTTTTGTTTTCAGCTCAGTAGAGTGAAGACGGGCTGTTTCACTCCTTCGTTAAAGGTTAAAGATATCTTGTTTCAGTTCCAGTTTCTTCACATTAGATGCTCACCAGAACATCAGCTGAGCAAGCCCAACACTCTTCTGTAGTGCCCAACCACAGCAGTGGCATCCCCAGAAAACAGCTTAAACTAACGGTCCCATATAAACGTTATAGCCTACAACAGGACATCCAGAAGATGATAAAAAAGAATGCTCTCCAGAAAGTCGATGATGGGAGCCTCGGCTGCTTCAGTTGACTCTCTCTTATTGAGAAGGCGTCTGGAGGTTCGAGACGACCTTTCGGCTCTGAACATGTTTATCAGGCAGAGCAAGTTCAAGATGGGGACAGCAACCTCAGTCGTTCATTCTGTCAGACTAGGAGATTTCATGGTCACTTTGGATCTGAAAGACACATATTTTCAGATCCCAGTCCATCCAGTGTCCAGGAAGTTCCTGTGTGTGGTAGTAGACAGACTAGGAATTGCAGGCTGGTTCTCTGCAGAGTTCCAGCCAAGTGCTTTCACCTCTCCCCATGGTGGCTTTGTGCACTGAGTTCACTTAGCAGGAAGATCCTTGAAATACTCCACTCTACAAGGAAGATCCTTTTTCTCGTCAGCTTGAGAGGCTGGCCTTTCTTTGGTGGTCACCTTCCCAAGGTCCTTGTAAGCTGATTCACGAACCCTCACCTTCTCACTATTGCTTTTCAGAGTTAGGCTCCTCGAAGCAGCCTAGTGATCATGGCAGCTGACTCCCTGAAGTTACAGCCCCACGTCACGGTACTCCCCAGGTACAATGAGCTTCTACGAGACTCGCAAGAGAAAAATTCTTTGAGATACCGCCTCTGGAGTCTGACCATCTAGGGAAAGCGCCAGGTTGGTATGATGTTTGCGAGCGATGTCAGCACACATTCCACCTTAGCCTTGCTCCCCCCCCCCCACCAGGATATTCATGCCAAATTTTGGTCATGTGCAAGACGACTCGTGCACCTTCTAATGGGGTTCTTTTGGATGTTCGCTTGCCAGTTCACAATACCCTGGCTCACAACCAGCTTTACCCCAGTCTGGTATTTGAAGTGCACACTCAGCCATGAGTGAGCCAAGCTCGCTTGTGCGAAACTGGCTTATTCTTTTCCTTTCCCCACGGTCTAGCTACTGCTTCTTGAGTGTGCTTCACTGCAGTGGTGCTTGTGAGTTCATATTTACACTCCCCAAGAGACTCAGACTATTGCAATAAGCTCACATTTGGACATCCCTCACTAAGAACTCCTTCAGCTGCCCCTATGCCATGGTTCTTGGAGTTCATTCAGACTGTGAAGCAGGCTGCCACCAGTCCTGCTCTAGCTCAATCACCTTGGATTTACAGACCCATAACCCTACCCCTAACTGTGTAAGATTCTCTTGAAGGTTCAAGCCCACCTTTGGAGCCCTGGCATAGGAGCACTCGCCAGATGTGCCCCTTCTCATCCTCCAGTCTCTTGCCCACCTTCACCTACCTGTCACTAAGTACCAACGCTACCTTGACTCGAAGGTTGCCCACAACCATCCTAATACCATAGAAGAAACTGGGTATTATCCCAGTGAAAGTGACAATATTCCAGCTTCATTCTTTTTATTATCCTAAGTAAAAGACTTGGGCTTGTATAATTAGGAAAAAATTCAAATCACTTCCATATTTGTCATTTTTATACCAAATATTTTTTCCATGTTTAAAGGTTATATTAATAGAAATATCTTAATTCAACAGAACAGGGGCACGAATAGCTTCACAACTTTCAGCTGAAAGCAGCTACATTATACCTTCACCTATCAGTAGAAAGAGGACTCCAATTAATACTCCCCGTAGCTACAGAGAGCTTCAGTCCTCTGCCTCCTAGACTTGGGTAAGGATCAATTTAATTTTGTTATATGGGCCAATGTTTTAATTATAGGTTTTAAACATAAGACTTACCTGGTAGTATATATATATATATATATATATATATATATATATATATATATATATATAGTTTTAGTCTCTGATGTCACGGCAGAAAATTCAAAACTCGCGCCAATCGCCGATTGGATAGCCAGGTGTACTACCTGCGCACCCTAGCGAGGTACCTCGGAGCCATCCCCTGTTCCTTTATATTTTCTCTGCCGCCATAGTGGCAATATCGTTGGATTTTTCTCTCGCTGTAACCTGTATATTACAGTTATCTTGGTGATGTACAATTTACTTTTAGCCTTTGCTGATTGGGTTTTATTATTACTGAGTGTTAGTGTTTTAATTTTGTTCGTATCTTTAAAGAGGTAGGATTCTGAGTTTTTTGCTCCTACTGTAAAAACGAACCTACTTTTTTTTTTTTAAACATGACGGCGGTGATACGTCCCGCCAACTCTATGACGTCACAGTCGTGTGACGTTATCTACATAGTACATACATAGTATGACTTGCAAAATTCTTTTATTTGCTTTTTCGTGTAAAGAATGAAAAGGAATTCTATCTTACAATAAGTTTTTAACTTTTAATGTAAAAATTTTTTAAAGAAAATATTTGTCCTTTTAGTATTCATTCTTTAAATCATCAATCTATTTTCAAAGATTAAATAGAACTAGCGTATTGTTAATTTTACGCTGCTTAGTTCTCATGACAATCGAAGCAGTCCCAACATGTCTTGGTAGCGTTCTTTTCGATATTGGGAATTCTAGTATTAGTCTTATATTCATATATATATTCCAATTGTAAAGTGTAGCAAATCACTATTTTTATGAATAGAACTTACCTGGTAGTTGTATATATATAGCTTAGTCTCTGACGTTCGGAAGAATTTTTTTAAAAATTGCGGCAACCGCCTTATGGTGGTTGTGCGTTTAGGTGGTTAACAACCCTTACAGGGTGGTACTTGAAATCATTGCCGTTTCCTGTTCCTCAGATCATCTCTACTGGCCGGATCGACAACATCGTTGGTCCACCATTGGAGTTTTTCGTTTCGCTTTCCCTGTGTCGCTGTACCGGACTTCTTTTTAGTGAAGTACACTGATTTGGGGATTTGGCAATCGTGTTTCTATTTAATCTGATATTTTTTGGTTTTGTTTAATATGAGTGAGAAACTTCATTTTCGTGTGTGTGCGAATGAGGAATGTAAGGTGAGGTTACCTATAGTTTTGGTAGATCTCACACGGTTTGTTTGGGTTGCTGGGGTTTTGATTGTGCACTGAATAATAGGTGCAAAGAATGTGAGATTTTGAAAGAGAAAGACTGGTTAGCTATGAAGAGCTATGTGCACAAATTAGAGCTAGATAGAGTAAGGATAGCTTCTAGATCTAAATCTAAGTCTTCTAGTGAACCTAGTCTAGATATATCCATTGAACCTTTAATTAATTCCCCTTTGGAAGTTGATCCTTCCCCTGAGGTAGTAACTCCTGCCCCTTCTACAGGATCTGTATCTGCGGATGACCCTCGGTACGCCAGGATGGCGGCCGAGTTGAAGGCTATTAAAGATCAACTTGCGGCCTTAAAAGGTAAGAGTGAGAGTAAAGTTAGTGCTTGTGAAAGTGCAGTCGAGGTGGCGACTGACCGAACCTGTCATTACCCTAGGTCTAGACCTCTACCAAGCTCCCAGGACCAAGGGAGAAGGTACTTCGACGACCGAAAGGGGGTGAGAAGTACGCATCCTCGGTCAGCCGTCACCTCGGACAGTCCTGTTGCAAGTTCCCAGGCTGCTCTTGACCTCCACGGAAAAGGTGTGTCGGATGTGATGGTGTCTTCCCTGAATCCTTTCCCACACGCAAATGGCAATATGAGGCTTTGAGACCGACTAAGAGGTGGTGGAACCGAAATGAACAGTGTTGTTCTCACTCTCCCGGTTCTAGTAGCCACGAACCTTGTCCTTCGGAGGACGATTTGGATACCGTTCCTGTGAAGAGGAGGAAACCAAGGGACTAAAGTCAAGATAGACCAGCGAGAGATCCTTCTCCTTCTACCAGTGCTACTCAACAGCCGTCTTCTTTGGAACCGCAGGATCCAGCAGAAGTCACTAAATCGTATATGACGGTTATGCAAGAGCAACTTTTCTCTTTAGTGCAAGCTTTTAGCCGCCCTCCCTCCCAGTCTGACAGACGTAAGGACGACTCGTTACCTGTCAAGAAGTCAGCATCTAAGAGGGAACGGAGTTCCTCTCCAAGGGAACCTCAGCACGCTTCGTCAAAGGCACGACACCGCGCTTCTTCCTCATCTTCTTGCCTCCAGGAGTCTAGCGATACGCGACGTCAGGACGATTCCGTCTCTCGTTCTCGGTGCCAGGACGATTCCGCCTCTTGCTCTCGGTGCCAGGACAATTCCACCTCTCGCTCTCAGCGCCAGGGCGATCCAGCCTGCTTCTCCAGGACGATGCTGCTTCTCGTCGCCAGGACAATTCCAGCCTGCTTCTCCAGGACGATTGCAGCTCTCGGCGCAAGGACGCTTCCTTCTCTCGGCGCCAGAACGCATCCGCCTACCGCCTCAAGGACTCTTCTAGCGTTCGGCGCCAGGACGCTTCCGACTCGCGGCGCCAGGACGACACCGGCGCTCAGTGCCAGGACGACACCGGCGCTCGGCGCCAGGACGCAAGCGGTTCTCTGTATCAGGCTGCTTGCAGCCCTCTTCTACAGGACGCATCCTAGGATTTTCCTCTTTCGGATTCAGGTGAACCTTCTACCCGAACGAAAGCTGTAGTAGAGGTGGGAGAGGATCTTGATGATGTCTCAGAGGATGAAGACAAGCCTGCTGACGCTGCTGGTGACTACAAGGTTCTCTTTCGCTCCCTCCTTGAGTTGTATAGGGAGGAGTTTCAACCTTCTGCTCCTCGTTCTCCTCAATCTCAGTTTAGCAGGAAGAAGGCCAAGAAACAGTTGGCCTTCATCAAGATGAAGCTCTTTATTTCTGCTAAGAAGGCTCTCGCTAAAGTGGAGGTATGGATGAAGGAGCGTAGACAATCGGTTAAGACCACCTTCTCTTTTCCAACAGCTCATCTTGCTTCGAAAGCTGGCACGTGGTACGAGACTGGAGAACCTCTGGGTCTGGGAGTGCCTGCCTCCTCCCAGGGTGACTTCTCTGGTATTGTGGACTCTGCCAGAAGGCATGCCCTTAACTCGGCTAAAGTTATGTGGTCAATGTCTGAACTTGATCACCTCGTCAAAGGGATTTTTAGAGCGTTTGAGGTTTTTAGTTTTTTGGACTGGTCTCTGGGGACTCTGGCCAGGAAGACAGAGAAAATGGAGGGACACAAGACCTGACGAGTATCATGTCATGCATGGATAAAGCTCTGAGGGATGGGTCTAATGAGTTGGCTTCCCTTTTTTCGGAGGAGTCTTGAAGAAGAGGGCCCTGTTATGTTCCTTTGCTTCGAGATCTGTGACTTTTACGCAGAAATCTGAACTCCTTTACGCCCGCCTTTCACAACATCTCTTACCTGAGGCCCTTGTCAGGGATATTACGCTTTCTCTTGCGCAAAAGGCCACTCAAGACCTCCTATCGCGCTCGGCTTGGAAGCCTTTGCCAGTCACTCCTTCGTCTCTGAAGATAGAGGAGAGAAAATTCCAACAGCCCTTGCGAAGTAGGGCTCCTTCGAGATCTGACTTCAGAGGAAGAAGGCAGGAGTCAGGAGGAAGGACGAATAGAGAGTTGTATAGATCCCGCTCCAAGAAATGAAGTGCAAGTCCTCCAGATAACGATAGGTGTAAGACTGTCACGTTTTTGGCAGTCTTGGAAGAGAAGAGGGGCGGACACCTGGTCCCTCTCGGTCATCAAGGAAGGATACAAGATCTCCCTTTTGAAGAAGCCTCCTCTTTCAAATACTCCTCTAGCCTTAGTAGCTCAGCACAGCAGATGCGGTGAAACAAAAGGCTCTTCTGGATCTGGTCGACCAGATGCTGGACAAGGGAGCTATAGAACCAGTTCTGGACCTATCCTCCCCAGGCTTCTACAATCGCCTGTTTCTGGTACCCAAGAACTCGGGTGGATGGAGACCCGTCCTGGATGTCAGCTCAGTGAACGTTTTCGTGTAAAAGATGAAATTTACCATGGAGACGACTCAGTCTGTGCTGGCAGCAGTACGTCCAGGGGACTGGATGGTGTCACTCGATTTGTAGGATGCTTATTTTCACGTCCCCATCCATCCGACTTCAAGGAAATACCTGATATTTATGATCCAGGGCAAGTGCTTCCAGTTCAAGGCACTTTACTTCAGTCTCAGCACTGCTCCTCAAGTCTTCACCAGGATAATGGCGAACGTGGCAGGCTGGCTGCATCAAGGGAATAAGGGTATCTTTTTATCTGGACGATTGGTTGATACGATCACAGTCGAAAGTAAAATGTCTGGAGGACCTACAAAAGACATTCATGATGGCTCAAGAACTGGGTCTCGTCATCAACTGGGAGAAATCTCAGACCGAGCTGAATCAGACTATTCTCTATTTGGGGATAGTTCTGAATTCAGTTCATTTTCGGGCTTCTCCCTCCCAGGAGAGGCAAACCAAGTGCCTCGAGAAGGTCCGAGAATTCTTGAAGAAACAGAAGTGCTCAGCGAAGGAGTGGATGAGTTTACTGGGAACTTTCTCCTTGCTCGAATAGTTTGTCTCTTTGGGGAGACTGCACCTAAGACCTCATCAACACTTCTTATCAAAGGTGTGGAACAGGAAGACACAGGAAGACTCCTTTTCCTTCCCCATTCCAGCAGAGGTCAAGGATCATCTGATGTGGTGGCTGGATCCAGCTTTGTTAGGAGAAGGGATCTCCCTGTACAAGAAGAACCCAGACCTAGTGTTGTTCTCACACACGTCAGAGTCAGGATGGGGAGCAACACTAGGAAGCAAGGAGGGTCAAGCTCTTGGGAAAAGAGTCCGATCGGATGGCACATCAACAGGAAAGAGTTGATGGCCATTCTGTTGGGGCTAAAGGCCTTCAAAGACTCAGTGTCAGGGAAGATAGTGGAGGTCAACTCGGAAACACCACGGCTCTAACTTACATCAGGAAGCAAGGAGGGACTCACTCTCTGTCTCTGTTCGAAACAGCAAGGGAGCTCCTTCTATGGTCGAAGGAAAACAACATAGAACTGTTAACAATATTCGTACAGGGACAAAGGAACGTAAGAGCAGACATGCTCAGCAGGAAAGGGCAAGTTCTTCCCACATAATGGACCCTCAACCAACAGGTCTGTCAGTCTCTCTGGAAGTTGTGGGGGATACCTTTAATAGACCTTTTCGCCTCCAACCAGAACAAGAGGATCCCCAACTACTGCTCCCTAGTCCTGGACAAGGAGGCAATAGTGGTAGACGCCTTTTTTATGGATTGGACGGGGATGGACACAGGCGTTTACCCCGTTCCAGATCATCAATCTGGTCGTCAGGAAATTCGCTCTCCTCGATACAGGACGAATGATCCTAGCAGCTCCATTCTGGCCAGTGAAAGAATGGTTCATGGAAGTGGTGGACATGTTCATGGGCTTCCCAAGAAGCCTTCCTGCAAGTCCAAAGCTTCTCAAACAACCCCACTTCGAGAGGTATCATCAAAACCCTATCGCTCTCAAACTGACTGCCTTCAGACTATCGAGAATTTTGTCAGAGCGAGAGGATTTTCGGCGCAAGCTGCAAAAGCTATCGCCAGAGCGAGGAGGGTCTCTTCACAAAGGGTCTACCAATCTAAGTGGGAGACATTTAGAGCTTGGTGTAGGCAGCAAAAGTTTCCTCAACCACTACCTCCGAGTCAAATTGCGGATTTTTTGTTATACCTCAGACTGGATGCTAAACTGGCAGTATCCACGATCAAAGGCTATAGGAGTATGCTCTCCCCTGTCTGTAGGCATAGAGGCTTAGATTTGTCTCAAAATAAAGACTTGCAAGACCTTGTGAAGTCTTTTGAGATAAATAAACAGGTTCAGCTAAGGCCCCCATCTTGGAACCTGAATGTGGTTCTGAAGTTTCTATGCACCAAGAAGTTTGAACCCATCTCGCAAGCTTCTCTTAGAGATGTAACGAAGAAAACCTTCTTCCTGATGGCTCTAGCCACAGCTAAAAGGGTCAGCGAGGTTCATGCGATTGAAAAACAAGTGGGCTTCAATCAGAATGGAGCGGTTTGTGCTTTAAGGATTGACTTCCTCGCCAAGAACGAGACCCCATCAAAACCCTGGCCGAGGACTTTTGAGGTCCCTAGCTTCACTAATCTAGCAGGTTAAGAGCAGGAGAGGCTCCTCTGTCCGGTTAGAGCCCTTAAAGCTTATTTGTCTCACACTAAGAATGTGAGAGGTGCATCTAGCTCCTTATGGTGCTCAGTGAAAGATCCGCTAAAGCCCCTTTCAATGAACGCTTTGTCTTTTTCCCTGAGGGAGACTATAAGAGAAGCTCACCTCTTGTGTGAGGAAGAGCACTTTGGACTTTTGAAAGTACGAGCTCAAGAAGTGAGAGCTATTGCTACTTCGCTGGCATATCGGAAGAATATGTCAGTTAGGCAAATTTTGGATGCAACGTTCTGGAGAAGCAACTCTGTGTTCGCCTCTCATTACCTCAGAGAGGTAAGAGTGGAATATGAAAGGTGTTATACCTTGGGCCCATACGTAGCTACGGCTTCTGTATTAGGCAAAGGAGTTACTACCTCCCCTCAACCTTAGCTTTAATATACCTGTGTGTGGATTGGTGTTTTTATGGTTGTCTGAGGACGTCGACTTGTGGCACAGTTCCCTCAGTCTAGATAGATAGTTTATATCTATTCTGCAAGGTTAGGTGGTTAGTTTTAGTAAGGTTGCAGTCTTTAATATAAGGGACGAAGGTAGTTCTGAAGTCTAGTCAAGTTGTTGGTCTCACCCCGTTGACAGACTCGATTGAGTTGTTTTCAGCATGACAGGTCCACTCCTGGCTGACACTCCTAAGGGGAAGCGACTCAAGAAGCAGGAACCTTTGAAGTCAGCTACCTTAGCAGGTAAGGAATCAAGATATTTTTTTCTCCTACAACTTTTTGTTTCCCCAACGATGTTTACTGTCTGTCACCCTCCTCGAAATGTGTGAACGATATATATATATATATATATATATATATATATATATATATATATATATATATATATATATATATATATATATATATATATATATATATATATATATATATATATATATATATATATATATATATATATATATATATATAAAACTGCCAGGTAAGTTCTATTTAAAAAATGGAGTTTTTATGATAAAACAAAGTTTTATGAATACCTACCTTGCAGTTATATATATATATTTTAGGGCCCACCCACCTCCCCTCAGGAGACAGGTCGGGCAAAGATGATCTGAGGAACAGAAAACGGGAATGATTCCAATTACCACCCTGTAAGGGTTTTTAACCACCTAACCGCACAACCACCACATGGCGGTTGCCGCGATTATTAAAAAAATTATGCCGAACGTCAGAGACTAAGCTATATATATATAACTGCCAGGTAAGTATTCATAAAACTTTGTTTTTAAATATTAAACTTAGCCGGTGAATATATAAATAGCTGACGTCTCCGACGGCCCGACAGATTCCAAAAACTCGCGAGCGATCGCCATGAAGGTTGCGGGTGTGCCCACCAGCGCCGACTATCGGCCAGATACCGCATATACTTCTCAACCACTCCAGTTCTTCTCTGTCGGTGTCACCGACAACATTGGTTCCGCTCGCTTTAGACCTCGAGTTTTCTACCGAATTGGTGAAGTACTTTGTTTTGGTTGTTTTATTGGCTTTCGCTGTGTTGGTGTGTTTCTTCAATAAAACTCTTGAAACCCTTTTTTGGCTTGTGTTTCTTGTTGATGAACTTAGCTTTAATTTAGATTTTCTCTGGTTGTTCATAATGGCTGACCCTTCTCCTGTATATTGCAAGTGAGCGAAAGATTGTAACAAACGTCTTCTCAAGGCCTCTATCGACCCTCATACTGTTTGTTCTAATTGCCGGGGTAAATCCTGCCAATTAGGAGATCGGTGTGAGGAGTGCATGGTCTTGTCGGAATTCGAGTGGCTTGAGTATGAAAAGTATACTCGTAAGCTCGAAAGAGATAGGGGGAGGAGAAGCTCATCTAGATCTTTGGAATTTTCCTCCTCCCATGCCCCTGAACCTAATCCTTCCCCTGTAGTGGTAGTTCCTGAACCCTCTGTTAGCACTCATGAACCTTCAATGCGCGATATGTTTTTAGCGATTGAAGCATTAGGTGAAAAGGTTGAATCCTTAGCCTCGGACAGGAATCAGCTTATGTCCAATGTTAAGTTGTTGAAGTGTCAAAGTGGTAAAGCAGAAAATCTAAGTGGTAAAGTGGAAAGTGCGCAAAATGTGTTTAGTGTTGCGGCCGAAGGTTCGTCTGTTCGTGCTTGTCGCTCCCCTAGTCCAAGACCTCTTTCAGGCTCCCCTGCACCAGGGAGAAGTAATGTCGTAGGACTTAAGGGGGCGAGAGGTGTAAACCGACGTACAGACGTTCCCTCTTTGGTATCAGACGTTTCTCATCAAAAACGTCCTTACCATAAAACGGGTGAGACTAAGTTCTCCTCGTCCTCCGACGACTTGTCGCATAAGAAACCTTGGTGCAAGGTTTCTAGGCCCTTAAAGCGCAAGTCAGTCCCTTCAGGACAGGTCCAGCGTCCTGGCTGTAGCCATTGGGGCAGCTCTGACCACTTGCAGTTATCGGATGGCTGTTCGCCTGTTAAGCGAAAGCGTAACACGGAGTCCGAGGGTCTCGGTAGAGGCAATGTTTTGCCTGCGCAGACGTTACCGACGTCACGGCCCGTTCCGACTCCCGTTGACCCGAAGTGGGTTGTCCTGCGGGACATGCAGTCTAAACTTTCCTCCCTTATGGAAGATTATGAGCATGAACAGGTTCGCGATGATCCTTTGCTTGCTGTTTGCCAGTACGATAAGCGTGACTCTGGCCTTCAGCCGCCTAAACGAGTGTTATCTCGTCCGTATGATGTTAGCGATAACGTTTCTAGGGCTTTGAAACGCGATGCAGATCGTGTTCCTCGTCATTCACGTCAGTCACGTGACGTGGAACCCCCTTTGCCGCAGTCTCGAACTGACGTTCAGCAGCTGTCACCGCAGCCCCGCACTGACGTTCGCTGACCGACTCCGTTGCCTCGACGTGATGTGAAGCAGTTCACCGGTGTGTGAGGGGGAGGTGTAGCTAGCTACCACTCCCCTACCCCCCTGCTAACTAGCGCAGAGGTAATAGACCCTCGTTAAAATTCTAATGGCTCGTCCTTTCAGCTACGCCGAAAGTAAACCCTATGTAAATAGCTAAGGTTTGTATGGTTAGGAAAAATACAAATTATCTCCGAATTTGTCATGTTTGGCCTATGTTCAACCACTTACTTGATCCATTTATTTTTCCAACTGGTTATCTTGTTCTTATTTTGCATTTCTGACCATTATTATTGCTGTAAATCACTCGTTCATGACATTTTCCCACCCTAAAAACCCCGGTTTCCCACGGGGATCCCCCATAATTGTCTTTATATAAGGAGATCCAAAAACTCATGAACAGGTGGTTTGCCCTAATAATGAAGGTCAGAAATGCATAGAACACACGATAACGAGTAGGAAAAATATATGGTTCATATATTTGGCTAGAAATTAAAGTATCATATATTTACCGAAAAGCCTTAGACTAACTTGAATAGGAGGCTTCACCTCACTTAACTTTGGGAAGGAACACCTCCAACTTCCCTAATGTATTGCTTAATTCAGTTTTATAAGCTATGAAAATGTAAGTAAACTAGTATTATGTAGTAGATATTAGTAACAAATACGTTTAAGAAGACTCACCAATCATAATTATGCTGCATTTACGGGACAAAATGAGTTAAGAATTCGATTTAGTGTAACTGTTGATGTCTGGTACTGGCTTTGGTGGTATTTAGTGAAATAGATAGAAAATGTATTAATATTGCCAAGTTGAACAGTTTGCTTAGATATACTGTATGTGGTATGTAGTTAGAAAGGAAATGGTAAGGTACTATAACATCATAGTGAATAAGAATTTACCATAAGATATGGTTGTTCACATGTTTTTTTTTTTTTGTTTTATCAATCAATAAAAATATGAAAAGCAATACAATTTCCAAAGTTTAATATTTGTTTGTCCCTATGCAAATACAAACATTTCTTTCTTTAATATCAATATATTTTTTTCAGCGTAGCTTGAATTTAGCCATAAACTTTTGCGCTAGGTGTCAATTATCCGCCGCTAGTTAGCATGGGTGTAAACCGATCACCCCACTCACACACTGGCCCAGTAAAATCCATCGCTTTTGTTTTCAGCTCAGTAGAGTGAAGACGGGCTGTTTCACTCCTTCGTTAAAGGTTAAAGATATCTTGTTTCAGTTCCAGTTTCTTCACATTAGATGCTCACCAGAACATCAGCTGAGCAAGCCCAACACTCTTCTGTAGTGCCCAACCACAGCAGTGGCATCCCCAGAAAACAGCTTAAACTAACGGTCCCATATAAACGTTATAGCCTACAACAGGACATCCAGAAGATGATAAAAAAGAATGCTCTCCAGAAAGTCGATGATGGGAGCCTCGGCTGCTTCAGTTGACTCTCTCTTATTGAGAAGGCGTCTGGAGGTTCGAGACGACCTTTCGGCTCTGAACATGTTTATCAGGCAGAGCAAGTTCAAGATGGGGACAGCAACCTCAGTCGTTCATTCTGTCAGACTAGGAGATTTCATGGTCACTTTGGATCTGAAAGACACATATTTTCAGATCCCAGTCCATCCAGTGTCCAGGAAGTTCCTGTGTGTGGTAGTAGACAGACTAGGAATTGCAGGCTGGTTCTCTGCAGAGTTCCAGCCAAGTGCTTTCACCTCTCCCCATGGTGGCTTTGTGCACTGAGTTCACTTAGCAGGAAGATCCTTGAAATACTCCACTCTACAAGGAAGATCCTTTTTCTCGTCAGCTTGAGAGGCTGGCCTTTCTTTGGTGGTCACCTTCCCAAGGTCCTTGTAAGCTGATTCACGAACCCTCACCTTCTCACTATTGCTTTTCAGAGTTAGGCTCCTCGAAGCAGCCTAGTGATCATGGCAGCTGACTCCCTGAAGTTACAGCCCCACGTCACGGTACTCCCCAGGTACAATGAGCTTCTACGAGACTCGCAAGAGAAAAATTCTTTGAGATACCGCCTCTGGAGTCTGACCATCTAGGGAAAGCGCCAGGTTGGTATGATGTTTGCGAGCGATGTCAGCACACATTCCACCTTAGCCTTGCTCCCCCCCCCCCACCAGGATATTCATGCCAAATTTTGGTCATGTGCAAGACGACTCGTGCACCTTCTAATGGGGTTCTTTTGGATGTTCGCTTGCCAGTTCACAATACCCTGGCTCACAACCAGCTTTACCCCAGTCTGGTATTTGAAGTGCACACTCAGCCATGAGTGAGCCAAGCTCGCTTGTGCGAAACTGGCTTATTCTTTTCCTTTCCCCACGGTCTAGCTACTGCTTCTTGAGTGTGCTTCACTGCAGTGGTGCTTGTGAGTTCATATTTACACTCCCCAAGAGACTCAGACTATTGCAATAAGCTCACATTTGGACATCCCTCACTAAGAACTCCTTCAGCTGCCCCTATGCCATGGTTCTTGGAGTTCATTCAGACTGTGAAGCAGGCTGCCACCAGTCCTGCTCTAGCTCAATCACCTTGGATTTACAGACCCATAACCCTACCCCTAACTGTGTAAGATTCTCTTGAAGGTTCAAGCCCACCTTTGGAGCCCTGGCATAGGAGCACTCGCCAGATGTGCCCCTTCTCATCCTCCAGTCTCTTGCCCACCTTCACCTACCTGTCACTAAGTACCAACGCTACCTTGACTCGAAGGTTGCCCACAACCATCCTAATACCATAGAAGAAACTGGGTATTATCCCAGTGAAAGTGACAATATTCCAGCTTCATTCTTTTTATTATCCTAAGTAAAAGACTTGGGCTTGTATAATTAGGAAAAAATTCAAATCACTTCCATATTTGTCATTTTTATACCAAATATTTTTTCCATGTTTAAAGGTTATATTAATAGAAATATCTTAATTCAACAGAACAGGGGCACGAATAGCTTCACAACTTTCAGCTGAAAGCAGCTACATTATACCTTCACCTATCAGTAGAAAGAGGACTCCAATTAATACTCCCCGTAGCTACAGAGAGCTTCAGTCCTCTGCCTCCTAGACTTGGGTAAGGATCAATTTAATTTTGTTATATGGGCCAATGTTTTAATTATAGGTTTTAAACATAAGACTTACCTGGTAGTATATATATATATATATATATATAGTTTTAGTCTCTGATGTCACGGCAGAAAATTCAAAACTCGCGCCAATCGCCGATTGGATAGCCAGGTGTACTACCTGCGCACCCTAGCGAGGTACCTCGGAGCCATCCCCTGTTCCTTTATATTTTCTCTGCCGCCATAGTGGCAATATCGTTGGATTTTTCTCTCGCTGTAACCTGTATATTACAGTTATCTTGGTGATGTACAATTTACTTTTAGCCTTTGCTGATTGGGTTTTATTATTACTGAGTGTTAGTGTTTTAATTTTGTTCGTATCTTTAAAGAGGTAGGATTCTGAGTTTTTTGCTCCTACTGTAAAAACGAACCTACTTTTTTTTTTTTAAACATGACGGCGGTGATACGTCCCGCCAACTCTATGACGTCACAGTCGTGTGACGTTATCTACATAGTACATACATAGTATGACTTGCAAAATTCTTTTATTTGCTTTTTCGTGTAAAGAATGAAAAGGAATTCTATCTTACAATAAGTTTTTAACTTTTAATGTAAAAATTTTTTAAAGAAAATATTTGTCCTTTTAGTATTCATTCTTTAAATCATCAATCTATTTTCAAAGATTAAATAGAACTAGCGTATTGTTAATTTTACGCTGCTTAGTTCTCATGACAATCGAAGCAGTCCCAACATGTCTTGGTAGCGTTCTTTTCGATATTGGGAATTCTAGTATTAGTCTTATATTCATATATATATTCCAATTGTAAAGTGTAGCAAATCACTATTTTTATGAATAGAACTTACCTGGTAGTTGTATATATATAGCTTAGTCTCTGACGTTCGGAAGAATTTTTTTAAAAATTGCGGCAACCGCCTTATGGTGGTTGTGCGTTTAGGTGGTTAACAACCCTTACAGGGTGGTACTTGAAATCATTGCCGTTTCCTGTTCCTCAGATCATCTCTACTGGCCGGATCGACAACATCGTTGGTCCACCATTGGAGTTTTTCGTTTCGCTTTCCCTGTGTCGCTGTACCGGACTTCTTTTTAGTGAAGTACACTGATTTGGGGATTTGGCAATCGTGTTTCTATTTAATCTGATATTTTTTGGTTTTGTTTAATATGAGTGAGAAACTTCATTTTCGTGTGTGTGCGAATGAGGAATGTAAGGTGAGGTTACCTATAGTTTTGGTAGATCTCACACGGTTTGTTTGGGTTGCTGGGGTTTTGATTGTGCACTGAATAATAGGTGCAAAGAATGTGAGATTTTGAAAGAGAAAGACTGGTTAGCTATGAAGAGCTATGTGCACAAATTAGAGCTAGATAGAGTAAGGATAGCTTCTAGATCTAAATCTAAGTCTTCTAGTGAACCTAGTCTAGATATATCCATTGAACCTTTAATTAATTCCCCTTTGGAAGTTGATCCTTCCCCTGAGGTAGTAACTCCTGCCCCTTCTACAGGATCTGTATCTGCGGATGACCCTCGGTACGCCAGGATGGCGGCCGAGTTGAAGGCTATTAAAGATCAACTTGCGGCCTTAAAAGGTAAGAGTGAGAGTAAAGTTAGTGCTTGTGAAAGTGCAGTCGAGGTGGCGACTGACCGAACCTGTCATTACCCTAGGTCTAGACCTCTACCAAGCTCCCAGGACCAAGGGAGAAGGTACTTCGACGACCGAAAGGGGGTGAGAAGTACGCATCCTCGGTCAGCCGTCACCTCGGACAGTCCTGTTGCAAGTTCCCAGGCTGCTCTTGACCTCCACGGAAAAGGTGTGTCGGATGTGATGGTGTCTTCCCTGAATCCTTTCCCACACGCAAATGGCAATATGAGGCTTTGAGACCGACTAAGAGGTGGTGGAACCGAAATGAACAGTGTTGTTCTCACTCTCCCGGTTCTAGTAGCCACGAACCTTGTCCTTCGGAGGACGATTTGGATACCGTTCCTGTGAAGAGGAGGAAACCAAGGGACTAAAGTCAAGATAGACCAGCGAGAGATCCTTCTCCTTCTACCAGTGCTACTCAACAGCCGTCTTCTTTGGAACCGCAGGATCCAGCAGAAGTCACTAAATCGTATATGACGGTTATGCAAGAGCAACTTTTCTCTTTAGTGCAAGCTTTTAGCCGCCCTCCCTCCCAGTCTGACAGACGTAAGGACGACTCGTTACCTGTCAAGAAGTCAGCATCTAAGAGGGAACGGAGTTCCTCTCCAAGGGAACCTCAGCACGCTTCGTCAAAGGCACGACACCGCGCTTCTTCCTCATCTTCTTGCCTCCAGGAGTCTAGCGATACGCGACGTCAGGACGATTCCGTCTCTCGTTCTCGGTGCCAGGACGATTCCGCCTCTTGCTCTCGGTGCCAGGACAATTCCACCTCTCGCTCTCAGCGCCAGGGCGATCCAGCCTGCTTCTCCAGGACGATGCTGCTTCTCGTCGCCAGGACAATTCCAGCCTGCTTCTCCAGGACGATTGCAGCTCTCGGCGCAAGGACGCTTCCTTCTCTCGGCGCCAGAACGCATCCGCCTACCGCCTCAAGGACTCTTCTAGCGTTCGGCGCCAGGACGCTTCCGACTCGCGGCGCCAGGACGACACCGGCGCTCAGTGCCAGGACGACACCGGCGCTCGGCGCCAGGACGCAAGCGGTTCTCTGTATCAGGCTGCTTGCAGCCCTCTTCTACAGGACGCATCCTAGGATTTTCCTCTTTCGGATTCAGGTGAACCTTCTACCCGAACGAAAGCTGTAGTAGAGGTGGGAGAGGATCTTGATGATGTCTCAGAGGATGAAGACAAGCCTGCTGACGCTGCTGGTGACTACAAGGTTCTCTTTCGCTCCCTCCTTGAGTTGTATGGGGAGGAGTTTCAACCTTCTGCTCCTCGTTCTCCTCAATCTCAGTTTAGCAGGAAGAAGGCCAAGAAACAGTTGGCCTTCATCAAGATGAAGCTCTTTATTTCTGCTAAGAAGGCTCTCGCTAAAGTGGAGGTATGGATGAAGGAGCGTAGACAATCGGTTAAGACCACCTTCTCTTTTCCAACAGCTCATCTTGCTTCGAAAGCTGGCATGTGGTACGAGACTGGAGAACCTCTGGGTCTGGGAGTGCCTGCCTCCTCCCAGGGTGACTTCTCTGGTATTGTGGACTCTGCCAGAAGGCATGCCCTTAACTCGGCTAAAGTTATGTGGTCAATGTCTGAACTTGATCACCTCGTCAAAGGGATTTTTAGAGCGTTTGAGGTTTTTAGTTTTTTGGACTGGTCTCTGGGGACTCTGGCCAGGAAGACAGAGAAAATGGAGGGACACAAGACCTGACGAGTATCATGTCATGCATGGATAAAGCTCTGAGGGATGGGTCTAATGAGTTGGCTTCCCTTTTTTCGGAGGAGTCTTGAAGAAGAGGGCCCTGTTATGTTCCTTTGCTTCGAGATCTGTGACTTTTACGCAGAAATCTGAACTCCTTTACGCCCGCCTTTCACAACATCTCTTACCTGAGGCCCTTGTCAGGGATATTACGCTTTCTCTTGCGCAAAAGGCCACTCAAGACCTCCTATCGCGCTCGGCTTGGAAGCCTTTGCCAGTCACTCCTTCGTCTCTGAAGATAGAGGAGAGAAAATTCCAACAGCCCTTGCGAAGTAGGGCTCCTTCGAGATCTGACTTCAGAGGAAGAAGGCAGGAGTCAGGAGGAAGGACGAATAGAGATTTGTATAGATCCCGCTCCAAGAAATGAAGTGCAAGTCCTCCAGATAACGATAGGTGTAAGACTGTCACGTTTTTGGCAGTCTTGGAAGAGAAGAGGGGCGGACACCTGGTCCCTCTCGGTCATCAAGGAAGGATACAAGATCTCCCTTTTGAAGAAGCCTCCTCTTTCAAATACTCCTCTAGCCTTAGTAGCTCAGCACAGCAGATGCGGTGAAACAAAAGGCTCTTCTGGATCTGGTCGACCAGATGCTGGACAAGGGAGCTATAGAACCAGTTCTGGACCTATCCTCCCCAGGCTTCTACAATCGCCTGTTTCTGGTACCCAAGAACTCGGGTGGATGGAGACCCGTCC
Organism: Palaemon carinicauda; assembly: GCF_036898095.1. Taxonomy (NCBI): domain Eukaryota; kingdom Metazoa; phylum Arthropoda; class Malacostraca; order Decapoda; family Palaemonidae; genus Palaemon; species Palaemon carinicauda. The sequence goes on from NC_090739.1 coordinate 121,579,605, forward strand.
TGGATGTCAGCTCAGTGAACGTTTTCGTGTAAAAGATGAAATTTACCATGGAGACGACTCAGTCTGTGCTGGCAGCAGTACGTCCAGGGGACTGGATGGTGTCACTCGATTTGTAGGATGCTTATTTTCACGTCCCCATCCATCCGACTTCAAGGAAATACCTGATATTTATGATCCAGGGCAAGTGCTTCCAGTTCAAGGCACTTTACTTCAGTCTCAGCACTGCTCCTCAAGTCTTCACCAGGATAATGGCGAACGTGGCAGGCTGGCTGCATCAAGGGAATAAGGGTATCTTTTTATCTGGACGATTGGTTGATACGATCACAGTCGAAAGTAAAATGTCTGGAGGACCTACAAAAGACATTCATGATGGCTCAAGAACTGGGTCTCGTCATCAACTGGGAGAAATCTCAGACCGAGCTGAATCAGACTATTCTCTATTTGGGGATAGTTCTGAATTCAGTTCATTTTCGGGCTTCTCCCTCCCAGGAGAGGCAAACCAAGTGCCTCGAGAAGGTCCGAGAATTCTTGAAGAAACAGAAGTGCTCAGCGAAGGAGTGGATGAGTTTACTGGGAACTTTCTCCTTGCTCGAATAGTTTGTCTCTTTGGGGAGACTGCACCTAAGACCTCATCAACACTTCTTATCAAAGGTGTGGAACAGGAAGACACAGGAAGACTCCTTTTCCTTCCCCATTCCAGCAGAGGTCAAGGATCATCTGATGTGGTGGCTGGATCCAGCTTTGTTAGGAGAAGGGATCTCCCTGTACAAGAAGAACCCAGACCTAGTGTTGTTCTCACACACGTCAGAGTCAGGATGGGGAGCAACACTAGGAAGCAAGGAGGGTCAAGCTCTTGGGAAAAGAGTCCGATCGGATGGCACACCAACAGGAAAGAGTTGATGGCCATTCTGTTGGGGCTAAAGGCCTTCAAAGACTCAGTGTCAGGGAAGATAGTGGAGGTCAACTCGGAAACACCACGGCTCTAACTTACATCAGGAAGCAAGGAGGGACTCACTCTCTGTCTCTGTTCGAAACAGCAAGGGAGCTCCTTCTATGGTCGAAGGAAAACAACATAGAACTGTTAACAATATTCGTACAGGGACAAAGGAACGTAAGAGCAGACATGCTCAGCAGGAAAGGGCAAGTTCTTCCCACATAATGGACCCTCAACCAACAGGTCTGTCAGTCTCTCTGGAAGTTGTGGGGGATACCTTTAATAGACCTTTTCGCCTCCAACCAGAACAAGAGGATCCCCAACTACTGCTCCCTAGTCCTGGACAAGGAGGCAATAGTGGTAGACGCCTTTTTTATGGATTGGACGGGGATGGACACAGGCGTTTACCCCGTTCCAGATCATCAATCTGGTCGTCAGGAAATTCGCTCTCCTCGATACAGGACGAATGATCCTAGCAGCTCCATTCTGGCCAGTGAAAGAATGGTTCATGGAAGTGGTGGACATGTTCATGGGCTTCCCAAGAAGCCTTCCTGCAAGTCCAAAGCTTCTCAAACAACCCCACTTCGAGAGGTATCATCAAAACCCTATCGCTCTCAAACTGACTGCCTTCAGACTATCGAGAATTTTGTCAGAGCGAGAGGATTTTCGGCGCAAGCTGCAAAAGCTATCGCCAGAGCGAGGAGGGTCTCTTCACAAAGGGTCTACCAATCTAAGTGGGAGACATTTAGAGCTTGGTGTAGGCAGCAAAAGTTTCCTCAACCACTACCTCCGAGTCAAATTGCGGATTTTTTGTTATACCTCAGACTGGATGCTAAACTGGCAGTATCCACGATCAAAGGCTATAGGAGTATGCTCTCCCCTGTCTGTAGGCATAGAGGCTTAGATTTGTCTCAAAATAAAGACTTGCAAGACCTTGTGAAGTCTTTTGAGATAAATAAACAGGTTCAGCTAAGGCCCCCATCTTGGAACCTGAATGTGGTTCTGAAGTTTCTATGCACCAAGAAGTTTGAACCCATCTCGCAAGCTTCTCTTAGAGATGTAACGAAGAAAACCTTCTTCCTGATGGCTCTAGCCACAGCTAAAAGGGTCAGCGAGGTTCATGCGATTGAAAAACAAGTGGGCTTCAATCAGAATGGAGCGGTTTGTGCTTTAAGGATTGACTTCCTCGCCAAGAACGAGACCCCATCAAAACCCTGGCCGAGGACTTTTGAGGTCCCTAGCTTCACTAATCTAGCAGGTTAAGAGCAGGAGAGGCTCCTCTGTCCGGTTAGAGCCCTTAAAGCTTATTTGTCTCACACTAAGAATGTGAGAGGTGCATCTAGCTCCTTATGGTGCTCAGTGAAAGATCCGCTAAAGCCCCTTTCAATGAACGCTTTGTCTTTTTCCCTGAGGGAGACTATAAGAGAAGCTCACCTCTTGTGTGAGGAAGAGCACTTTGGACTTTTGAAAGTACGAGCTCAAGAAGTGAGAGCTATTGCTACTTCGCTGGCATATCGGAAGAATATGTCAGTTAGGCAAATTTTGGATGCAACGTTCTGGAGAAGCAACTCTGTGTTCGCCTCTCATTACCTCAGAGAGGTAAGAGTGGAATATGAAAGGTGTTATACCTTGGGCCCATACGTAGCTACGGCTTCTGTATTAGGCAAAGGAGTTACTACCTCCCCTCAACCTTAGCTTTAATATACCTGTGTGTGGATTGGTGTTTTTATGGTTGTCTGAGGACGTCGACTTGTGGCACAGTTCCCTCAGTCTAGATAGATAGTTTATATCTATTCTGCAAGGTTAGGTGGTTAGTTTTAGTAAGGTTGCAGTCTTTAATATAAGGGACGAAGGTAGTTCTGAAGTCTAGTCAAGTTGTTGGTCTCACCCCGTTGACAGACTCGATTGAGTTGTTTTCAGCATGACAGGTCCACTCCTGGCTGACACTCCTAAGGGGAAGCGACTCAAGAAGCAGGAACCTTTGAAGTCAGCTACCTTAGCAGGTAAGGAATCAAGATATTTTTTTCTCCTACAACTTTTTGTTTCCCCAACGATGTTTACTGTCTGTCACCCTCCTCGAAATGTGTGAATCAGCTATATATATATATATATATATATATATATATATATATATATATATATATATATATATATATATATATATATATATATATATATATATATATATATATATATATATATATATATATATATAAAACTGCCAGGTAAGTTCTATTTAAAAAATGGAGTTTTTATGATAAAACAAAGTTTTATGAATACCTACCTTGCAGTTATATATATATATTTTAGGGCCCACCCACCTCCCCTCAGGAGACAGGTCGGGCAAAGATGATCTGAGGAACAGAAAACGGGAATGATTCCAATTACCACCCTGTAAGGGTTTTTAACCACCTAACCGCACAACCACCACATGGCGGTTGCCGCGATTATTAAAAAAATTATGCCGAACGTCAGAGACTAAGCTATATATATATAACTGCCAGGTAAGTATTCATAAAACTTTGTTTTTAAATATTAAACTTAGCCGGTGAATATATAAATAGCTGACGTCTCCGACGGCCCGACAGATTCCAAAAACTCGCGAGCGATCGCCATGAAGGTTGCGGGTGTGCCCACCAGCGCCGACTATCGGCCAGATACCGCATATACTTCTCAACCACTCCAGTTCTTCTCTGTCGGTGTCACCGACAACATTGGTTCCGCTCGCTTTAGACCTCGAGTTTTCTACCGAATTGGTGAAGTACTTTGTTTTGGTTGTTTTATTGGCTTTCGCTGTGTTGGTGTGTTTCTTCAATAAAACTCTTGAAACCCTTTTTTGGCTTGTGTTTCTTGTTGATGAACTTAGCTTTAATTTAGATTTTCTCTGGTTGTTCATAATGGCTGACCCTTCTCCTGTATATTGCAAGTGAGCGAAAGATTGTAACAAACGTCTTCTCAAGGCCTCTATCGACCCTCATACTGTTTGTTCTAATTGCCGGGGTAAATCCTGCCAATTAGGAGATCGGTGTGAGGAGTGCATGGTCTTGTCGGAATTCGAGTGGCTTGAGTATGAAAAGTATACTCGTAAGCTCGAAAGAGATAGGGTGAGGAGAAGCTCATCTAGATCTTTGGAATTTTCCTCCTCCCATGCCCCTGAACCTAATCCTTCCCCTGTAGTGGTAGTTCCTGAACCCTCTGTTAGCACTCATGAACCTTCAATGCGCGATATGTTTTTAGCGATTGAAGCATTAGGTGAAAAGGTTGAATCCTTAGCCTCGGACAGGAATCAGCTTATGTCCAATGTTAAGTTGTTGAAGTGTCAAAGTGGTAAAGCAGAAAATCTAAGTGGTAAAGTGGAAAGTGCGCAAAATGTGTTTAGTGTTGCGGCCGAAGGTTCGTCTGTTCGTGCTTGTCGCTCCCCTAGTCCAAGACCTCTTTCAGGCTCCCCTGCACCAGGGAGAAGTAATGTCGTAGGACTTAAGGGGGCGAGAGGTGTAAACCGACGTACAGACGTTCCCTCTTTGGTATCAGACGTTTCTCATCAAAAACGTCCTTACCATAAAACGGGTGAGACTAAGTTCTCCTCGTCCTCCGACGACTTGTCGCATAAGAAACCTTGGTGCAAGGTTTCTAGGCCCTTAAAGCGCAAGTCAGTCCCTTCAGGACAGGTCCAGCGTCCTGGCTGTAGCCATTGGGGCAGCTCTGACCACTTGCAGTTATCGGATGGCTGTTCGCCTGTTAAGCGAAAGCGTAACACGGAGTCCGAGGGTCTCGGTAGAGGCAATGTTTTGCCTGCGCAGACGTTACCGACGTCACGGCCCGTTCCGACTCCCGTTGACCCGAAGTGGGTTGTCCTGCGGGACATGCAGTCTAAACTTTCCTCCCTTATGGAAGATTATGAGCATGAACAGGTTCGCGATGATCCTTTGCTTGCTGTTTGCCAGTACGATAAGCGTGACTCTGGCCTTCAGCCGCCTAAACGAGTGTTATCTCGTCCGTATGATGTTAGCGATAACGTTTCTAGGGCTTTGAAACGCGATGCAGATCGTGTTCCTCGTCATTCACGTCAGTCACGTGACGTGGAACCCCCTTTGCCGCAGTCTCGAACTGACGTTCAGCAGCTGTCACCGCAGCCCCGCACTGACGTTCGCTGACCGACTCCGTTGCCTCGACGTGATGTTGAGCGTCTGTCACCGCAGTCAGAAGTTGTTTTTCCTGCTCAGACCCTGCAGTCAATGCAGTCTCGACGTGATGTCGAACGGCAATCAACTCAGGCTGTTGTTGTTTGTCAGTCACAAGACTTTCAGTCTTTGCAGCCGCGGTGTGACGTCTTTTCCTCAGCTGTTGCTGCTGCTCCATCGCATGTTGACATAGCCTGTCAAGCGTTGCCTCCTCGGCATGTCTCTCCGTATAGCGAGACTCGGCAGTTGTCGGACGAAGTTCCGTCGGATGAGGAAGTCGTTGATCCCCTTCCAACTGATATGCCTTTGGGGACTTTTTCGGATGGAGAGGAGGCTAAAGTTGCTCAGCCCTCTCTTGATTTTAAAAAGATCATGCTTATTTTTAAGGAACTTTTTCCTGATCATTTTGTGTCTGCTGCTCCTCGTTCGCCCCCATCAAAGTTCACGCTGGGCCTAGCTGCTTCGACGCTGTCGTTCACAAAGCTAGTGCTCTCTCGCTCTTCTAAGAGAGCTTTGCGTTTACTAGGCGACTGGTTGATGACTAGGAGGAGTTTGGGGAAGTCAGCTTTTGCTTTTCCCCCTTTTAAACTGGCTTCTCGCGCGAGCGTCTGGTATGACACGGGAGAAGTTCTCGGCTTGGGAGTACCTGCCTCTGCCCAGGGAGACTTCTCAAGCCTCGTAGACTCTCCTCGTCGTCTGGCCATGAGACGCTCGAAATTTTGCTGGTCCTCTTCAGACCTAGATCATCTTCTCAAAGGAGTTTATCAGGCCTTTGAAGTTTTCAACTTCTTGGATTGGTCGCTGGGAGCCTTGAGCAGGAAGATCTCTTCAGCTGACCGTGGTGTCTCTGTGCAAATTATGTCCTGCATGGACAAAGCTATCCTTGATGGCTCTAAGGAACTCCCCGCTACTTTTACGGCAGGAGTCCTTAAGAAGAGGGAGACTCTTTGTTCGTTCCTGTCTGCAGGTGTAACTCCTTGTCAAAGGTCAGACCTACTCTTTGCGCCGTTGTCTTCTGCCCTGTTCCCACAGCAGTTGATTAAGGATATCGCAGCATCTCTAGTGCAGAAGGATACCCATGATTTGATGGCCACGTCTGCGCGTAAGGCTGCTCCTTCGTCCTCTTATGTCGTTAGACCTAAGTTCGATACTCCAGCGACGAGATTTATCCCACCCTTTCGTGGCAGAGCTCCCAGTAAGGGAGGCTCTCGTGCCGATAGTACAAGAGGTAAGAGGAGAGGATCTAAGTCCTCCCGTGGCAGAGTCTGACTGCCCACGTCCTCAGACAGCAGTAGGGGCCAGATTAACCAACTTCTGGCAGGCCTGGGAGAAGAGGGGTGCAGACCGGGAGTCTGTTTTGTTGCTAATGGAGGGGTACAAAATACCTTTTGTACGAAGACCTCCTCTAGTAAAAGTCCCTATAGACCTCTCTCCCAGGTATCGAGAGGAGTCAAAGAGACAGGCATTACATCTGCAGGTGTCTCAGTTGCTAGAGAAGGGGGCGATGGTGAAAGTCTCGGACCTTCAATCACCGGGGTTTTATAACCGTCTCTTCCTAGTTCCAAAGCATACAGGAGGTTGGAGGCCGGTGCTGGATGTCAGTGCTCTCAACATGTTTGTTGTCAAAACAAAATTTACGATGGAGACCACCAAATCCGTTCTGGCAGCAGTCAGAGAGGGAGACTGGGTGGTCTCTCTCGATTTGCAGGATGCGTACTTCCACATTCCTATACACCCAGATTCTCAGTCGTATCTGAGGTTTGTATACAGGAATGTGGTGTACCAATTCCGAGCACTGTGCTTCGGCCTCAGCCCTGCTCCTCTTGTTTTTACGAGGCTCATGAGAAATGTAGCAAAATTCCTACATTTGTTGGGGATTCGAGCCTCCCTGTACCTGGACGACTGGTTACTCAGAGCGTCGTCCCGTCATCGCTGTCTGCAGGACCTACAGTGGACGTTGGATCTTGCAAAGGAGTTGGGCCTATTGGTGAACATAGAGAAGTCTCAGCTGACTCCCTCCCAAACGATTCTCTATTTGGGGATGGAGACACAGAGTCTAGCTTTTCGGGCTTTTCCGTCTGCCAACAGGATAGAGCAAGCCTTGCTCAAAGTCCGTCTCATGCGAGTGAAAGACCATTGCTCTGTGAGAAGCTGGATGAGCCTCCTAGGGACGCTTTCATCCCTGGAACAGTTTATCTCTCTAGGGAGACTTCACCTACGCTCTCTCCAGTTCCATTTAGACTCCGATTGGAACAAGGACAAAACTTTGGAGGCGGTCTCGATCCCGATCTCCGAGCCAGTCAAGACTTGCCTGAGCTGGTGGGACAGCAATATACATCTTCGAGAAGGTCTGGAATGTTCGGGTCTTTGGACGGCAGACCAGAGGAGCCTTCACATCAACTGCAAGGAGCTGTTGGCTGTTCATTTAGCACTGACGAGTTTCGAGAGTCTGCTTCGAAACAAGGTGGTAGAAGTGAATGCGGACAATACCACGGCCTTGGCTTACATCTCCAGGCAAGGAGGCACTCACTCCCACGCTCTTTTCGTCATCGCAAGGGACCTCCTCATCTGGTCAAAAGATCGAGGCATCTCACTGTTGACGAGGTTCGTCGAAGGGAAATTAAACGTCTTGGCGGACTGTCTCAGTCGGAGAGGTCAGGTGATCCCTACAGAGTGGACCCTCCACAAGGATGTGTGCAAGAGTCTTTGGATGACTTGGGGTCAGCCCACCATCGACCTCTTTGCGACCTCGATGACCAAAAGGCTCCCGACTTATTGCTCTCCAGTCCCAGATCCAGAGGCGGCCCACATAGATGCCTTTCTGTTGGACTGGTCTCACCTGGACGCTTACGCATTTCCGCCGTTCAAGATCCTCAACAAGGTGTTGCAGAAGTTCGCCTCTCACGAAGGGACAAGGTTGACGTTGGTTGCTCACCTCTGGCCCGCGAGAGAGTGGTTCACAGAGGTACTTCTATGGCTGGTAGTCGTCCCAAGGAGTCTGCCTTTACGGATGGATCTCTTACGGCAGCCTCACGTAAAGAGACTTCATCAAAGCCTCCCGCGCTTCGTCTGACTGCCTTCAGACTATCGAAAGACTCTCAAGAGCTCGAGGATTTTCGAAGGAGGCAGCCAGAGCGATCGCGAGGGCTAGGAGATCATCTACTATCAAGGTCTACCAGTCGAAGTGGGAGGTATTTAGAGATTGGTGCAAGTCCTACTCTATTTCCTCATCCAGTACCTCTGTAGCGCAGATTGCGGATTTTCTCCTGCATCTGAGAAATGTTCGCTCCCTCTCTGCTCCCACCATTAAAGGCTACAGAAGCATGTTGGCTTCTGTCTTCAGACATAGAGGCTTGGATCTTTCAAATAACAAAGATCTCCAAGACCTCCTTAAGTCTTTCGAGACCTCTAAGGAGCGTCGTATTTCAACTCCTGCTTGGAACTTAGACGTGGTCCTACAGTTCCTAATGTCAGACAGGTTTGAGCCGTTAAATTCAGCCTCCCTGAAGGATCTTACCCTCAAGACACTTTTTTTGGTGAGCTTGGCTTCGGCTAAAAGGGTCAGTGAAATCCATGCTTTTAGTAAGAACATCGGCTTCTCGATGAATAAAGCGATTTGTTCTCTTCAACTTGGTTTTTTGGCCAAGAACGAACTTCCGTCTCGTCCTTGGCCTAAATCTTTTGAAATACCTAGTCTTTTAGAGATCGTAGGTAACGAAGTTGAAAGAGTGCTGTGCCCCGTTAGAGCTCTCAAGTTTTACTTGGCTAGAACTAAACCATTACGAGGTTGTTCTGAGGCTTTATGGTGCTCCGTTAAGAAGCCCTCATTGCCCATGTCTAAGAATGCGTTATCGTACTTTGTTAGACTTTTAATCCGGGAGGCACATTCTCATTTAAGTGAGAAAGATCGTAGTTTGCTTAAGGTCAAGACTCGCGAAGTGAGAGCAATAGCGACTTCGGTGGCTTTTAAGCAAAACAGATCTCTTCGAAGTATTATCGACGCGACCTTTTTGAGGAGCAAGTCAGTGTTCGCTTCATTTTACTTAAAAGACGTCCAGACTCTTTATGAGGACTACTACACACTGGGTCCATTCGTTGCAGCGAGTTCAGTGGTGGGTGAGGGTTCTACCACTACATTCCCCTAATCCCAATATCCTTTTAATCTTTCGCAATCTTTTTGGTTTGGCGGGTGGTCAAATGTTGTTTCTTGAGAGCGCCCAGATTAAGGGTATTGATGAGGTCCTGTTGTAGGGGTGTTCGCCCTGGATATAACAGCTCCTGGGAGTCTTTCAGCATCCTGAGAGGATGGCTGGGCTTCGTGAGGAAAGCGGACTAATGAGGCAGAGTAATCATCACAGTCAGCTTCCTTACCAGGTACCTATACTTAAGTTGGTTTTTTATGAAATATTTGTCAAAAAACTCTCGAGCATATACGCCTTTATTGTATTAATACTAGTCTCTACCCACCACCATGGGTGTGAATCAGCTATTTATATATTCACCGGCTAAGTTTAATATTTAGAAATTATATTTTCATTATAAAATAAATTTTTGAATATACTTACCCGGTGAATATATAATATTAAAGGCCCTCCCTTCCTCCCCGATAGAGACCCAGCGGACTGAGAAGAACTGGAGTGGTTGAGAAGTATATGCGGTATCTGGCCGATAGTTGGCAATGGTGGGCACACCCGCAACCTTCATGGCGATTTTTCGCGAGTTTTTGGAATCTGTCGGGCCGTCGGAGACGTCAGCTATTTATATATTCACCAGGTAAGTATATTCAAAAATTTATTTTATAATGAAAATATCATTTTATCATAAAAACTCCATTTTTTGGAACCCTTAAGATTTAAGGGTTGTTTACATTTATATATATATGTTATTTCTATATCTGTTCTTTTTAATCAGAGCAAATCACTATTTTTGGGAACCCTTAGGAATTAAGGGTTGATTACATATATTTATATGTTATTCCTATATCTGTTCATTTTAATCTTATAACATATAGCTTTCCCGGTGGTTGTATGTAACTACCGGGTAGGTATTTATAACATTTAATTTTACCGGTGGTTATATATAACTACCGGGTGAGTGTGTTTTAAACACAAGACTTGCCCGGTGGTTATTTTTATGTGACCACCGGGAAAGTATGTTTGAAAGTTTATTTTATTATGAAATATCATTTTACATGAAAATATCAGTTTAATATTTTATAAAAATATTTTGTTACAATTTATATAGAAAGTACTAGAGACGATATTGCATTCTCATTCAAGCCCTTGGCAGAAGAGTAAGTTCTCTCACAACGAGCAGGGCTAATTATGGTCTTTTGTGTAAAAGTTTAAAAGTGCAAGTTTCAGTGCTAAATTAGTGCAGTGAATTTATTCAGCACAGTGGACGTCGTTTTCCTAGCCTTAGACCTCTTCCAAGCTCCCCAACCCCTGGGAGAAGGAATGTCGATCGGCGAAAGGAAACAAGAGGTGTTAGCTCACGAGCAGACATCCTCTAGAGCGTTCCTGTTGACGTTCCCAAGAACGTTCGCCCTTGCCATGGTAAAGCAAAGAGCGTTGGACGTTAAGCTACTAACACTGCTGTTAGAGTTTTGCATTGCATCACATTTGCTGATAATAGCAATACTATAAGTCATAGATATTCGCTGATAATAACAATGCTTACGAACCAACATAGACACGGTTTTTGTCCCAGAGCACCAGTCGGCCATGAGAACTCTGATCGGAAGTCATTGAACCGAACGCGCCGAGTGGCATAATGAAGATAATTTTGCTTTAACGCTCGGCGCTAGGTCTTTCAGGACGCTCAGCGCCACGTCTTTCAGGACGATCGGCGCCACGTCTTGCAGGACGATCGGCGCCACGTCTTTCAGGACGATCGGGGCCTCGTCTTTCAGGACGCTCGGCGCCTCGTCTTTCAGGACGCTCGGCGCCTCGTCTTTCAGGACGCTCGGCGCCTCGTCTTTCAGGACGCTCGGCGCCTCGTCTTTCAGGACGCTCGGCGCCACGTCTTACAAGATCTTTGTCGGAGGAAAACATTGGTGATCACTTTTCTCCTGTTGAATTATTTGAGATTATTAGAAGGAGAAGATTCTATGTCCTTCTACTGTATGTTCTTCACTTGATTTAGAAACTCATGAAAGTTTTTAATGATTAGCTTCCAAATTATTTTGTGCCTGTTGCTCCACGTTCGCCACCCTCTGAATTTACACGTGGTCATCAATGGAGCTTTAAGGATGATGGGAGACTGGTTGGAATCTCAGAAGGACCAAGGAAAGACAGCTTTCTCTTTTCCTCTGAATAAACTGGCCTCTAGATCTTGTATCTGGTACGAGATTATTATTATTATTATTATTTCTAGCCAAGCTACAACCCTAATTGGAAAAGCAAGATGCTTTAAGCCCAAGGGCTCCAATAGGGAAAAAATAGCCCAGTGAGGAAAGGAAATAAGGAGATAAATAAGTGATGAGAATAAATTATCAATAAATCATTCTTAAAACAGTGACAACATCAAAACATATGTCCTATATAAACTATTAACGTTAAAAAGAGATATGTCTAGCCACGTTAAGGTCGAGGACCTTGTGGCAGCCTCACAGAGACTTTTACAGCCCCCTGGGTGGATTGCTGAGTCTCTCAAGGAATGCAGGTAAATGAGGCATATAAACCTATGAAGCCAGCTTCCTTATCAGGTATGCCAGGATAGCAAGGGTGGAGGTCTAGCCACGTTAATGTCAAGCACCTTGTGGCAGCCCCACAGAGATTTTTACAGCCCCCTGGGTGGATCGCTGAGTCTCTTAAGGAATACAGGCAATGAGGCAGGATAACTTTGAATCAGAAGTCAGTACACACCACCCCTTTTTTCTTTCTCTCTTCTCCCTCAAGAGTTGGTCAAAGACACAGGTTTTGGTGTCTTAATCAGCAAGAATGTTTCTGCATACTTTTTCTCTAAACAGCACAGACAACAGTAGGAGCCAGACTTAACTACTTCTGGCGAGCCTGGGAGAGGAGAGGAGCAGACCTTTGGTACATGCTATTACTAAAGGATGGATGCGAAATCTATTTCCTAGTGAAACCTCCGTTGTTAGTTACTCCGATAAGACCTCTCTACCAAACAGACTTTGCAATATCAAATGTCTCTCTTTCGGGAGAGGGAGGCTTTTGTCCGGTCGTGGATGTAACTGCTCTCAACGCCTTCGTTCAGAAGTCAAAGTTCTCCATGAAGACATCGAAATCATGAACTATAAAAAGACTCATGTCAGCCTGGTCACAGGGCGAAGCAGAGTCTAACTGCTTTCGCCTTCAGGCAGTAGAGCCAGACTACACAACTTCTGGCAATCTTGGGAGAAGAGGGGAGCAGACCTTTGGTCAGTACATCTTCTGAAGGAGAATTACAATTTCCTTTTATAGGGAAGCCTCCTTTAGTTTTAGCTCCAATAGATCTCTCTCCCAGATCTAGAGAGGAGTCTAAGAGGCAGGCTATGCAATCAAACTTTATCTGAGGTTTGTTTACAAGGAGGAAAGGGGGAAGAATGTGTCAGTTTCGGGCCGTGTGTTTTGGTCTCAGCTCCGCCCCTCTAATGTTCACGAAACTTTTGTTAAATGTAGCAGAATACTGCACTTCTCAGAGCTCATTCTTACGATCTTCATGAAGGATTTTCAGATAACGTTGAGCCTATCAGAAGAATTGGGTCTTCCTGTCAACAAGACGAGTCTCTTCTAACACCAGGACGCTCGGCGCCACGTTTTATAGGACGTTCGGCGTCTTGCTCTGTTAACCTCTCGGTGCCACGTCTTACAGGACGCTCAGCGCCACACCTTCCAGGACACTCGGCGCCACGTCTTAGAGGACGCTCGGCGCCTCGTCTTTCAGGACGCTCAGCGCCACGTCTTTCAGGACGCTCGACGTCGAAGATCCAGCATGAGGCATGACATTGAACATGAGAACCTCGGACTTTGTGATGACACTAGTCGAATCGAATGTCGAGATCAAGGACGCCTTAGTTCCGATCTCTTTGATCACGAAAGTTTTTATCGAGCGTCTAGCCTTAGAACAACGCGGCGACATAGGCGGTGATCTGGGTTTCCTTGACACCAGAAGTCAGGACCTTAAAGAGATGTATCCTGATAAACACAACGTCACTACTTCCGTTAAATCTTCTGACACCATCACAAAAGATACTTTATTTAAGGATGGTGATTCAGAGTCAAGTTTTTTCGGGCTTTTATGTCTCCTCTTAGAACGGAGCAAGCCGTCTTGAAACTGCAGTCTTTTCTAAAGATACAGAAATGTTCTGCTAGGAAGTGGATGAGTTTGTTGGGAAACCTCTCCTCTTTGGGAGGGTTTTTTTTTCCCTGGGAAGGCTGAATCTTTCTTTGTGACCATTAACATGTCACTTTTCATCTTAGTTTTCCTGGACCAGGGTTCGTTTCTCGGCCAGTCAGAAGCTAGAAGCTACTGTCCTTGTGTGATTTTTCTTCGTCCTCTCCAATTCAACCTCAACTCAAGAGGATGGTTCACAGAGATACTGGAATGAATGATGGACTCTCCTAGAAGCCTTCCTTTAGAGTAGATTACTAAGACAACCTCTCTTGGAAAGGTACCTTTCAAGTCTCCTAGCTCTTCATCTAACTACCTTCAGTCTATCGAAAATTCACAGGAGCTAGACATTTTTCGAAGGAGGCAGCCAGGGCTTTTACAAGGCAATAAGGACTTCTACCATCAGGATTTATCAATCCAAGTGGGAGGTTTTAGAGATTGGTGCAGAGTCAACTCCGTTTTTTTCTTCCAGTATCTTTACAGCTCAGATTGCTGACTTCCTGTTGTACTTTCGAAGGAAGCTCATTTGTTCATCCTCTTCCATCAAGGGATACAGGAGTCTGTTAGCGACTGTAGTCAGACACAGTATCTTGGATTTTTCAAATGATAAAGTCCTACAGGTACTTCTTAAATCGTTTGAAACATCGAAACAACCAGGATTCACTAGCCTCGATTCTGGATATAATCCTGAAGTTTCTTATGAGTGACAGACTTGAGCTCTTGCATTCTTCTTCATTTAAGGACCTCACGATGAAAATAATTTTTTTTGTTAGTCTGCGACAGCTAAAAGAGTTAGTGAATTCATGCGTTTAGTAAAAACGTTGGCTTTCGAGATAACGAAGCTATCTGCTCATTGCAGTTAGGCTTCCTCGCCAAGAATGACCACTCTTCTCAACCTTGACCCAAGGCTTTTGAGTTTCCGAATCTTTCGGAGGTGGTTGGCGAGGAGTTGGAGAGAGTCCTGTGTCCAGTAAGAGCCCCGAAGTTATATCTGGGCAGAATGTAAGAGTTGCGAGGCAAGTCGAAAGCTCTTTGGTGCTCAAGCAAGACGCCCTCGTTACAGATGTCAAGAATGTCCTTTCATTCTTCATCAGACTCTTATAAGAGAGGCTCATACGCATTACAGTGAGACTGGCCTCAAGTTTTTAAAGGTCAAGATGCATGAAGTTAGTGCTGTAACAACTTCAGTGGCCTTCAAGCAGAATAGATTGTGGCAGACCATTATGGACACAACCTTTTGGAGGAGTAAATCTGTGTTCACTCCACACTATTTGAAACGTGTCCAGACTCTTTATGAGGACTGCTATACTCTGGGACCATTCGTAACAGCGAGTGCAGTAGTGTGGGAAGGATCCACCACTATGTTCCCATAATCCTAATACCTTTTTCTTCTCTTGGAACTTTTATATTTTTGTGGTTGTTTGTGGAGATTGCGACAGTCTCCCACAATCATTGATTTTAGTCAGGTGGTCAGTTTGTTCCTTGAGAGCGCCCGGAAAAAGGGTATTATTGGAAAAGATCCTGTCACATAGAGGTTT
>NC_090739.1:121599591-121640449 GCF_036898095.1 Palaemon carinicauda
TGTGAGAGCATTCTTCTCTTTTCATCTGAGCAATCACCTTCGGATCCAGAGTCTTGTGAGAGTGCTTCCCGCACAGAAGTGATAGAGTACCTTGTTATCACTTTTTGAAGGGATCCAAAGAGGGAGAGTAAAGACTTAAAAGAAGGCTAGGAGATTGGCTGACTCACCCAGGTCTTTTCGTAGGAGAGATCCTTATGTAAATTCAAAGAGCCGCAAGATATTTACGTTTATTCTTGTGTACAATCCATAGAGCCGCTAGATATTTAGGTTTATTTTTGTTTATATTTACTGGAGCCACAAGATATTTAGGTTTATTCTTGTGTTCATTCCCTAGAGCCACTAGATATTTGATTTTATTCTTGTGTACATTCCCTGGAGCCGCAAGATATTCAGGTTTATTTTTGTTTACATTCAATGGAGCCGCAAGATATTTAGGTTTATTCTGGTGTACATTCCCTAGAGCCACTAGATATTTGATTTTATTCTTGTGTACGTTCCCTGGAGCCGCAAGATATTTAGGTTTATTCGTGTGTACATTCCCTGGAGCCTCAAGATATTTAGATTTATTCTTATGTACATTCCGAGGAGCCGCAAGATATTCAGGTTTATTCTAGTGTACATTCCCTGGAGCTATAAGATATTTAGGTTTATTCATGGGTACATTCCCTGGAGCTATAAGTTATTTAGGTTTATTCTTGTGTACATTCCCTAGAGCCACAAGATATTTAGGTTTATTCTTGTGTACATTCCCTGGAGCTGCAAGATATTTAGAATTATTCTTATGTACATTCCCTGGAGCCGCTAGATATTTAGAATTATTCTTATGTACATTCCCTGGAGCCGCAAGATATTTAGAGCTATTCTCATGTAAATTCAAATAGCCGCAAGATGTTTACATTTATTCTTGTGTACATTCCCTAGACCCGCTAGATATTTAAGGTTATTTTTGTTAACATTCCGTGGAGCCACAAGATATTTAGATTTATTTTTGTGTACATTCCCTGGAGCCGCAAGATATTTAGGGTTCTTCTTGTGTACATTCCCTGAAGCTACAAAAGATTTAGGTTTATTCTCGTGTACATTCCCAATAGCCGCAAGATATTTAGGTTATTTCTTGTGTACATTCCCTGGAGCCGCAAGATATTTAGGTTTATTCTTGTGTACATTCCTTATAGCCTCCATATGTTTAGGTTTATTTTTGTTCACATTCCATGGAGCCGCAAGATATTTAGGTTTATTCTTGTGTACATTCCCTGCAGCTGCCAGATATATAGGTTTATTTTTGTTTACATTTCCTGTAGCTGCAAGATATTTAGGTTTATTTTTGTTTACATTCCCTGGAGCTGCAAGATATTTAGGTTTATTCTTATGTACATTCCCTGGAGCCGCAAGATATTTAGGTTTATTTTTATTCATATTCCCTGGAGTCGCAAGATATTTAGGTTTATTCTTGTGTACATTTCCTGGAGCCGCAAGATATTTAGGTTTATTTCTGTTTACATTCCCTGGAGCCGCAAGATATTCAGGTTTATTCTTGTGTACATTCCCTGGATCTGCAAGTTTTTTATGTTTATTCTTGTGTACATTCCCTGGAGCCGCAAGATATTTAGGGTTATTCTTGTGTACATTCCCTGGAGCTGAAAGATATTTAGATTTAATTTCTTTTACATTCCCTGGAGCCGCAAGATATTTTAGTTTATTCTGGTGTACATTCCGTAGAGCCACAAGATGTTTAGGTTTATTCTTGTGTACATTCCCTGGAGCCGCAAGATATTTAGAATTATTCTTGTGTACATTCCCTAGAGCCGCTAGATATTTAGGTTTATCTTTTACATTCCCTGGGGCCACAATATATTAAGGTTTATTCTTGTGTACATTCCCGTGAGCCGCAAGATATTTAGGTTTATTCTTGTGTACGTTCCTTGGGGCCGCAAGATTACTCCTTGTATTCTTAATAGGTAGCTTGCATAAAATACTTTCTACGAGCAACTTAAACCCCATATTGTAATTTCGATATGGCTACTCAAGATGAACATGCCTAAGGCTTACAATAGTTGAATTCCTTCTGTTTGGGGTGAGGATGGAGGATTCATCCCACAAGATGCCCATTCACTTTCGAGAAATCTCATTGGACGGGTGCATAGTTTCCACCTGCTGGCTTGAATCCTGGCCTACCCCACATGTACCTTCTACCCTGAAATGCTTTGTCGATTGTCCAAGAGGACGGAAAAGTTCAATGTTTATTATCCTGTTTGTGCTGTAACAGTGACAATTATGGAGAGGGCAGAGTAGTTATCCCAGTTCCTAGGATCGTGGATAACCATTAATTGGAAGATTTCGTTTTGGGCCCAGGTAAACGTGCTTTAACATCAAAACAACCCTATTGGAAGACACGGCTACAGAGATTGACTATAGTGGCCACTTCCCCCATTCGGTTAGATATCATATATTTTTAGATCACAATCTGGCTTTAACAGTTAAATCTTTTTGAAGATGTTTAAATAACCTTCAGAATTTGTTTAAAATTATTACCTGCTTCAAACATGTCATTGAAGGGATTATGTTAAATAGTTGAATGAAGGGAAAACTTGTTTATCAAGGTAAGCTCTTTTCAAGTCTATCGAAAAGTGTATATCCCCATTTTGAACTGTCAGGTTAGGGTTAATAAATGATAATTACACTGCTGCTCTGTCCCACTCCTATCTATATTATTTATAAATTAACTGTTCAGCAACTCAGTGAGGGTTTACTAGGACGGAATTGGAATAGAGCGCAAGCACTGAGGTGGCACTAGTATTGACAAAGCCAGTACATAAAATTAATTATATAGAAGTAAGTATTTGGACAGAATAAATGTGTATGGTTCACCCTTAACTACATCCAATCCATTTTCTTTGATGGCCTGCTGAGTGGTGGCGCCCTTATCCACCAGGGAAAATTTTCGATGTCTGCTTTAGGAAGGTTTTCCCAAAATTCATTTCCCATACTTCAACCTTAACACAATAATTTTTCAATGGGATGAAGTAGGTAATTTGTCGATTTGGAAAGAGTATTAAGAGGCACTGTCCATCATTATGATCGAGGATGACTTTATATTCGGAATTAAAGGGGAATGAACCCCTCCTTATATGCAATGATTCTTTTGTTTGTGGTAATCATCCTTTTAGCCTGGAAAATAAGTTCACTATTTGGAGCAAACATGTTTTTATTACGAGCATGATTTCAATCAACTGATTAGTTCCCGGTGGAGGCAAGGATTTTTAATACCTGGAGATGCGACTGATCACTTTCCCCATACAAATAGGTGAAGCAACTTTGACAACTGACACACCACCTGTGTAGAGCAGAAAGGACCCAAATCCTTTGCCCGTCACATGCTCCAAGGCCTTTACGGAAACCAAATTGCAAACTAGGGAATAGATGATTACCTTCAGCAAACCTAGTAAGACATTTTGCCAGAAGACGTTCAAAAACTTTAGATAATATGGGAGTTATGGAAATTGGGCGGTAATCGGTTGGACTTGAGCTACCACAAACAAATTTACATAGAGGAGTAACATTACCAATTCTCCAACAAGTGCTAAAAGCTCCTCTTCTTGCTAACTTGCGCAAAATAACATAACTTTGGAGCTAAGAAATCTGCTGTCTTTATAAAAAACAAAGGAAAAATACCATTTGGGTCTACACCTCCATAAGCATCAAGGTCCATCAGCAGAGATCTCACGAGATCGAAAAGCTAAACTAGTTAGTTTAGCCTCAGGAAAACAGGAATGAGGAAGTTCAAGTTTTTCATTACTCTGTTTACTGTCAAAAACATCAGCCAAAAGGGTTGCCTTTTCCTTTGGACAGTGAGTGACTGAGCCATCTGGTTTAAGTAAAGGAGGAACTGTTGGATCAACACCAAAGAGTGCATATTTAAGGGTAGACCACCATTTATGTTCTTGAGTTGTACCAGAAAGGGTTTCTTTTATGGTTAAATTGTATTCATTTTCAGTTGAGGGATGAACTCTCTGAGCAAAAGCTTGACGCTTAGTATAGTTATTCCAGGTCAAATCTGATCTGTTACCCTTCCAAAGATGATAGGACTCCTGCTTCTCCAAATAAGCACGTCTACAATCATCATTGAACCATGATTTGTCCTTCACTCGGTACCTTAGCACACAAGAAGGGATACGCCTATCAATTATGTTGACTAGATTCTCATTCAAAGGGACAACAGGATCTACACTACTATATAATTGTGACCAATTCAAGCACAAAAGATCATGCAAAATCCCATTTCAGTCTGCTTGGGATTTCACATAAATTTCACAATAGTATGATACATCAGGGACAGGCTGCTCAGTCTTCACTACTAATGAAATCAAGGCATGATCAGATGTCCCAACTGGAGAACCAACCTTACTAATTATAACGCCAGGGGAGTCGGTGTATACGAGGTCCAAGCAATTACCAGACCTGTGAGTACCTTCATTTATGATTTGCTCACAGCCTGATTCAGAGGCAAAGTCTAAAGCTCTTAAGCCATGGCGATCGGTAGGAGAGATAGAACTTAACCACTCCCTATGGTGAGCATTAAAATCACCAACAAAGACAAAAGAAGCCTTTCTATCATTTTTTTGTATCTTAGCCATAATGGTAAGAAGACAATCGAAGATAGAATCATCCATTTCTGGATTCCGGTAGATCGAACACAAATAAAAGTTATGCCTGCCACAAACTTTTATTACCTTAATCTCATGACATCCACATTGATAGCAGGAATTATGAGAAGCAGGGTAGTCAGTCCTAATATACACCGCTGTTCCCCTGGCCCTAGAGATGGAATCACGTTTCAACATTATTGGCCTCTTAAAACCAGTTATAAGGAGCTCAGACGAGTGCCTCATATTAGAAACTAAAGTTTCTGAGCACAAAAGAATATCATACTGTCTGGACGCACCTGTAAGGTCTTGAATATTTGCATGAAGACCACGAATGTTGCAATACAGAAGACGACATTGACGAAATCTAGGACGTACTGGTCCCGGATTTAATACAGAAGACAACATTGACGAAATCTAGGACGTACTGGTCCCGGATTTC
Organism: Palaemon carinicauda; assembly: GCF_036898095.1. NCBI lineage: Eukaryota > Metazoa > Arthropoda > Malacostraca > Decapoda > Palaemonidae > Palaemon > Palaemon carinicauda. Next base: position 121,604,677 of record NC_090739.1, read on the forward strand.
ACTCAATGTCTCCAGACAGCATAAGAATTAACAGAAATAAAAAAAGAGACATCATGCTTAAAAACTAGATTAACAAGAATTATAACAAAAACAATATGTACAGCATTATAAATAAAGTGATTGATGAAACCCATAGACTATAGTAAAAAGTCGGAAAAACTGGTCAACATGGAGGAGCCGATACACCATGCAAGGCTAAATACCCTACTGGATAGCCACTTCAACTGAAGGGAGGACAGTAAGGATGGTTTTGAAAAGAAAAAGAATCAGAAAAGGAAAAGACGACCACTTGATAAACCACCAGGCATCCATGGCCCTTCTATTAAGCCTGCCCAACACACCATTTAAAAAAAAAACATTGGGAAGAAAAAAAATTAAAGCGCAAAGTGTGCCCGAGTATACCCTCAAGCAAGAGAACTCTAACCCAAGACAGTGGAAGACCATGGTACAGAGGCTATGGCACTACCCAAGACTAGAGAACAATGGTTTAATTTTGGAGTGTCCTTCTCCTAGATGAGCTGCTTACCATAGCTAAAGAGTCTTTTCTACCCTTACCAAGAGGAAAGTACACTGAACAATTGCAGTACAGCCCTTGGGTGAAGAAGTGTTTAGTATCTTATTGTTGTCAGGTGTATGTGAAAGACGAAAATATGTAAAGAATAGGCCAGACTATTCTGTGTATGTGTAGGCAAAGAAAAAATAAACCATAACCAGAGAGAAGGATCCAATGCATTACTGTCTGGCCAGTCAAAGGATCCATTAACTCTCCAGTGGTAGTATCTCAACGGGCAGCTGGTGCCCTGGCCAACCTTCGAGCAAGAAGGCCATAACATATAACAGGGTGTTTCCTGTTCAACCAACAACGGTTTCTGTTGACATTTAACGGTGAGAAAAACAGAAAAGTTGATTCAGGTCGTTATCAGTGTGAGGGGAGAGCGAAGATACGAAGGAGACTATATACAAAAAAAAAGAGAAATGTCGTTTCTATGTACGATTGTGTGACACACGGTTGGTACATGGCTACCCCTCCCCCATAAAAATGAGATACTGTACATTTCTTCGCGGCAGCCACAAGTCTGGAGTGGTAGTAGCAAAACTGCGGCCAATGGGCGGCAGTAAGTGGCTGTAGAAGTCGTTGGTTGGGGCGCGAGTGAGTGGTGGGTGATGGGTGGATTGTGGCCGCTCCAGCTCGTCACAGGGTAGGCGTGTGTGTCCTACGGCATTCACGTCAGCTTCGGTTGACGTTGAATAGGTGTCCTCTTTGTCAGTAGTGGAGGCGTTGATGGGGGTCTTGAAGGTCGTGAAGTGGCTGTCCGTAAGGGCGTTGGCTTTGGTCATCAAGTCCTTTATGGGTAAACCATCAACATCGGGTATGGCAGCGCGTACAGGTTCAGGTAAACGGCATACCCAAAGGGCACGAAGTACGTTCACCTCACGAGGAGAGCCATCTGCGGCAGGTTGCAGGCGAGCAATATTGGTCATTTTCCTGAGGGCAAGCGAAGCCCTTTGGTCCCCCAACGGTTGTTGAGAGGGCTGAGAAAGCTTTGCTATACGGGCGGCTGGCGACAGCGAGTACTACTGCAAAACGGTATGTTTTGAGGGCGTCATACACTATTGGGGTGTCTCCGTGTTCACAAAGCCAGTCGGATATTCCCGAGAAGGTGTCCTCAGGTATCGCCGCGAGAACATAATCTGCTTTGATGGTTAAGCGAGTTATGCCCTTGATGCGGAGCTGCACTTCTGCACGCTGAAACCAAGCAAACGCTTCTCCGCTGGCGAACGACAAAAGTTTCAATAGGGCGGCGGCAACTTCCGTGGAGGCCGCCATAGTACCAATGACGGGGGGGGGGGGGGGGGGGGGCGGGGAGGCGGGAGGAGTGAGTCAACTTCCGGGGTCACCAATGTGATGAGCCAAGAGTAGGTTGTGACTAAAAAGTGGATGAAAGCAACTGAGCAACTTTATTACAGAACATCAGCTTATACTGTATATACATCAATTTCAACAGGCAGCTGGTGCCCTGGCCAACCTTCGAGCAAGAAGGCCATAACATATAACAGGCTGTTTCTTGTTCAACCAACAATGGTTTCTGTTAACATTTTACGGTGAGAACAACAGACAAGTTGATTCAGGTCGTTATCAGTTCGAGGGGAGAGCGAATATACAAAGGAGACTATATACCAAAAAAAAAGAGAAATATCGTTGCTATGTACGTTCGTGTGACATGGTTGGTACATGGCTACCCCCCCCCCCCCCTAAAAATGACATACTATACATTTCTTCGCTGCAGCCCCGAGTCTGGAGTGTTGGTAGCAAAACTGCGGCCGATGGGCGGCAGTATGTAGCTGTAGAAGTCGTTGGTTGGGGCGCGATGAGTGGTGGGTGATGGGTGGCTTGTTGCCGCTCCGGCTCGTTACAGGGTAGGCATGTGTGTCCTACGGCATTCACGTCAGCTTTGGTTGACGTTGAATAAGTGTCCTCTTCGTCAGGAGTGGAGGCGTTGATGGAGGTCTTGAAGGTCGTGAAGTTGCTGTCCATAAGGGCGTCGGCTTTGGTCATCAAGTCCTTTATGGGTAAACTATCGACATCAGGTATGGCAGCGCGTGCAGGTTTGGGTAAAAGGCGTACCCAAAGGGCACAAAGTACGTTCACCTCACGAGGAGAGCCATCTGCGGCAGGTTGCAGGCAAGCGTTACTGGTCATTTCCCTCAGGGTGAGCGAAGCCCTTTGGTCCCCCAACAGTTGTTGAGAGGGCTGAGAAATCTTTGCTATACGGGCGGATGGCGACGGCGAGTATTGCTGCAGAAGGTGTGTTTTGAGGGCATCATACACTATCGGGGTGTCTCCTTGTTCACAAAGCCAGTCGGATATTTCCGAGAAGGTATCCTCAGGTATCGCCTCGAGAACATAATCTACTTTGGTGGTTGAGCGAGTCACACCCTTGATGCGGAACTGGACTCCTACACTCTGAAATCAAGCAAACGCCTCTCCGCTGGCGAACGACGAAAGTTTCAATGGGGTGGCGGCAACTTCCGTGGAGCCTGCCATAGTACCAATGACAGGGGGGGGTGGGGTGGAAGGCGGGAGGAGCGAGTCGACTTCCGGGGTCACCAATGTGACGAGCCAATAGTAGGTTGTGACTCAAAAGTGGGATGAAAGCAACTGAGTAACTTTATTACAGAACATCAGCTTATACTGTATATATATCAATTTTGGGCAAGCAGGCCATAACATATAACAGGCTGTTTCCTGTTCAACCAACAACGGTTTCTGTTAACATTTAACGGTGAGAAAAACTGACAAATTGATTCAGGTCGTTATCAGTGCGAGGGGAGAGCGAAGATACAAAGGAGTCTATATAAATAAAAAAAGAGAAATGTCGTTACCATGTACGATCATGTGACACACGGTTGGTACAAGTTAAGGAATTTAACTGTCTCCCTGTGCCCCCTACCTTCGTTCGAACGGCCTTTCTTGCAACTCTCAATTCAACATCTATCAACTTTTACTTCTTTATTTATCTAAGAGGATTTCTGCTAGTTTCATTTTGGGACTGAATATCCTCCCTGTCCTAGCAACGTACCATATGACCACTATCAGTATATCATACTGATACAGTACTAACTTTATGTACCTGATGGAGGTGATTAATGAAAAATACTGTCGACCAACTCACTTTTAGAGCTGTCATGAAACGATTAGTTAACAACACATCAATAGCAATGACTAGCCAAGGTCTTGAGTGTAGCTGAGAGTACCAGTTTATTTTAATATATTTGCTACTAACCTTCAGAAATTGAAACTCGTTGATTTTGGATCCGATTACTAAAACATTGAGTTCATTGAAACTTTTTCAGATAGCTAAAGTATTTGAAAAGATTTAAATGTCCTCCATCTACTGTGATATACCAGAAAAATATATTTATACTTATAATCTTTTCACCTATATAATTGTTAGAATTTAAGCTTATTCACTTCTTATTAATTCAAATGCAATATTACCAATGCAAGGACGAGACTGATAACCTTATCAAGAATAGTATTCATAAAACCATTGTTCAAAGAATAGCGTTGATATGAAATTACCAATCACATATTACGCTTGGCTGCTACTATAATTTCGGATGATTATCTAATTTAATTTGTGTTTTCTTTCACGAACTCTGGTTATTAGTACTGTTCTTCATTAAGAAGTTTTTGTTAAGTACATAACAGCTTGGTCAAGGTTAAGGTTTAAAAATGTCCTATCTCGATTTCTAAAGATGAAGTTGAACATACCAGTTGTTCTAATGGATATTCCTAAAATGTGTCTATGTATCAAATTAATTGTCAAGTCATGATATAACGGGAAGGTGAAGAATATTTGGAGTAAAGATATTTTCTTTTTCTTTTAGATGCGTTTATTTGCCTGCACATTTGAAAACCTTCTAGTGGGCAACCAAATTCCCCAAAAATGGGAAGATGAAAGCTAAGGAAATGCTGGTGGTACAAGGTTAAATTATTCATATGTAAATCAAAGCGGATAACAGAGATAGAGGCTGTAATATTTAACTGACATCAGTTTAAAGATAAGTGTTTTTTTTTTTTTTTTTTTTTTTTTTTTTTTTTTTTTTTTTTTTTTTTTTTTTTTTTTTTTTTTTTTTTTTTTTAGAAGTTTACACCTTAGGTTACAGAGTAGGCTATCTGGTGTGGAATATAATGCTGAGCATATACTATTTGAAAAAGTGCAGTAACGCAGATATTCTTTTAAAAGGGAAATTGTTCTCAAATTATTTCTTGGCGAGATGGTCATAGATTTTGTTATTACTATATTAGGTGTATGACTATACTATCAGGACATTCTAGATATACAAATATTTCTCAAGAGGTATATTCTCAAAAAGTCTTAACAGTGAAGCATTAGCTAATGTAAGATTAGATAGTATACTTCCATGGGTCATAGATTTTAAACACACAGCCTTGGGTTCAGAGAATGCCATATTTCTTAAACCTGTAGTATCTTACTTGTCGAATAATCAGTTATTGAAATATTTTTTTTGGAAATTCATAGTATTTTATCAGAAAATAGTAAGATAGATTATTTCTTATGTCTATTGCGTCACATCTCATACACCCAAAATTATTCATAAACCGATTTCACTTTAGATCCCTTGTCTGATGTTTGAGGAAAGTTCAGCTGCTTGATTACTATAACAGGGTATATTTGATTGACATTGCAATATTCCTTTCAGTGCTGAAGTATAACCATCTCAGTCAGTAGACCTAGACTTCCAGGTTCAATGGAAAATAACGCAAGCCTATCAATTTACCAAATTATTTCTATGTGAGGGTTTAAATGTACAAATGTATTTAATCTTTAATGTATAATTTATAAGGGAAACTTACCATGCCTCTGTCATACATGTATTTTATTCTTGCCAGAATAAAAATAATTTAAATCTTCAGGATATAATGGAGTGCAAAGTGTTACAATCATAGTTGAAGGATAACTTTTGGCTGAGAAGTTTTCACTGCTTTTTCTGATTAGAAGGTATAACTAATTCTCAATCATCTCAAGAAGTTTCTTTTAGCCAAGTCTTTTTCTTACAGCCAAGTGCAAGAATTATTATCTAGAGTCAATCATCTTTATACTAATGTATTGTCTTCATGAGAGAAGAAAAATATATCAAATGAAAATGATGATTGAGCTGGGTTGCTACATTTTTCTAAAATAGTCTCAATGGCAGGTGTTTTAACAAAGTACTTCATAAGCTTGGTCCCTATAGCTTATATCAAGGGGAGGATAATTGGACTGTCTTATTTCTAGAGCTTTTTTATTAATTGATTTGAGTGGGTAGTTTTCATGTGTGACATAAAATTTGGTAAGGTAAACATTATAGCGCGCAGTAAATTAAATTTAACACGGTTTCTTCCTTATTAGTAAGTTAATGATATTAGATGTTTTTATATATAAAAAAAAAGTAAAGGTCGGAAAATTATCTTCCTAAGTTGTCTACAAACAGTAATCATGGTACCTATTTGTAAGTATGAATTCAGTTTTATTGACAAGATCATACAAACCTTGTAATTCTCAAGGTAAGTAAATCAAAATCTCCTCAAGGAATAGAAAGAACATAAGTAGTTTCTTATAATAGAGTCATCCTGAATGGTAAAATATCTATATTTCTTTAAATATGTCTTTTATAGGTATGTTTCGGGTTTCCTTGCTGAATGATTTGAAGATTTTTTATAAGTATGACTGGAATTACCTGGTAATCTTAGATAATATCTCCTCGAGTAATGAATGACAAACTATGTTTAGGAGTAGTTGGAAATAAATAAGTAATATTAGCGAAAGAGGATTTTTTTTTTTTAGAGAAACTATGAAACACAGGTTATGTATAAGTATATACTGTATATGTATGTATATTTATACACTATATATATATATATATATATATATATATATATATATATATATATATATATATATATATATATATATATATATATATATATATATATATATATATATATATATATATATATATATATGTTTATATATATATACATATATATATATATATATATATATATATATATATATATATATATATATATATATATATATATATACATATATATATATATATATATATATATATATATATGTATATATATACATATATATATATATATATATATATATATATATATATATATATATATATATATATATATATATATATATATATATATATGTATGTATGTGTGTGTATATATATATATATATATATATATATATATATATATATATATATATATATATATATATATATATATATACATATATATAGATAGATAGATAGATAGATAAAGGTATGCGTGTCATAATTGAAAAAAAAAATTATTAAATGGTTATATGTTAAGGTACCTTATTTCAGGGTTTAGTAATTCACCTAACAGTTGCATATACGAAATAAGGCAAATCTATTCGGGTTGTATACGAGTTTTCTTTTTAAAATTTTGATAGTAGAAATGAACAACTTTTCCAGATAAGGCTTATATTCATTCATGGTATCTTTTCTTACAATATGAAACTGGCAAAAATGCGACATACCTTGAAGCAAAACTTGCAACTGATTAGGAATTTTGAAGTGGAAGTTTTTATGTACATAGAGGTTACATAAACAAATCAGTTGAATATTGAATTTTAATATTTTTAGATGTTAGATCTTTTGTAAATTTAAGATTTTACTTATTCATATTAGTCAATTTAAAAAGAAAAATACAGAGGATATGATTATATAGATTGGTATTCCTCAATCTCTTACTTAAATACTGAGAAGTCTTGAGTATTCTATTTTAAAAGTTACTCCTTCAATTCCTTGAAACGTTCCTTTTAATTTTTATACAGTTTTGTGCATACCAATTGATACCCTAATTTCCATTTTCCAAAGCTAATTTCCATCTAAAATAAATTTTATTTTTATCAAACTCCGGAATCAAATCTATTTTGTTTAAATTATAAAGTGTTAATTTAGATCAAATGTTAAAATATTTAAGTAAACTGAATCTATTGAATGCATTTTTTCTTGTTTCTTTTGATTTTCATTGAAGAATAACTATGAAAAGCTAAATTATTTTTTTCCATAATCTCACCCAATAAGAGTTTTCATATAACCTATTTTATGTTTCAGTTTACGTATCAAAGCTTTTTATTGATCCGAAATCATAAGAGGAGTAATTAATAGAGTATTTTTTTCAGGATGCAGTTGGTCGCTTGCTTGAGATTAACAAATGACTGACGGCAGCAGGACCTAATGGGCAGATATAATGGCTGTGTCTATTAATCACAAGAAAACTTTTGTTCTACTGTGCAAGTGGAATTCTAGATTTGTGACTAAAAAAAAAAAAAGAATACACGCCATTTTTTTTTTTTTTTTTTTTTGTGTGTGAGGAGAATTAATAATTTTATAAATTCTTGTGTAGATCTGCTTACAGTGAGGTTCAACGTATCTAATATTGGTTAATTAATCCGTTAAAGTTAGCGGTTAGAATTCAAAGGAAAATCTAATATTTTTCTATAAATCCTAAAATCTATTGCGGTCTATGCCGTGTAATTTTCATATTAAATTATACTGATTAAATCTTAAGTATCGTAAACGCTACTATCAGTTTTCTATTTGAAAATTTTAACAAAGAACAAAGCGCAAAAGTTAGTTATACTTTCTTGGCTACTTGAAAGGTCACTGAATCACCACTTCAATAACTGTGATCACCATTTTAGTCTTTTGCTATCTCTTGTCATGCTAAATTTACTAGAAGCCTCAATATTAAATCTCACTCTCACTTATGTATAGTCATCAATTGATAATTTTACTTTTGTTATTTTTTCTTATGTATGTATAAGAATGTTGGTAATACCATGTTTTATCGAGGCTATAGAACAAGATCATACAATTTTCAGTTATGTGCTGCTTAATTCAAATTTGATTTGACCACAACGCTTGTGTTATAATTTCTATATAGTATTTGAAGTGACAAAAACACTTGATTACTGTACAGTATAGTACTAGTAAATCAGAAAACATATCATCTGAAACTTTTGATGCTAATATTAGATAGCTAGATTTTCATAAACAAAGATTGTGGTATTGTTGGGTAAATTTTCTCTTCTTTTTTTACGAAAACTACGTAGAAAATCTTTATTCATATTACTTGGTATAATGTGTTTTGAAAACGATATATTATCACAAGTCCAGATATTTTATCTTGACTGTACTTGAAATATTTTGTGACCTTACTTCAATTGATGACCAGTTTCTCTTATCAGGTGAGGTTCTACGTGGTGAAGATACTTTTTTATACAGTGATGTCTATTCTTCATTGTATTCTTATGATACCATGCTCTTGTTGGCACCTGTAGATAATGGAATAAGGCTGATAGACTGGAAAGCTAATGAACAATTCTGGGTTTTTTACCCTGTGTTTTAGCTTATGCTACGATTAAGGTTATGTTTCTATCCTTACTTTCCATTAGGCCTACCTATTCTGTAAATAGTTATTGTTCATTAAGCTTTGCCTTTAATTACAACATATCTTATGCAACTTGATGACATAAAACCTATGAAGATTGTTATGGGTTTTCGAAGTTCTCTGCTTAGATGCTGTTTTTTTTTTTTTTTTTTTTTTTTTTTCTGAATAACATAGTTTCAGCAGGAGCAATTTAGTTCCATTTTTCCTTCTCCGTATGATGTGAAACCTACTCACGATGTTGAACAAGCCAGAAAATTGCTCTTGATATACATTATTTGGTTAGATTATAATTCTTGTCTTATGTTAATTGGCTGGTACAGTGGTTAACTTTCCTAACTTATCGTGTTTATGATGGTAGTAACTGATTACACATGAAGATTCTGTCCAGGAAGTTATTCATCCAGGGAATTTATAGTATGGTACTTTAAATTCTGAAGTTTCTTTTCATGAATCTTAATAAAAGCTGATATCATATCCTAGTTAATTGTTGACGGTTTGATGTGTTGGAAATGCTAATTAAGGATTTCTACAAAATTGAAAGGATATCTAACTCGAAAATTTATTCCTAATCAAGTCAGGAAACATGATAATTTAGACTTTCTAAAACCTATTTCTTTTCATAATAGGTTTATTGTACTTTTATTTAAAAAAATATTGATCGCATCCAAAGATGTAATGATTTCAGAGCTTAGTTTCCTTTTGATATCAGTTTTTCTGAAGGCTTCTTGTTGGTCTCCTCTTTAAGGATTAGTTAAAATCATTTTGCTCATTTATTTACTGAAGGAAAGTATTGAAAGTAAATTTTAATTTACATTATTTATAAATGTCTGGCGAATTAAATGGCTTGATCAAATCAATATCAATCAATAACGAGTTCTTAACAATGGTAATAATTTCTCTTGCTGGTTTTCAGGGATATTCACCCTACGGACCTCATTATGAATATGATTTTCTTCGTCAGGACTCTTGTTATGAGTTGTGAAATTTAAAAAAAAAATTATGCAAAGGATTATAATCTTCCCACATCAATTCAAAATATTTCCCTGCATACATAGGATTGCTAATTTTTACAAGTTTTTCTACGTTTCAAGCTTATGCCTAACTTTAGGAAATTTTTAGGCCACTCTAGCTGACAGTTTTGAAAGGGCCAGTTTGGTTTCAAGAGATTTTAGATTATTTCTTGACTTGTGTGTGTGTGTGTAGGGGGGGGGGGTTACCGTCTGGTTTAAAGTATATCTCCTTGGGGGAAATTCAGATATCCCGTGTGCTTGATGTTTGGTTTGTTGAGTTACTTTGGGCATTCCTTGCTGTATAGAGTTGTTTGTGAGAAATCCTTGTCAACAAGTTTTTTTTTTTTCAGATAATGTTTTAAGATCACTTCTGGGTAAAAATGGCTTTCTTTAGTATTCTCGCTTTTGGGGCACTTTCTGTTTTAAAATGTCTTGCAAAGTTCCCCTTATTTTATGCATTTTCTCTGGCCAAAGATTTGCTATTGAGTAATGCATTGATTTCCCAAGCTTGGATGATTATACTCCCTAGTTCTGATTTGCTTAAAATTTCTTTTGTCGCACTCCATGTTCTATGGAGTTTTTTAGGAACTCCTTAGCCATGCATTGTGGATAAATTCAGGTTTCAAGTGTTTTTTTTTTCTTTAGATTATTTGGGATACTAATTGGTCTATGCAATAATATTGGAACCCTTTATCTATAGAGTTATTCAAGGTATTTATTGATTTAGCTGGGTATCTAGGGCATCTATTTTATTCACCAGATTTGAATATTCCCTCGTTTGCTGAAATTTTCTGTAGCACACACTGGTTTATTTAGGCTATCACTTTGTCTATGGAGTTATTTGGGGCTGCTTCTTTTGTCCATTCAGTTGTTCATAAGTTTTTTTTTTTTTTTATCTTGGAAGTAATTCTGGACACTTTCGTCTTTAGTGTCATTTAGAATACTCCTAGCGGGTTGTCTTAGATGCTCATTGGATAATGAAGTGATCTATAGGTTATTTAGAGCACTATATTGCCTCTGGAATTATTTAGAGCAATTGTTTTGTGTATGCAGTAATCTTCTTCATTGGATTGATTATTTCATGCCACTCACTGTTTCCTTGACTCTATTCAAGTAATTCCTTGTTTCGTTTTTTTTTCAATCTTGTTTCGAAGAGTTCCAGTTTTCTTGCAAATCTTGAAGCTTCAAAGTTATGTAATTGGTGGATTTAAGATTTATGCATATTTCTAATAATTTTGCTTTTATCTTTTGGGGGATATTTAAAAGATAACTTCTGTATCAATGGAATTCAAGGTATGTTCCAAACATGTAGCACCTCAAGTTTTTATTCCTAAGCTATATGCCAAACTATCATAAAACTGGAGAGATATTTACTTTATCCCATTTTTTTTATATGAAAATAATAAAAGCATAATATTCTAAAATTTCTTGTATATTTGCTAAGGAAAATTCGTGTACAATAATTAAGTTTTGCTTTCCTTTTATTGAAAATATTGTATTTCCTTTTTACAATAATGTTTTTTTAAGGATGAAAACAAACTAGAATCCTTACTTTGAACTAGAAGTTAGAGATAAAAATAAGTATGGTATCTTGTATTTCTTATTCTTTAATGAGGGAATAACTCTTAATCACTTGTCAAATTTCGTCCAAATAATAATCCATCCTCCTTTTGACCTTTTGTATTACTTTGCAACAGTTGGTCTCTCTCTCTCTCTCTCTCTCTCTCTCTCTCTCTCTCTCTCTCTCTCTCTCTCTCTCTCTCTCTCTCTCTCTCTCTCTCACGTTCAATTTTCGAGTAATTAGGAACTTGGAGTGACAGAAGTAATGGAGATGGTAGCTAATGTAACTAAATAAATTAAATAATGAAAGGAGGTGATGAAAGATAGGTCAGTGATCGTCCATAGATCAAGATTACTATGAAACATCGGTTGTGAAGAAAAAAAGGTGATAAGATTTAAGTTATTAAAAGGTTAGATATGAAATAAAATAATCATAACGGTAGGGGCGTAGTGCCATCAGTGTACCTGTGGTGTTCCATTGTAGGCATTGCTTAATTCTCTTTGCAACTCTCCTTCAGACCTTAACTGCATTTGCTTTATACACTTTTACAATAACCCCCTTCCTGCTTCCTTTCTTCCATTTTGGTGTTCAGTTTCTTCAGTTTCTTATCTCTTACTACAGTGCAACTGCCGGGGCATCCCCCAATTGCAGTTAGGTACAGAATGACCTCACAAGCCCAGCGATGAGTTTTATAGCCAAAAATCTAAATCAGATCCGATCCTGAATATGTTATGAACTATGCATGATCGGCAGTGTAAAAGAATGTGGATGACTGAAGTGATAAGATATGGAAGTATGAAATATAGAATATGTAAGTATATGAGAATTAAAGAATATGTAATGAGTTATTAGTATAATGAAGTCGACTTCAGCTCATTAGATATTTGTGAATTAAAATGCACTAGAAGTAAATATAAGTAGCATTAAAGCTTATAAGTTCAGGTTGATATGGATTTAATGAAGCAAGTATTTTTTATGTAGTGTTCGTAATGTTTTGGTAAATATAAATAACCTATGGCATATCAACTCATAAAGCTTCATTTATTTATGAATCACTAACTGTAGACCCAGGGCATAAAATAAATGAATCTAAATGGTGTGACTGATGACTGATATTAGAAAGGATCTTTCGCTAATTGGGAATTTTAGAAGGCGACCTCAGCAAGCAGTGAATTGCATAGTTATATGAAAATTTTAATTTCTTGGGTTAATAAAATCTTTGTGTAAAGGGTTTCTGTGTAGCTAAATGGAGGGAGAAGAGTTTAGAATCATATGGTTGTGTAGCCAAAAGTAAATTTGTGAATATGTATAAAATAGATGGGATATAAACTAAATGGAATTTTATGGCCACCCCAATCTAAGAAAGTTCCCTTAACTTATTAGTACTTTAAGCAATTTAGTAATGCTCTCTCTCTCTCTCTCTCTCTCTCTCTCTCTCTCTCTCTCTCTCTCTCTCTCTCTCTCTCTCTCTCTCTCTCTCTCTTTTGGTGCTACATGAATATACCTTGAAGAATATGCTAATTGTTAAAAGTAAAAGGAGATTTTAAACATATTTTCAAATATCGTTGAATCATGAAGAAGTTCTCTTTTATTTGAACCCGATGCTCACCTGCAATTTCAGATCTCTCACTCCCCATCCTTGATCCTTCCTTTATCCCAAAATTTGGAAATATTTAAGAAACCAAAGACTCGCCTCATATGTCTGATGAGTCTCCCGTTGCCCCCCTCCTCTTTGAGCATCAGCATTTGCCAATTTGTTCCTCGCCACAAAAAGGGCTAAAGAGTCCATGAGGTAGATCCTGATCTTAACTAGATTAATCACTTGTTCTTTTAGACTGTTATTTTATTCCCCATGTACAGAACGCTTGAGAGTTGTATATTAATGTCATAGCTTGAATATATTGTACTTGTCAAAGGCTGACAGTCTGTACTGGTAAACATGTTGGACTTTAGTCTGCTTATTGGTGCAGCTGTTTTGTCTGTGAAGGTTTTATCTGACACCTAAAGTCGTGAAAAATAATGGCAGTGTTATGTCATCATTAGATTGTTCAAAAGCCTCAGATTCTTTAAATTTGTAATGGTTTATCTGATCTTAGAATTTGGTAAAAATGATCTTATTCAAATCAAATATTTCAGAATCTTTATGAAGCTTGCATTGTAGAAGGTTAGAATGTCAAATGTACAGGTTTTGATACTATCATTTTCATTTCGAGCAAAGTTGTATGCACTTGTGTCAATGACAAAAACATCAAATATGTTATGAACTGTGTAATGTAAGTAGTGGAAAGTATCTAATGTAAATGGATTGTGATTCAATGTGCTTCAGATATGTTTATGCTCTTTTGAAGTTAATATGTAATGGATGGTAATGGTTTTTTCGGAAATTTTCATTAAAAATTCAAGTTTGAGTATAACCATATTACTATATTAAAGGTTAATGATGAGTGTATTTCACGTAAGTGTTTCAAGGAATTAGTTAAAAGGGTCATTTTCAAGTCTTGCTTTTCAGAGCTTTTTATTATGGCGAGATACCTGGGCTCTCTGAAAAGGTGCACAGCTCGGTTCATAAATTCCATTTTGTTTCTTGTCTCGTGTCGTTTGTGCCCATGACATAAAGGAGGGATAAATAACACTTTAACCATTTTTAGATAAATTGTGTAATAAGTTTTTGAATATGTTGTCGTTGACGAGAAAGCTGTCCAGGTGTGTGTTTGCGAGTGTTTGTATTGTTTAAAGTAGGAGGACTGATTTGGTATGAAGAATAGGTTTGTAAATCGTTGACAAAGAATTTCGTTAGGTTTGTGTGTTTTAAGTGATTTTTTTTTTTGGGGGGGGGGGCGGGTTAGGATTTAGATTTATGGCAAGGATTTTTTTTCATTAACTTACATTGGTCAAGGTATGAAAGTTCCATTTCCATAAAATTGCTTCTTTTGCATATCCTCATTACATGTGTTTTAAAGATGCATGAACTCTGGGTAGTTTTTATGGTTAATGCAATACTGATGTGCAGAAATAGTCCTGTCTTTAAACAGTATCATTCCTTGAGGATAATTCATAACATTGTAAGAGACTTATTAGGTTTATAACACTTGCAAAATTTTCAGTAATTGGAGCATCATTAATGCCCTAAATATAAATTATTCATAATCTGCTTTACTTCTTTTATAAATCCCTTAACTAACTTTACAGTTAGATATCTTGTCAATGTATTGATATTGTAAGATTATTAGATTATACACTGAATCGTGGGTAGGTTCTTACCCGACATTTTTTGTGTAGCGAGTCTTTGTTCGTCTTTTAGATTGTCCGACATTTTGGCCAGTTTTTCTTGTCATTCATTAGATAACTTTTATCAACTTATCCTATATGCAACTGGCGTCAACTTTGATTATCGCTGTAATGATTAAAAGACTTCCCACTCAGATCATGGATCGTTGTGAGAAATTTACAGATTGCTTTATTGAAGGATGGTAAGATAAAAAATGTTACAGTACAATATTAAATCTTATGTCTTTCGATGCCATAAGGTTTTAATCTTACCAAAATCAAAGTACCCACTACTGACCTTGTGAGTAATTATTTCTGTGGTCACGCCCTTTTGTTTAGTTGCTTGCCCTTAAGAGATCATAAGAACTCGAGCTAGAGTAGTTTTAGTTTTAAAATGAGAAATATAAGAGTAGAATAAAATTAACTGATGGGGCCGCAAAATTAATAAAATTAAAGTATGGGAAATTGGATATTGCATAACCTAGCCACTCTGTCTTCTCTATCTCTCAGAAACTAAGATAGTTTAGTGTTATCAGTGCACCTCACAGGATTCTCTGTAGGCTTTACTTAATGGTCTTGGCAATGTTCCTTCAAGCCCTGTTGTAGCTGCACTAGCTTTCTAGACTTCAACTTTACCTCCTTTCCTGCCTCATTCTTCCGTCTTCCCTCCAAGCTCTTATAACTTTTACTTTCAAGTGCACCCCCCCCCCCCCATTGTACTGTGGTGTTGAATAGCCTCACAGGCCCAAACACCGGACTATATCCCTAAATTTAATTCAACCTGCCTTTTAAAAACCCGCAAATCGCAGGGTCCCCACAGGAGAAGGTTTTTTCTTACTGGTCAAGAGATCAACTGCATTTTACACTACATGTTTTCTCATTCATCGCATATCGGTATAGCAATAGGATTTAAAACCCAGTAAATTTTCATCCTTGATATCAGTGTCTGATTTAATTGTGATGAGGATCTGCAAATATTGAACATTGGAACTTAGTGCTATGAAAATGTTAAGAATTCCACTGCAAGGAATGAGTGATTGTTGTGCTAGTATTGAGTGATTGGTTTGAGTTTCTTATATAGATGTTAGGTCGCTCTTTTGTCTAATTCTTTTCAAGAGTATGTCGTAAGGTGGACAAGTGAAGTCGGCTTTTATTTTTAGCAGTTTACCTAAAGAAGTCAGACAGGAAGGATTTGATTTACAGCTTTTTGTAGAGGAGAACGAGTTAGGATTGTAGTTTTTTTTTTTTCATAAAGAATTATCGAGAGTTTTGCATTGTAATTTACCTAGCGTAGTTTCTGAACCAATTTTATTTAACTATGTGAAAAGGCGTACCATATCCTTAATCCAATTAGCAAGTACAACACTCAGTAAGTCAGCCCATTGGCAAGCTTAACTCGAGTTACTTAAAAAATAAAATGAAAAATAAAAGGATTTTTCAAGAGAGTAGAATCATCAAGTTTAGTATGTAGAGAACATAAAGAAAATTTGGTATTTTAAGTTTTTGAAATAGGCCTTGTTATATTCTTATTAATGCATTAGGTTACAAAATCACGAAGTTTTAGTATATGCCTGAATATTACAGATATTCTGACATAACTTTGTACCTAACTTAAAAATTTAGTTTTTTTATATGAATTTCTATAAAGGTATTCTTTAAAGATAGTGATTTTCTCGAATTTAAAGTTTTGAGGTATTAATTATGTGATTTGCTGAACTATCGAAGAAGAAAATTTCAGTCTCCATAAAGTCACTCATATGTAATTGATAGAGGAATATATTTTTTTTCTTTTTGTACAGAGAAATAGGAGCTTGATGCTTCACTCTTTATAGTGTATATTTTCCTGATAATAATTAACTTTTATACAAGTTATTATTCCGGGTCCTGTGTTTCTATTACGAAAACGATTCTGTTTTTTTCATTCTGAATTGAAACCCGTAATGAATTCATCATTATCAAATGTTATCAAGTAAATGAATTGATGAATTTTATCGATAAGTATTTGATTATTTGAATATGTATTTTTGTTAAAGCACCTTACATTAAAAGGTATTTGGGGGTTCATAGTTGTTTGTGTTCCGAGGAATAGTAAAATCATAAAGCTCATCTAATATTTGTTTATCTTGTTCTAGTTTTCACCAGAGAATGTTGTTTCCACAAACGTGATCTCTCATGATTCTGAGCTCATTTTGGTAACTTTAAAAAAGGCATTCTAAACTTCATTTCAGGTTGGGTAATCTAAAGTCTGTTAATAAGAAGAATCCGGGAAATGTCAAATTATCATAACAGCTTGATCATCACTATATTGACCGTAGTTTGTAGTGATATACTAAGTTACACATGACCTGCGTAAAATACATAAGAAATTATAAAGGATCGTCTCCTTTGATTATTGCCTGGAGATACGTTATTCAGGGAATATGTGCTCGGGATAGTATAGTAAGGAATTTTAAGCAAACGTTATTCAGGGAATATGTGCTCGGGATAGTATAGTAAGGAATTTTAAGCAAAGAATAGTGTAGGAGAAAAGGGAGAGTATCATAGATGATTATAAGATGATCATATATTATGGGCTTATATACTGAGGATAGTATACTGCACTAAGGGAATATAAGCTAAAGATATTGTATTAAAGGTGATGATAGTATCTAGTGGGGTTGAATTTATTTAATTCTATAGGTGTGTAAGACAGAAGCTTATTTCTCAGAGTACTGTATATGATTTAGGTATTAGTTTTAAGCTTAAGCTTGTTATTAGGAGTTATGTCAACTTTGAATTAAAACTTAATCTACCTCAAACTGCAGGTAAATATTCAATAAGAATCGTGTGTTTTATAACTGTCTGTCTGCATGTTGAATGAAAGCCATTTCCATAAGGTTATGTTTTAAAAAATTGTGTCGTTAGTTAAGTGTTTTGGGCTAAACTCGCTTTCCAGGTTTTTCTTGGGTTCGCATTTGAGAACTATTACACAGCTAAAGTGGTTCAGGAGGTGTCCATGTGTAAGGTGAATGCGTACTTCGGTCCGATCTGACTGTCTGCTGGGGGAAGTAGCAAGGATGGTCAGGGCAGTAGCCTTGCACGTCTCTTCTCTTTTACCTGACTCAATCATGTGCATTAAATGGGGCGAGACAGGGAGGCATCTTGGCATTTGTGAATCTTGTCTGCTTTTGAGTGAGCTTCTGGTGTCTGTAGTAATGGATCGTTCTGAAATTGCACAAAGGCCTGAACATGACTTTTATTTATTTTAGATTTTCACTTTTCAATCTAGATATATTAATGATCTTTTTTCTTGTCTAAGTGTATAATTTCATGATTCATTAAAAAAAAAAAATTAACGTAACACTATAATTGCTAGAATCTGCCCTATAGTAGTAATGTAAATAATGACATGTTTTTTACCATTTAACTTCAGGGGAGCTCCAAACTATTCCTGAAATCTTTAAATTGCAATCCTATTATCATTGTTTGTAAAATTATTAATAAAAAAAAAGAAGGAAAAGGAAAGCATTCAAGGGCCTAGTAACATTGCTTCCTCAGAAAAATACTTTGCTTTAAGTTTGGTTACTAGGTGGGACAGGGGATGGCCTTGGTGGGCTTTACTTTTCCTTTTTTTATTAATGATTTTATGTTTCTATTAGAGAAAGCACTACTTACTTACACAATCATGAAATATGCAACTCAAAATGCTGAGCTTTAAATACACCTGGCCTGATAACAAAGAAAACAAAACGTTTTGTCATACTGTACACCAAATTGGATGAAGGGCGACTCGCCTAAGGACGTTTCTTCATCGAATCATGAGCTTAATGTATGGCAAAGGTTAAGTTTTCTTCGAATCTAGGGAGTTTAAAGTTTTCAGAAAATGGGGTTTCGTGAATTTGATACTTATATGTCATTGACTTTATAGTGCTTGTATTTCCATTATATAACATTGGAACCTGTCTGTTTGACATTGTCTTCTACAATAAAAGTAAATAACGAATTTATAAATTTTTCTTCAGCCATATTATGTTAATGGGAAGCTTTAATTACATATGTAGGTATACTTTTGTACCTATAAATTAAATCTGATAGCTTCAAGATTGGACATAATTCAGAGGCTTTTGAGGATTATTAACGCATGGAAAAAAGGGCCATTATTGTTCTGACTTTAGTAAGTTAAAATCCGACTTGACAGACAGCTAGATTAAAAGCTGTACTTTGGTCCAAAATGAAATACGAGACAGTTCAGCCATCTTGACTTTGAATATATCATAAGACATTAGTACTGCTGCTCTCATCACCCAGTGGCGGTGTTGAACTACTCTGTATGTGGGGTTTCAATAACAGTCTAAATGAACAAGTGGATAGTTAGGAGAAAGGACTATTTCATGAGCTTTTTGGCCCATTTCCCGTGGGGAATAAGGCATTTGCTGGTACTAGAAGGGGTAGAGGGCCGTTTAGGGAGAACACTCAGCCATATGAGGTTTAATATAGGGAGAATACTCAAGTAAGTTGTTACGTTTTTTTTTTTCTTTTCTTTTCAAATACCAGGGAGACCAAATTAAGAAGTAAGTTTTCTTATATACATTTTATTTCGGAATTTTTTCTTATATACATTTTATTTCGGAATTTTCAAGATGTTACAAAGTTTGAGTATGGTAAATATATCTTACACAATTTAATGGCGTTTGATATTTTCCTATAGTATAATGAAAATATAATAAACACTGAAAAGGTCTGTTACAAATGATATAGAAAATGGAGCTGTAGGCCTAGATTTTATTCGTGAAAATACCCGTTGTAAATAATAGGCACCACTCAAAAATCGTCAACTGAATAAGAAAAAATTGTATGAACGAAATACTTTAAGATATAAGAGTAATGATCCTGAATGATTATTTATGACAAAGTAACATCTCGGTGCAAATGGTATAATTACATATTTCCTAAGTAAGGTAGATGGACCAGCATTTAAGATATCAGTATTTGTAATTTGGACATTAAGGACCACTTTAGTCATATGCTAGGTTAATTATAGTCATGGAGCTGATGAGGGTTCAATCATGATGATAACAGATTTTAATAAATAGCTAATTATTAAAGAGACATCTTGAGTTGAACAATATTAATTTTAAGGTTTAGTAAAGGGGGCAATATTTCTTATTCCCCATGATTAATGGTAAAGCTTCAGTTATTTTTCAAAAGTGAAATAGATATGCAAGAACATTCAGATGATTAAGCTTTAGTCTTTAAGAGTTTCTACTCTGTAAACTATGCCTATAAATGCTTCATTTGAGGATGAATTCTGTCCTCATTGACTTTAACATCAATATTATTGACAATTTGAGCCTGTGTAAATCAGTTTAAGCACTTGGAAAAAAGTCTCCTGAGCTAATGTTCAGATTCAATCTCACATATAAGACTAGATTTACATTTATATATTGAGTTATGAAAAATCAACAAACACTTAGGCTTTACATTTCATGTGGGGGATATGAATAAAGAACTAACACCACCAGGACCAAGGAATGCTCAACTTGAGGCATATCATTTCCATTATGGGTGAATTAGATTCTAATTAGATTTTCACGTATCTGGTACTAAATAATATGAATGAACCATTGCCAGCTCTCAGACTATACTGAACCTAGGATATGACTAAAGAAGTCAGTAACAACCATACTATCCACCAATGACATCCAAAAGCTGGGCCATGTACCTTACCTATTCAATATATATAGTTATACCATTAGCAATGATATGTGACTTTTTTTTTTGCCATGAATTATCATCAAGGGCCTATGCTCTTACATCTTAAAATATTTTCGTCCATACAATATTTTCTTTAGCAATTGACATGAGTAATGCCTATTATTTAAAAATAATATCTTAAATAATCATTATAACCACATTACATTATGAGTTATACAGGCATCTTTCCAAGTTTTTATAAACATTTGTACATAAAATTGTAAATGACAAAACAGTATATTATTGTGTATAAAAAGCAACTGGTTTTAATGATTTGATATTTACATAACCATTTTGAATTCCCATTCCATTTATATGAAGTTGCAAAGCAATTCTACCTATAAAACCTTTGCTAGTTTGAAAAGATACAATATATATTTCTATTACCATTAAAAATTTCAACCACTATAATCATTTATTTAAAGTAACCTTTAAAATACTTCACGAATCTCACAGGGATTTACCAAACTGTTTTAAGAAACCCACTTTTTTTTCACTTTGAGATTCCCTATAGGTAATAATTCCTCCACTGTCCTAAATAATTGATCACGACACAATTATATTTCTTCTTGAAATAAAGTGTAATTACTAAATCCCATAAGTTTAACCTACATATTAAGAATGAGCTGTGCCGAAGCATTCTCTTTGCATAACATTAATCTTAACCCTTTCATTAAGTCTTTCGAAAATAATCTTGAAATTTTACACAAAAGAACTTGTAGAACATCTGTTTTTAAGAAATATTTCGTGAATGTTGATTCAAAACTAATTTACTGATGGTTTCCTACTTTTAAGACTACCATAATTCTAACCGAATCACTATTCCTTTCACAAAACCTTTTGACAGATTTAATTCCTAAAATGCTCCAAATTACAAACATTAATAACTATATAAGCTATATTCTAAATTAGAATTCAACCAAATAATTGCACCTTTTGTATAATGAATATGCTAAGCTTAAAACCAGTAAACAAGAAATTTTATCCTTTTAATAGCAATTTTGTCAATTTAATGTTTTGAAGCAAATTCCTGCTCACTAGATTGAAGAAAAATGATTATGATCTTGCTCTAAAAACAAGCATTTGGAATGTTATCCATGACCAGAATAATTAAAATAATGACATTTTGATAAAAAAAAAATAATAATAATCTAGTAAAAATTACTTGAACAAGCTTTATATAAAGTTTTGAGATTAAGTTTACAAACATTGCACTTTTAACCAGACCTTCTTTTTATAGTAAATATAACCTTAATATGAGAGAGAGAGAGAGAGAGAGAGAGAGAGAGAGAGAGAGAGAGAGAGAGAGAGAGAGAGAGAGAGAGAGAGAGAGAGAGAGAGAGAGAGAGAGAGAGAAATTATGTTAGCCTTCTAATGCTTACTATTATGACCTTCAATACATTGACTCTCTTCAGAAATATTCCAAATTATTCTATTCATGACTCCTCAATTCCCGTTACACAAGATAATTGGATAAGATGCTTGCAAAAAATGTGAACCTATTTTATAAAAGCAAAAGCAAAATCTTCAGAGAGAATACTTGCATCTTCCTTTAACTGAAATACATGGAAAATCATTATATTAGGCCTACTTGTGCTTTATGAAATTTTCAGTTAAGCAGAATAGGTCACTAGAGAGAAGGAAATATGGCGGTTATTTTGAAACTTATAAACCAAAAACATCAATTAAAATGTCTTAATTATCTGATATATTTATAATGTCAGCAATTATACATGAATTGATTGCTAGGATATGATAAGCTATTCCCAACCCTGCCCTTCAGAAAAGAATTGACTGAAAAGCACTGGTAAAATGTGGCTACTCAAGAGACCCTAATTTTTTCAATAGCTACTATCTTTTAAGAGAACATTGACCTTCTATAGATTTGACATTGTGTAAAAGAAAATTCAATGACAGATACTAATAATTAGTGGACAGTCTTGAAAGAGAAGAATTGGTGTACAAAGACAAATATCAAATGACATTTATAGTTTAAATAATTAGTTGTAAGTTATATTCACGTGTAAATAATGTACTTTAATATACAGATTGTAAAATGAATTTGAATCAATAGCTAATAAGGTGATTAATATAAATTTCTGTCACACATTTAGATAACTTGTTTACATTACTTTGCACAATTCTACACATTACAGTATATGATATAGAATTATGTTAAGAGTTTCAGAGGAAATTGACATTTGATTTACAGCTAGTTAATGCAGTTTAAAAACATCAACAAATTTCAAAGGAAAGTCTCCTCCTTCTTTAACATTTGTCAATCTTAATTGGTTTATTAATGTCTAATTTTATCATCTTTCAAACAAATTTACAATAATATATATGAAACTAATCTATTTAACATTACCTATAACAATTTTGGTTGATTATTTTTTGAGGTTCGCCAACTAGTTTGAAGGCAACTAAACAAATATTTAGCTCGTTTAATATCAAATAGCTAGGAAATTGCCATCTAAATTTGAATTACAAAGTAAAGAAAAAAAAATCTAAAGTTGATCTGGACCCAATTTTCAATTCAAATTTTGGGTGTTTAAAATTCACAAGCAAAAAATATTATCATATAGATGCATAGATTTAACTTTCTAAGGTTGGCTTTATAAAACTGACTTTGTAAAGAAGATTAAGAGCAAATATAATACCTGCTACTAGAATGAGTAAAAGTCTATGGCTTTGATAATTAAATTCACGGTTTCCAGAAACAAACACTTTGATAAACATGAAATAATCTGGTAAGATCATTGTTGTAAAAATGACAATCTTGGAGGATATTTGTATTTTTCCAAACTATACAAACCTGCGTTCCTTACATAAGAGAAGATATCAGCTCAAGCTGGCATACAGGTATAAAAATATTTAACGAGATGTCGACAACCAGTTGTTACCAGTACAGTAGTAGCAAGGAAGCACCGCCTCTCCTATTCACTCATGACTGCTCCACTTTGATGGCAAAAGGGGCTTCCCGGTGTAAGTGGTGGCAGGCAAAATTTGTGAAAAGAACTCAGGTTTGTAAATTTAAAAAAAATACAAACTACAGTACATTCAAATCATTCAAATGTTCCTACACGAATAGAAACTTTTGTTTTTTACAAACGAGACTCGTACTGGCTGAAACTTTTACGTAGGATTGCAACACTCGAGCATGATAATGTGTAAGGAGTGAGCATCCTGACATCTTGTGAACCAGTGACTTGACAATGGTAGCGAGTTGACGGCCCGTGTAAAAGAGGAAAGTGAGTTTAAGAACATAATTGTGACAACGTCTCGGGCAATTTATGATCAATAAAATTGCAAATACTTATACACAATATGGTCCACTCATTCCACCAACTCCCGTTTGTAAGGAGATTGGGGACGTAACAAGTTGACAAGTTACAGCTGACAGGGAGTCAGATATTGTACTGCACCCCAAGAGAAGGGGAGATGAAGAAAAGTAAAAGCCAGTCATTCATTTACATTGATTGCAGACTAAAGGGTTGTGGTGGCCGCTGTGGTAACGTCCTTGATTGGTGAAAGCCAGACTGGAGTTAAGAGTCCCACTCAAACTAGTTAGTTTCTATAGTTGCTGCAACCTCACCATCCTTCTGAGCGAAGGATCGGGTGTTTGGAGGAGCCTATAGCTCTATGCTGAGTCATCAGCAGTCATTGCCTGGCCCTCCTTAGTCCTAGCCTAGGTGGAGAGGGGGCTTGGGCACTGATCATATGAATATATGGTCAGTCTCTAGGGTATTGTCCTACTCGTTAGGGTAATGTCACTGTCCCTTGCCTCCACCATTCATGAGTGGCCATTAAACCTTAAAGCCTAACGTCTGTCCTCGAATGACTAGTAATAGTCTTGTGAGAGGAGCTAAGGTAGCTATACCACTTGCAGAGCAGCTACCACAGGGCCAGGCATGAACTCATCTAGAGCCTGTGTGTCACATCTTGCTGGTAGTGAGCTGTGAACATGGTTTGTTGTTTCCATATGCCGGCCTGTAAAACCTGTATCACAGAGAGGTTCTTTCTGAACACCAGAGCCATGCTTATGCTGCTGATGTCATGAGCCCTGGGTCATACCCCTCGTTGGGGAGGGGAACGATTGATGGCACGGTCGATGACAAATACCTATCGAGGGGATGGTGCTCTTGGTCACTTTCCTCTCGACCCTTCACTAACTGATTAACTTATATCAACTGAGGGCAAGCTCCTAATTTCTTTGAGATAATGCCTTAATGCTCTCTTACGACACAAAATCAGCCGATTAGGGTCATCGGTTACCTGCCAAAGACAAAATCTGGAAAGAACTAAATCTAGTTGGAAACCACCGGATTTTGAGCTTTAGAAATAAACTCAGGGATGAAGCCAAACGAAAACTGATTCCATCCCCTTAAGTGAGCGATGTCGTAGAAGAGACCACGTAGCCCACTGAGCCTCTTCGCAGAGGTCAAACCAAGTAGAAATACTGTCTGAAAGTTAAATCGTGGTCTGAAACCAGACTTAACCGATTGTATGATGCTCCTTCCAAGGAACAAAGAACTTTTGTTAGTCCCGGAGGTTTCACTTCCGACTGGGAGCAAGTTTGCTCAAAACTCCATATGATCATACACAATTCTACTGAAGAAGAAATATCAACTCCTTCCCATCTATATATCTGGCTCAAGGCCTAGTCATAGCCTTTTACTGCCAATACTGAGCAAGTATTTCCTTCCAGAGATACAGTAAAAATCTAAGGTTGTGCTGTCGCTCATCAGCACTACTAAGCTATTGAGCTAGAAGTCCCTCAACTCTAGGAGTTTTGTGTGGTATTGCTGATCTGACTCGGACCACAGCCAGGAGGCGATGTGCTGCACCAGGTGAACCTCTAACTTTCTTTGATGCATCGGGGAAGAGCATCAAACTGGAGGAGGAGAAAGGTTGTCTACCCTTTGAAGAAGGTCGGAGTCTAACATCCACCAACTCCGGTTTTTATTCTGCTCTGACCACACTGAAACAAGCATTACAGGAGAATGAATGAATTATTTGAAGTTCTCTGACATCGAAGGTCATTGATGCCAGCATTCCAAGAGTCTCTGCCCTGAAACCAAGAGGTCTTCAGTTGCAACTTCAGTGAATGGATGCAAAGGTGACTGGTTAGCGCCAGTCACTCTTAATGATACCAGCTGACCCAACAGGCACTTTCCCAGATATGCTTGCAGCAAGTTTTGCTGGAGAAACGGTGCAACCCTTCCTTGAATCTTGAGACTTTCCTTCTTAAGTTATTTCTCTCTTTTTACCACAATTCAAAGATCGAGGCAAAACTCAAGATGTCTGTCTCAATGATGGGGAAGGGTCTGAACTGAGTCTGCCAATCATCCAGGTAACAGAAGATGAATGTCATTGAAGTGGGCCCAGGCCAAAACCAAAGTGAACACACATGTGAACACTTGAGAGGCTGTTGACAGACCAAAGCACACTGCTCTGAACAAGTATATCTTGTTGTGCAATATAATTAAGAGGAGTTTCATTGAAATATGATGGATGGGGACCTGGAAGTATGCATCTTTTAGATCTAATGTGATCATGAAGTCTCCCTTCTTACTGCCTGTCTGACCGTGGCAGCGGTCTCTAAATTGAATGGAGTCTGTTGTTCAAACTCGTTCAAGACCTACAGATCTATGACTGGTCTCTAGCCTCCAAATGCCATCTCAGCAAGAAAGAGTCTGGAGACTCGTTGACGATCTTTTGGAAAGCATCTTTCTCCATCGTGGTCCAGACAGTGCTTGATCTAATGGCAGGGGAGAAGGAAACTCGTTTAAGGGGACCGTCCGCCATGGGGTATTGACATAACTTTCAGAAATCAAAAATAGTTTTATTGCTTCTATGTATGCGTAAACATGTCGTACATATGCCCCAGAAGTTTCAGCCAATTATTTTTACAAATAACGAAGATATAGAGGTTTTTAAATGATGACGTCATCCTTACTGTGTAGTCTGCATGACTGAGTTTGACAAAATCGTCTTTGTGTGTTAATTTTGCATATCTATAGCGATTTTTCACTTATATTTCAAGCTATCGTACGTCTGGCAGAAATGGAAGGCATTGGTAGTGTAGATGAACGAAATCTACTCCTACAATAACAGAAGCCAAAGTCTCCAAAGATGTATAGAAGTTATAATGTATGCGTTTGTTTACTTGAAGTTCGTATGTACATTGTGTTTCCACAACGCCCTCGGGAACATTATAGCAAGGCCAATGTTACCTAAGGTTATAGAAAGAACAAATAGTCAATAATTTTTTCCAAACAATGAAGATATAGCGGTCTTTAATTGATGACGTCATCCTTATGGCGTCGTCTGTATGACTGAGTTTGAGAGATGCGCAGTTCTCTCTCTCTCTCTCGAATTATTTACCACAGCCATTTATACAAATACTTTTATTCTCTCTCTCTCTCTCTCGAATTATTTAAAACTCCCATTTATACAAATACTATAATAACAATGTTCAACTCTCTCTCCCTCTCTCTCTCAATTTGAACTGCCATCTATATCAGCCAAATGCTTTCATGATCTCTCTCTCTCTCTCTCTCTCTCTCTCTCTCTCTCTCTCTCTCTCTCTCTCTCTCTCTCTCATGTTTCGAAATCTCATACTTCTGGCAGAAATGAAAGGCATTGGTAGAGGGTAGGTGAATGAAAACTACCAACTACGAAAACATCAGCAAAGTTTCCAAAGACATATAGAAATTATAATGCATGTGTTTATTTACTTGAAGTTCGTATGTTGATTGTGCTTTCACAACGTCCTCTGGAATTTTATAGCAATGCCAATGTTACATAAGGTGATAGAAAGAACAAAAAGTAAGTGGAGAACAAGAAAAAAGAACCAAGAAAGAGGGAAACATGGATAAGAGTACAAAGCTGAAACCTGCTAACTAAAACACTGGCAACAATTAGAGATCGCTGGCAACTCATAACATAGGAATAGTGAACTGAGGGTTCAAATACCTCGTTTAGGGTCCATTTAAGTAGGAATAAACAATAAAAGTTATCATAATATTATCTTGATTTCTTTTAGAAAAGAAGCGAAAGTTTGCTGCAAATCTTTGGGAGCTCATAACTCAAAAACATACTTATTCCCACTTAGGTACATTTTTCTCACTTATTTGTTGTTCGATATTAGAGAAAAAGATATCATTGAAAAGAAGAATAAAAATCCCACAATTCTGTCAGACAAAATTTTGATTTTCTTTTTACCTTTTTTTTCACGATTACTTTCCGTCTAGACGAGGGAAAAAAAATAAAAATTCATTAAAAAAACAGAAAGGAAAATAAAAATTCTGTCTGACAGAATTGTTCGGTTGTTAGAGTAGTTTTTGTGGTATAAGTTTCAATACAATTGGTATTATAGTAGTGGGGAAAAATGTACCTAAATATTTTTTTTAAATCATGATTTTTGCTAATAAATCCAAGTTTTTGATCAAATGACTTGCAATTTTTATATGATGAAGGTATTATATATGTCTAAAACATATATAGAAATTGTGTAATTTGGATCATTAGAAAAAAAAAAGGCTGACATGGCGGACGGTCCCCTTAAGACATCATATAGTATAGGCTCTAAGGGGTGTATGTGTACATTTGTCTTCTACTAGTAAACCATGCATTTCCTTTTACATATGATAGAAACATTAAAGAGTTGGGTAGAACTTTTGCACTGGTAAATTTTTCTTAAAAGCTCTTTTGCAATTATAGTTCAGCACCATTAGGCTGAAATGCCAGTACTCAGATTACACATAACAACCAACTAGGGAACAGTCATAAGAGTGAAAAGTTATATTTATTTATAATGTTAAGACATAGCCAACACATCAATAATATATTTCAATGTCAGTTGCAGGATTTAAAAAAAAAAAAAAAAAAAAAAAAAAAGAAAGAAAGGCCTTTTTGGGATTCCTGACAAAATTTCCTTGTTTGGAAACCACCAAAAATTTCAAAGCCTCCCGAGATACCATTATTCATTGAAGAGGCTAGACAGTGTGAAAAACTTTTATCCAAAAAATTCCAATCTTTGATTTCAGTGGTGAATGGTCGGTGAGGGAGTAAGTATTAGCCAATTTTCGCCTAACTCAAAACCAATTTTCACTAAACCCATTTGAGGGGTTTAATTCATAAAAAATAATCCAGATATGAAGCTACTTTCCAGTTCTAGGTATAGGTTTTTCAATGTCCAGGATTTGACTATGACCATTTTAACCCATTCACTCTAAGACTATTCCCTGGTTGGTTATTCTGTCATATCTCAATACTAGCATTTCAGCCTAATAGCACTGAACTATGATTGTATATTGAGCTCTATGGAAAAATCATACCAAGTGCAAAAGTTCTACAAAATTTTTTTTAATGTTCCCATCATCTGTAAAAGGAAAATGCGTAGCGTAGCTGTAAAAAAGAAATGTACACAGACAGCCCCCCTGAGCCCGGCCTTATAGTGCAGGTAGTGTGAGTGTGAGCGAGACACTGGAGTTATGTTGAGAGGGGATTAGGTGCTGTGCTGCTCCCTCAACCCACCCAAGTGAGCTGGATGGTAATCTCACCTGTTGTGCCAACACAGTTGCCTGGGCTCACGACAGACTAGTCAATGAATACTTACAAATCAGAATCAATAATATTGATAAATCTCCTCGATATGATATAAAATCATAATGTTCAATTAGAGCGGATTGGTACGTTAACAGAAGTAGAGAAAGAAAAGAAAAGGAGAAATATTTAAGTCCCTTTTTTCCCCCCATTCACAGTATATTCCAAACGTCAACTTTTATGTACTAATGATAGTGTTATTTTCCATGAACACGTCCGGTATAGCAATACCATAGATGTTTTTAGCGAGAAAAAAGCATGATATCAATTCATACTTTTCCAAGGTTTTCAGGGGACTAATGGTTATTTGAAAATCTTCAAATTAAAATGTTTTGAAAGACTTATTTTCAAGACTATTTGCAACACATTACCTCTCGATACAGACTAATATGGTTTGTTTTAGGGGACAGTAACATTTTTCTTTTACAATGGTATATGGAGTATTCATCAAGTGATAATCTTTACGGGTTTCGAATCCTATTATTGTTATGTTTTCTATAGCATTATTCTCAAAATACCCTCACATGGAATACACATTATTCACGTAACCTCAGAAAAGAGAAGAATTAGAGTATGGAATTAAACTCATTGGTATTTTCAGTTTTATCTTAAACAATCTTGATTTATGGCAGGATTCTTTTAAAATTTATAGTTTGTTTTTTATTTAGATAGGTTTAATCAGAAATGAGAATGATAGAGGATCTCCCTTCATGCCTTTTTGATGTTTTGGTTATTGTCATTCTCTGTTTGATATGTTTATGGTGAGAGAGAGAGAGAGAGAGAGAGAGAGAGAGAGAGAGAGAGAGAGAGAGAGAGAGAGAGAGAGAGAGAGATGAAACTTATTGAATTGCATTGAAGTCGAGTTAGGTAAAATATAATTCATATGTTAAAAGTATTAACTTAATAAGAACAAGACCTTTCCAATTTTTTATATTGCAGTCAATATTTTTGTCTATAATGGATATGATATGATAACGAAAATTGAGTTAGAGCCTGGGATATTTTTTTCCATTTAGATTAATCTTTCAAACGAAAGATATTTGATAAATGTATGCCTACTCGTATCGCAGGGATCACCCAAGGGGTTACTGCACTGTAATTGTTCAGTGCCACTTTCCTCTTGGTAAGGGTAGAAGAGACTCTTTAGCTATGGTAAGCAGCTCTTCTAGGAGAAGGATAACAGATAACAATCCTTATTGCCTGTTCCCTCCTAACCTTGTTGTCTTGTAATGATGATCCTTATTGCTTGTTACCTTGTAACCTTGGTGTCTCTGAGACTGGAGCTTTGGTATTGCTCCCGTGTATGTTTTAATTAATAAAGTTCCTGTGTGAAGAACTGACGTCTCTCTCTACCCCCTGGATATTATATGGTAGCAGAGCGTGGTTACGATCCACGGACCTCTGGGTTATGGGCCCAGCACGCTTCCACTTCGGTAAAGAAACAAACAGGACAATGTATGAAAAGAGTGATATGGATGAAAGACTAGACAAATTATTGAAAATCATTGAAAACAATTTTGAGATAAACCAAGTTGGAAGTGGAAATAACCATGTTAATTTAGTTAAAAATCGGAAAGCTCCAATCTGGACTAATGGCCAGGATTTTGAAAGTTATTGCCATCAACTAAGGCTATGGGATTCACAGACAACCATTCCTCCAATTCAAAAATGTTTCGAATTGGTGGATAGTTTAAAAACAAACAAAGGGATTAGAGGATTGTCGTTATTTGTGTCAAGAGAGGTTATAGAAAAAGTAAACACTAACAGTGTAACTATCATTGAAGACGTGATAAACTTGCTAAAAGGTAAATTTGAAAAAACAACCTTGGAAAAAATGTCTGAATTGGTTTCTGAAATACAAAAATTTGAACAGAAAGACAAAGAAACAGGTGAAGAGTATCTGAATAGATTTGAGAATCTTTTAGTGAAAATGGATAGAGCAAACTTTGGATCAAAATGGAAGTTATGGACTACAGTTTTGTTTTTAGATAAGTCTAAATTAGAAACAACAGAAAAAATTTCAATTATGAAACTACTAAAAAATGTAGAAGATAAAGTGACAATAGAAATATGTAAAAGGGAGTTCAAGGAACTAAAGATAGAAAACCAAAGACCCGAAAAGGAATTGGACGTATTTTATACAAATAGACAAAGATCTACATCGAGATCAAATGAGCAAAGAAATAGGAGACCATACTCTCGTTCGCGAGACAGAAGCCAAAACAGGAGAGAGTCAGGAAGCAGATATCAGAGTAGAAGATATTACTCTCGATCAGGAGATAGAAACCGAAACAGAATAGACTCCTTTAAACGAAGAGAACTTTCGGAAAGGAGAAGTGAGGATCGTGAAGAACTTGAAAGGAATCGGCAAGATCGTCCGATGGAGGGCGGCAGGAGGCTCAGATCAGAATCGAGAGAGAAAAGGTGTAGAAATGAATGCTGTCTGAATAGATTAAGTAACATCAGATTTGTGAGTGTTGAAGATGAGAGAGGAGAAGTAGAAATGCCTGAAATTTACTTCACGGATGAAATCAATGAAACTGAGATGATTATTGACAATGGTGCACCCAAAAATGTGGCAGGAATTAAATGGATAGAAGAATATCTGAAGAAAAATCAATTTGGAAAAGGACAAGTTAATGTTAAAAGAATAGAAAAGAAAAAGTTCAAATTTGGACCAAGTAAAGTTTATGAATGTCACAAAATGTTTGAAGTTCCATTGATAATTAAAGGAAAGAAAAATGGAACAGAGTTCAGTAGACTACGAGTGCAAATTTATGCTATTGAAGCTAATATCCCTTTTTTGTGTTCTAAAGAACAACTCCAGAAATGGAGTGCCTCTCAGGATTACGAGAAAGGAAAGGAAAAACTAGTTATCAGAAGCTTGGTTCCGAACCTAGAGATAGATTTGATAACCACTAAAGGTAACCACCTTGCCGTTGTCTTGGAAACCAATAAAGAATATAGCGAAGAAGAGATTGTAATGTTTGCCAAGAAATTGGAAAGCAATAAAGAGATATCAGAGTATAAAAGAGTAAAAAGGGTACATCTGGTATCTGGCCATAAGGGAGAGACTCAACTCCTCCATTTGTTCACATTGGCAGGAGTAGTATCCAACCGAACCAAAAAGGTTATTAAGAAAGTTGTTAATGAATGTATACTCTGCCAAAAGTATAACAAATCATTAGGTATACCAAAAGTTGCCATCCCAACAGTGACGGAATTTAATCAAAAGGTCACAGTTGACCTAAAGCAAGTAAAGGAGAATAACATTCTGTGGATGGTAGACGCCTTCACAAAATTAATAAGTGGAGTTGTGCTGAAGAACAAAGAAGCAGTCACTGTTTTGCATGCCATCACCCAGAACTGGTGCGAGAAATACGGATATCCTACTGAGGGAGTTTGGGCTGACAATGGATCAGAATTTCAAAATAAGGAAATGGAAAGTTTGGCTTCTGCAATGGGAATTACGATAAGGTTTGGCCCAACATATTCCCCCTGGAGTAATGGTTTGAACGAACGAAATCATTACAGCGCTGATCTAACTGTGAAGAAAGTGATGGAAGAGAATGATAGAATTACATTAGATGAAGCAGTTTCTAAAGCGGCCTGGTGTCATAATACTAATATAACAGTGAAAGGATATGCCCCATTACAGTTACTCACTGGGAGAGCTGTAGTAGTTCCTGGTATAACAAGTGGAAATGTAGCCACCGAATCTTTAATCTCTGAGTCAGAAGCAATCAGAAGACATATTGAAAATCAAAAAGAAGTGAATAAGAAGTATAGAGAAATTGAGTATGGTGAAAAGTTGAAAATTGCCTTAAACGCAAGAAATGCATCTTTTAATGATTATCTATATACACCTGGGGAGAAAGTATTTTACCAGCACAAAGGTGGAAAACAATGGTTTGGTCCCGCTACGGTGGAAAAGATGGAAGGGAGAAGTGTATGGATTTTAGCAAATGGAGATATGAAAAAGGTAGCTTCTTGTCACTTGCAACCTTACGGAACGTTAAGGACTTCAGCTCATGAGAAAAAAGATGAGATTGGGTCGAAGGATGAGGCAGCTCTTACTGACCAGTCCGAGAGTGAGGAAATTAATTTAGAAAAGAGAGAAGAAGCGACAGTTGTTAGTAAACCTGATTTGGCAGAAGAGAATTATGACAAAATGACCGTGAAAGATCATCTTCCATCTGAAAAAAGGCCGAAGAAAAGTAAAATTATAATTATGACCTTTAAGAATGGCGAGGAACACAAAGGAAAGGTGACTGAAGTGAACAAACCTAACTCAAAGCGCAAATTCGTGTGCTTCATAAAACATACACGGGAGCAATACCAAAGCTCCAGTGTCAGAGACACCAAGGTTACAAGGTAACAAGCAATAAGGATCATCATTACAAGACAACAAGGTTAGGAGGGAACAGGCAATAAGGATTGTTATCTGTTAAAGGACACTCCAAAATCAAACCACTGTTCTCTAGTCTTGGGTAGTGCCATAGCCTCTGTACCATGGCCTTTCACTGTCTTGGGTTAGAGTTCTCTTGCTTGAGGGTACACTCGAGCACACTCTCCTATCTTATTTCTCTTCCTCTTGTTTTGTTAAAGTTTTTATAGTTTATATAGGAGATATTTATTGTTGTTACTCTTCTTAGAATATTTTATTTTCCTTTTTTCCTTTCCGCACTGAGCTATTTTCCCTGTTGGAGCCCCTGGGCTTATAGCATACTGCTTTTCCAACTAGGGTTGTAGCTTGGTAAGTAATAATAATAATAATAATAATTATGTATTGTCCATAGACAATAGCACAAGGGATCTTAATTACAATTGACGCAGACCTTAGCCTTGTTTCAGTCAGTTACGTTTTATGTATAAATGGCATTTACTACTTATTTTTTATCGCGGAAGGATATATATATATATATATATATATATATATATATATATATATATATATATATATATATATATATATATATATATATATATATATATATATATATATATATATATATACTGTATACATGAGTGTGTGTTTGTGTGTGTAGATCTCGCTTATATGATCAACGTCGAGGGAAGGTAAGGTGCATGTGTCCCTCCATGAGGCCATAATGTGGTGATCCCTTCCTTAGCGTCATACCAGGACCTCGTGCTTGTGCTAGGCATGGAAGGGAAACACGTGTTGGCAATCAAGCAATCTGTGTCATTGCTGTCGCTTGTGACATCATGAGCTGCAAAACTAGACGTATTTCCCCTGTTAACGATTACTGAAGCGAATAGTTGTACAGTAAATGAATTCCTAATTAAATCCTCTTCTCCTATTTTTCCTATATTTTCTCTTTTTCAAACAGCTGAGCCGTTGCAGATGTTTCATTTAATTGTCGACAGCTGGATATTACCTTTCTATGACTTCAAGTTAATTTGCTTATTTGAAGCGCACAGTTACTAGATATTCTTAGACCTACATATGTATTGATTTTTTTTTTTTTCGTTTTAAATTTAATAGCTATTATAAAATTATTAATTGAAAGAAGCATAGTATCTTATTTAAGTAAATTAGTCACTGGTTTTTCCCGAGTGTTCAAGATTCCGTGGAAGTCAACGTCAGCTGGTTTAGGATTACTATTCGTAATATGTTTCAGGATTATGGTAATGGTGCTTAATTACCTTGTTTTGAATATTAACCACCTGATTAAAGAGTCAATTACAAACATAAACTATTTTATCTCTGATAAATTACTTTCTTTGTAATATAAAAATAATGTTTAGTTGGTTGTTTATATGTGTGTTGTGGTTTTGTATGTGCCTATGTGAATATTTGCATGCGTATGTTTGGGTGTGTAAGAGAGAGAGAGAGAGAGAGAGAGAGAGAGAGAGAGAGAGACTACATTTATCCACTAAATAAGACAAAACAGAATTGAAGAAAGAAGATTATTCACTCTTCGATTTTCATCTTCAAAGACCATAAGAACAAAATATAATTCATATACTGTATTTGCCTTCAATCCAATATGATTCATTAGAAAATATACAGTATCTAAAGAATTCTATCCAAGCCATTTTTTGGTGAACCCTCTGTTTTACGTATTTTTTCATATAATATCTCTTAAAAAACTGTCATTCATGCTTTGGCTATTTTTCCAGACGAATTGTATAAAATATTTTAAGAGATTTCTAGAGAAAATATTAAACAGAACGTATATAATCTCATATTAGAAGCGCAGAAGAAAAAACAAGAGGATTTTTATATAAAAATTACTTGATACTTTTTTTTTAAATGTTTCAATTGACAAAGAATCTTTATATATTTTATATGTGTTTGTATAAATTACCTAAGATTATCCTCCTATAAAAAAGGAAAACATAGTGATAGGTAGAACTTATGCCAATGAGACACATGATACGGCTAAAAGACTTGAGTCTATAAATCAACAAGGACAATTCCAAAAAAGATCGAAGTATTATTATTATTATTATTATTATTATTATTATTATTATTATTATTATTATTATTATTATTATTATTAAAACACCAGGCTTCATTTGTCCACTGTATAGACTATGGGACTCCCAGAA
>NC_090739.1:121640949-121668449 GCF_036898095.1 Palaemon carinicauda
GAAATGGAAGTCCCCTTGTAATCCTGGAAAAGATAACCAAGACGCCCAATTGTTTTCACAGTGTGGGATTTAGCAGTAGTTAATAACTTTATAAAAGACCAGTAATTGAAATGGGGATTTGATTCTACAAGTCTTTCACCGATATAAACCTGGGTTGACTTAAAGATTGTATTCGCCAAAGCATTGACGAAGATAACGTCTGTAGCATCACCTAACGCACTTCCATCTGGGGCCGTGACTTTTAAATGAAGTTCTATAGCTAGACTCGCTAAATCAATTAGAGTTCCTTCTATGCCATTGATACGAAATTCGAGATAGCGATCAGTGATAGCTCCTCCCGAGGTAAGATTAGTAGGGAGAATAAAAGACGTCTGTCGATCAGTGACTGATGTCTCTACTACCCTCATCCGGTTGGGTCTCGGAAAACTGTCTACGACGCCAGCGGTAAAATGGGATGTTGGTAATTCATTCCCCACATGACCAGCAATTCTCGGAGCAGCAGATGCCATTGTTAATGTCTTTGCTCACGCACTTATTTACTGGAACTAAATTACATCGCGCTAAACACGTCTTTATATCCTAAATTCCTACGATGGATTTTCTTTTTATTTACTCTTCTCTTGCCATTTCTTTTAACTTTTTTCCTTTTCTTTCCCCGGCCAGTAACGATGCGTCTCCCAGTCGATTTTAGCGCTTCTACCCCCCTTTGTTTAAGACTAGACCTGAAATCTTTTGTTCCCTGCTGTAAATCACCTATAACATTTTGACCAAATTCTAGGGCCGATGGTAAGACGGCTTTTGCTACAAAGGGTGCGACTCTTTTAGCCAGCCCAGCTAATAGGCTAAAAATTCCACCACCCTGTTGCGAACGCCTGGGGGCTCTAAATATCTCAATATCCCCTAGAGACCCTCCCCGTTGAAGTTTTATGGGGTCACTAGTAAATATGATACTGAACTCCTCGGGAGAGGGAGGGATAAACGTAACCCTCATGATGCCCCGCTCCAGAATAAACCCAAGTGCTTGGGTACTTGCTTTTATATTGTTTTCTGTTTCGGTCTAATATGAAGAATGCATATAGTGCTACTATCCTCACGAAAGTGTATTGCTCGTCCTTCTTGATCAGTCAAGCGGATTGATATTGCATCCAATTCCTTTGTCCCTAAGGGGTAATACACGTAATTATGATACCCCCTCGTTTTACTACCCCACATACTAAAGCTGTCTAATATATTAACTTTCTTGCCCCCGAAATAAGATCTTTCAACAATATCTGAATAAACAAGAACAAAATCTACCCCGGATGTTGGGGAGGGAGGGAAAGGGGCCAGCAGATTATGCGTCTTAATCATGGGTTCCCCTGCGGTGGTTTCAAAAATTTGATATGGTTTGTCTGTATTAAAACCCAAAGTAGCTCCAATTCTTTTTCCAAATTTTAATTTTACGGCCTGAATGGGACCTTTTCGATAAATTCCCTCTCTTGTTTCCTGTCTCTTTGTGAACTTGAGTAGAACTCTCCCTCTTTGATAGTCATATTCTAATAGACCTGTCGCGGGTATATTTTCCTTATAAAATTCGATCGGTAGGACGTTTTTCAAAGCGTATGTTATGTCTTCATTTATACTGGATACCATATAGCCAGCATCAGTGGATAGAATGCTTAATCTAGGCTTGTAGGTTTCCTCTGTACGTGACGTAATAGTAGGCTCACCCCCTATGGATATCCGTACCTTTGTAATAATTATTTCTATTCCGGAATCAACCTCACCACTGACGAGGCCATATATTTCATTTGGGTAATGAATATTGATGAGTGCTACTTCATGCTCCAAATTATGATCTAAATTTATACTATTCTGAAGCTTATTTGTAAAGTTACCTGCATTATTTTCAGGGAAGATATCCCTATTACCCAGAGAGGTCAGTGTTACGATATGGCTTTCGCCACCCATTGTGGCTAAGAAATGACTGAAAGTATTCTACTTGTGTTGGGTATATTTAAACCAAAAGACAGTACGACTTTTTATTAATGAAGTCACTATTACATAATTACCCCCGAATGGGGATGACATAACCCAAAGATAAAAGTACAGCATGACACAGTTTATAACTATTTTTTTGACAGGTAAAATATCTGAAATGAAAAAATCACCTCATTCACAGAAAGGGTATATTACGCCAAACTTAAGAGTTCAAAGACACTTACATAATTACTCCCTGACGCTGAAAGGGATTACATAACATAAAATACAGGATATTTTTTTCTTTTTAAAGAGAGAGAAACAAAATATAAGAAAAATGAAATCCACACATTCGCAGAATGAGTACATTACGCCAAACTTAAAAGTTCAAATGCACCTACTGGATTATTCTCATTCGCAGATGAGAATTACATCACCCAAAACATAAAACAAAATGGCCTACTTTATTACTATTTTTTAAAGAAGAATACGAGAAAAGGAAAATCACCTTATTCACAGAATGGAGAGTATATCTAGTCAAACTTAAAAGCGAAAAATAATACACCCTATAACTTTTTTTCAGTGAAATACAAAAATAACATTGAAAATAATCAAATAGGGACAATAGCGGGTAAATCCTTCGGCGCCGCGAGTGAAAACCTTTCCAGGTTTCCCAATTCTGTGGGTAACGTGCATTTTTCAGTGGCTAATAAAATAAGCTGTTTACCACTTCCAGCCATCCTCCTCGCTGAATTCTCCAACTCGGGCAAATAGTACTGCATCCATATTGAATCAGCACGACCAGACCTCCCAATTCCAATAGGTACAGCGAAAATTTTTATACTATCATTTATTTGTTCCATGGCACATACTTCCAGTTCGTTTAGACACCTCTTAAAGTTGAAAATGCGGGCCTCGGTAGTATCATTTTGTAGATTTACGGCAAAATGAGTATCTTTTGAAGTTTCCACATACGATCGAAGCTTCCCATCACTATCGTTGTCAAATGAATACCCATAGTTGAACTGGGTAATTAGGGTGGCTACGTATGGTACGCTCGCCGTGGGGAAACTCGGGGGTTTCCTCAGGATGGCACTTCCGACGGGATGTCGATCGTCACGAATGCAGCGGGACAAATTAAAAAGACGTCTTCTACTACTCACAATATCACCGTATGGGTAGGCTTTATACGTCTCTCCAGCTAGGCCGTATGACTCAACGGCTATAGAATTCCCACCCACTACCAAGCAGACATCGCCCCTCTTTAGGACCCTGTCCGTAAAGGATGTGATGGAGAGTTTGAGAGGGGAGTACTGCATTCTGAGGAGGTCCTGATGTAGACTGAAAAGTTGCGGCGTCAATCTCCGCACATCACCGCAGTCATAGACACCCCAATCCCCCTACCGTTTCCTATTACGGGTGGTGCTACATGTTAGCACACGTATTTCGGATGGTGTAACATGTTAGCACACCCATCTACACCAGACTGTAATTTCTAATAAGGAACCCAACGCAGTTTGTCTTTTAATTCTTTTCTTTTAGTTTCCTCGCGTTTTCGACTACCTTTCCCAATTTTCACCTTACTTCCATAAATTTGCAGCCGAGCTTTTGCATTCTTTATATATGAATAAGGAATTCCCGCTGTATCCAACAGGATTTTATAAAAAGGCAGGTCCTCTTCCTCTATAGCCCCCGCTTGTTGAATCAATTTCTTTAACACTACCATTACATTTAAACGATCGATGGGTTTTCTCAAATTTCCCCTATCATCCCACTGGAAGTCATTCCGTCCTTCAAAAAACTTGAGAAAAGCAAGGGCGTGCCTTCTGTTGGTGGGTGTTAGTTGCATATCTATCAGATGGTCGAGAGGGGGATTGCTGTACACTACCTGTTTAGGGAGGGGGAGAGGATCGGCCTCACGTTTTAGTTTTTCCCCTACCCCTTTACGTCTTCTTTTCTTTGGCTTACTTTCAAACTTGGACTTCATCGCTTGTATCATTTGCAATAGATTACGTAGTAAATCACTATTATCTCCTCCTCCCCCCCCCTTGCTGCTTATCTCCCTTTCCATTCTCCTCTACATTTTGTTTAGAGTTTTGAACTCTACTTTCCCCACTGTCTTGGTGGAGACTAAATCCTTCCGCCGTCTTCCTCGGTATTAGGCAATACTCTTTCATCTTCCTAGCAAACCCCCAATTAGACTCGCTGCTAAAGGCAGAAGTACTGAAAGTATAGCACCCCCTCTCTGTGATGATAAAATTTTTCTTTTCTCTTTAAGCGGTGTCTTTTTCCGGGCTACTGTCCTTATTTCATTCCTATATTTCTTCACCTTTTCTACTGATTTACTATCTCGAGTCAGATTTTCCTTTAAAAAGTTGGAAAAGATCTCCGATAAGCAATCAAGATGGGTCCTCTTCAGTAAAGGAATTAATTCAGACCTTTTTCTGGCGGGGAGGTTATTTAAGAAGAGAAGAAAATCAGCATGTTTGTGTATGTGGAATTTCATTTCCGAGTTTTCCCGACTAGCCTTTCAACATCCTTACTATGTATCCACGAGTTAAAACTTTGTGGGTATCCTCTCCATGATACGAGATACTTGACTTTTCCCTTCACGACTTTCCTTCTGATAATATCTATAGGGAAAGTTTCTGGTATAGCCGTGGGTATTAGTTCCGCTCTATAAAAAACTCCTTCAATTTTCTCACCGGCAAGATCTTCCAGATAATAAGTCAATGGGGCCTGACTCTTGTCTACGCTTCTAATTTTGAATATTTCTAGCGTATTTTGTATTTTATACCCGCGATGGAATACGGACCGTCGGAGCTCACTCGCAATACGCACAGACTGACCCACGTCTAGTGCATTACTATTTTGTTGGGGTTTAAACACGCTTGCTTTATACATTTTCCGAAATTGTTGCGTAATGATTTCTGGGTCGGTATATCTATGGACTTCGAGGGGAGTCAGCCCCCCTCCCAATCCTCGGTGCGGGGATCTATTATAGTTTTTTACAAGTTGGGGGAGGACGTCAACATAGACGAGAGTATTTCCCAGAGTTAAATGCTTATATATCTTTTGCTTTAGCGTACGTATAACACGCTCGGCAATGGCGGCTTTGATTTCATATGAGGAGACGCTGTAGAGTTTTATATTTTTTTCTTCCAGATACTTAGATGTAAGTTTGTTATAAAATTCTGACCCGCGGTCGGTAAGAAGGCGACTAACCCCCAGAAATTCGGGTAAGGAAAGGATCGATTTTAAGCCTTTTAACAGAGTCTGTGCTTTCTTGTTTCTGAGAGGAACAATCTTGAGGTAGCGGGAGAAGATATCTATGCAAATAAGAAGATAGTTTACGCCCTTGTTAAATTTAGATAAACGTCGCATATCCGCGAGATCGCAACTGATAATAACTCTAGGAGCTGGAGATACCATTTGACGTCTCGGGAAGTGTTTTCTTGTGAGTGCATGCAATGTATGAGCATCTTTCGTCGCCAAATAGTCTTTTACATTACTTAAGGTAATTCCCGGGTTCAGAGCTCTAGCGGCTTTATAGATGGATTTTACACCCCCCAAGCTTGATGGGTGTGAATAGTTTTCATATACGGTTTCCAAAATCTTTCTCTTTACGTCTCCCATTCTCCAAAAACTACCTCACACGAGGAACTCCCTGCTATATTTGTTCTCAACTGGAGTTCGCTAGGAGTATTTAAACTTAAATCTACCAGCAAATGGGAAAAGGGTTTAGTCATAACAGCCTTTTTATAGACATTCACAAATTTTTTCGATAAAGACGAACCGAATATTTGCCTTCCTAATAACTCAACTTGAGACATATCCCTAGTTCTCAGCAAAAGCATATGCGAGGCATTTATACTTATATTCCTGGCGTATTTACCACCGTAAAACATATTTTGCGTAATAAAAATAGCAGAGATATTTTTATGTCGTCCCTTAGTAAAGACGTCTACAACAATTTTGTCATGGACAGCCTCGAGAAAAACATCATCGAGGATGTATAATATCGAGTAGACCCCAGCTTCCGTATCTATCTCACTCATCGGGTCTACGATATTGGCGTAGAGGGAGAGTTTTGCCCCAATTGTTGGATGGGTTTTCAAAGTATGGCTATCCACACCACACATAACAATGTGCGTAAACTTACTTTCATACTTTAATATAAGTTGTTCAACCAAGAAAGATTTTCCCGAGTTGGAGAAGCCCGACACAATAATACGCGCCGGCTCCCTAAAAATGTCCAAGTCATCTTCTTTAAAACACTTGTACATTTTAACAGTTCCCGCATTTAACTGCGCCTTTACTCCAAATGCAATGATATAAGTACGGCGGAATGAATACCCCCATTAATAAAAAGTAGCAACCCGCTTGACAGTACATTTACAAAAGGGAAAAGCGAACTTAGCAATTATATACGATGAGGTGTTATTTTTTCTTCGAAATTCCTTCCGTGCCTTCCCTTCTACGTCATTACGGTGGAATTTCCATCAGTAGGAAGAAAGTAGCGAGAGAGAGAGAGAGAGAGAGAGAGAGAGAGAGAGAGAGAGAGAGAGAGAGAGAGAGAGAGAGAGAGAGAGAGAAGCGTGTTTTACCCTTTCACCCCAATGTAGATGGATTTCCTTCGGGTAGAGGAAAGTACTCACCAACCTTTTCTTCTCTCTTTTTCCAAAAATTTTGATATACGCGAGGAAGTGGGTCTGGTGGAGAATAAGACGGTACCACTAATTTGGGGAGAGGGTTGTTGGTGGGGACCTCCCCCGCTACTTGCTCATCCTCCTCCTCTACAATATCCGGATGACCGTATGCGTAAGAATTATATTGACTTACGTGGAAACGTTTTGAGTCAAAGGCTGAAAGACACTTCTTTTCTACTTTGGTGGTACTCATCTGCCCCTGAACATTTCTAATTGTACGTACCGCGACGTAATTGACCCGATGATCTTCCAGGATTTGGGAATACTGTTCATGCTTCATACGAGAATGCAGGTGGCGAGGAATACCTTTTACCCTGTTAATCTGCTCCTGGTTGGCTAGTAACAGAGAATACATTTTAGGTTTCAA
This sequence comes from Palaemon carinicauda, assembly GCF_036898095.1. Lineage (NCBI taxonomy): Eukaryota > Metazoa > Arthropoda > Malacostraca > Decapoda > Palaemonidae > Palaemon > Palaemon carinicauda. Next base: position 121,647,985 of record NC_090739.1, read on the forward strand.
CGCTTTCACCTCTGCTATTAATGTACTACCAGTTTCCGATTTTAAAAGCCCCAACTCGCCTTTTCTTTCATTATTAAAAAGAGGGTGGTCTTCATCGAAGTTGGAAAAATCCATATACGATTTCAGGGGTTCTTGAGCAAACTCCGAGTTAAGGTCGGGAACTTCCAGAGCAAAAATGAAACTATCTGTGTCAGTGTAAATGAGTTTGACTTTATCACCATACTTACGCTTGAGTATTTTATAAAAGAAATAATAGAGATCAAATTTGGCCGCTTCCAGAATGGCAAATCCTATATAATTAGGCATATTGATGGCAACCTGCGGAAGGGTAGAAGTGCAGATAACACGGTCTTCACTCAAACGAATGGATGATTTTAGCCGTGGGTTACGGGCCTCTTTTAAGTAAACCGCGGGCTTCGTAACAACCCGACTTTTTTCAGCGTATTTCAAAGGGTTCAGTAAAGTCTTCCCAAAGACGCAGTTACTCATAGCCTTAAAAGCTTTTTTCTCTGTTGATGAGGTGGCCGCTGTCCTCGCTTCGATGTTAGTTTTGATGAAATCGTTCATGTAAGCACTTTGACTGAATTCATAGATTGAATGAACAGCTTCCAGTTCCAGACCTAAGTCCATATACAGCTGTAGGAGGGGGAGGGAAATAAGATACTCCTTTTTACTACGGTGGGTGGCCATTAGTTTTTTGCACTTTACACCCATCTGTCCTCCTTCCTTCTCTAGCACGTTTTTACAATAGGGAGATAGATTTCTAAAGGCTACTTCTTCATGAGATAAGCATAGGGGGAGTTCATCCGTCGCTCTAGCAACTTCTTCCGAAGGTACTTTTGTAGTGACGAGGAGCCAGTATCCCTTGTCCTCATTTGTGATAGCATTTTCAATACCCCTTCCTAAAAACATATCTTTTTCTTCATGGGAAAGTTTACGAATCCCACCGGAGGGGAGGTTTCTAGTCATGACTGTTGCGTATAGAGAGTTGAAATCCAAATATAGAATGTAAGAGCTTTGGTGCTGGTCCGGATTAAAAGAAGAATTTATTTCACGGTTGTTGGCTGTGAATGACTGACGCACAACGGAAGTGAATCCCCCCCTCACATTGTGCCTGACGAGATTATACAATTCCTCGTCATAGACGTGATCCAACTCAATGTTACTCATTTTAAGAAAGCTGTCGAAAGCGTATGATGGAAGTGAAACATAGTGTGGTAAATCAAGACCATACTTACTATAAAGAATATCACGCCACCAAATGAGGATATCCCCTAAAAGGCTAGTGTCTACAATGAGGTATAGGAGGAGAAAATCTTTCAAAGTTTGGCATTTGGCAATAGTCCAAACACGCTGGGCGCGTTTATACTCCTCATCCGATAGATCACACCCCTTTAGCCTGTTGTAAAATGCTGATTGAGGGGGTAACTGCCTTTCCCCGAGTTTTGAAAGATTGTCTATATAGTCATAGCAGAAAGGTAATTTACCCCGAATAATTTCAGCCCTACGTTCCTCATTCTTTATCCCGCTTAACATTTCCTCCGTTAATCGTGCTTTCCTTCCATCCCTAAAATATTCAGAAGCTAAACTATCCAAAGAAGACCCTAGAAAGGCTAGAGAGTCGAGAAAAAATAAATTCCCAACAGACATTCGCTGAATTTTTAGTCCTTGTTTCGTCATGATTTTGATTTGGACTTTATCTTTAAGATCCTTGAGGATGAGGCCTAAGTCATAACTCGAATTGTGGGCAAAAACAGGGAGATGTGTTTTTTGTTCGCGGCATGATAAATTACACCGCCTACAGTACGCCCCAATAAAATTGTTATTAGGACTGGCGTGGTCATGATGTCTATGTTTATCGCTCCCGTCTTTGAATGGTGACTTGCACAATTGGCATACGTCCTGCTTAAGGAATGCTCTCTCATCCTCCTCTGTCATATGAATGGGGAAAGTTCGCCACCGTTTTTTTATTGTCTCCCAACAAGCATTAAGATCGGCTAGAAACTTGTCAACGCAATCGTTTCCGCAATAATAACTAGAAGCTACTCTTTGACCGCTGCAATCGAAAATGATGTAGCAGTACGCTATTGATTTATGTATTGCCTCTACACCATACGCACCGGGAGATTTCTCTAAAGCCGATTCCATATCAAAGACGCAAATATAGGAAAACTTTTGCGTCTTATGCTGATTTCTAAACCTTACTGTGCTTCCGACGGGGGGAAAATTCAATGTTACAGCAAGTTCACAACTGGCTTCATGGTGTTCTTGCTTAGAGGTTGATGAATGCTGCGATAGGCAGTTATGGCAAAAGTACCGAGGGTCGGGAGATCTTACCCGGGCAAAGGATTTCACGAAGGAATGAAAATCCTTAATGAGGCATGTATGTTCCCCATCTAAGAGGAGAAGAGGGACTATGTTTGGAAATTTTTTCATTCCACGCCTCGACAATTGAAGCAGATACCTTCCGTCCGCGGATCTTTCCATTTCGTAAACGTAAATGGAGATACGATTTGCCGACTCGAGGCGTGAAATGTCTTCCCATTGGATGGGGAAGGTGATACGGGTGAAATCAACGTATTCCGAGCAACGTTGAATACTATTTACAGTGCGGGAAATATTTCCCCAGTGGGGTGATGCCTGTTGTTTAGCGATAAAGTAGGCAGCCAGACACTGAATTAGGCAGGAATTCCCAATTCCAGAGGGATTAAAAACCGCATGACTTCCGCGGACTTCTTTCTTAGGAAAAATGTAAGCACCCATTCCAGCCATTACAGCTTGGCGGTGATAAAAGAGTTTAAAACTCTTGACGTCTTCAACTGTCCACCCACTCCTCCTTAATTCACTGCTTATTTGTGGGAATTTATTTTCTATAAAAGTTTCCCATTTATCCAAGAGCTTATTGATTTCACCAGCGTTAATAATTGTCGCTGGGAGCCAAAGCGCCACGGGTTCGTTTTCCGTTTCCCCCAATTTTTGAAAGCTTAGTTTGGTCATACAGGAGTTCAAAAGTCCCACAATCTTGGCTGTAAATGTTTTGTTTTTAAAGTATTTATTTAATCTTACACTAATATCATCCCTACAAATTACCATAAATAAGGTTGGGTCACCTACTGAGTGGACTGTGAATTCTTCAACAACGTACAGGTAATTGAAGGCTGACTCTCTATTGATGAGGGTGAGCGCGTGTCCTGTGGTAGGTGTCGAGGGAGATCCCCCAGGTATGGGAGGTTGGCCGCGTGAAACTTCTCCTGTTGAGGTTGTAGCAATTGCATGCTGTGGTGCTAGTGTTTTTCCAGGTAATTCTCCTCCACTCGAAATTGAGTGATGAGACGATGTATTTTCAGGTAATTCCCCTCCCGGCGTAAGAACTGGAACGAGAGAGAAATGCTACTGTTATAGTTTTTTTTTTTGAAAGGTGTAAGGCAACTTTAAAGCACACATTGTAAAGCCAAATTGTAACACACGTAATGAATATCAATACGCAAAAGGAAACTCCCGAATCTCTATCCCAGATCTTATTCTACTTAATCTCCTTCCTTTCAGACTAAACTCACAATAATCCTGGGGTTGAATATTTAAAAAAAAAGATAAAGGTACTAAACATTACATTTTTATATTAAACAGTACTTACTTGCGTAGTGTTTCTTTCTTTTTTTGATAGGGAGGTGAGACTCGCTCTTTTCACGTTTCCTTTTCGTACCACTTTTCTCTAAAAAGAAAGAAAGAAAAGTAATTACTTTTTCACGACACTTAACACAATCACAAAAGTAATCGCTATTTCACCGACACTTAACATAATCACAATATTCACAGCATAAATATTTTCGAAATTTCACTGATAAGGATACTGTATATTATACCTGGCGAGGAATTTTCCATAGTGTAAATCACGAACGCCGACTGCTGGGCGTAACGTCGCAGAGGAAGCGCACACACCAAACTGGTGAAGTTGGGTCCCCCCCGAGGGAAGCAGTGACGGGAGGTGGACGTTTAAACCGTAGGCGTATCGGAGGGCGAGTCCTTAAAACTGTAGGCCTGGGTGTGCGTGTGTGCGTTTACGCGTGCGTGCGTACTATATATACGGCCCAACCTATGCCTTGGGCGCAAACGCGCGTCTGTCGTCGTGAGTGTACTAAATTCGTCCTTCGCCCTCTACTATGGAATATTCCTACAAGAACGACGCCCATCTCCTGGATGAGGAGATTACCACCTTCCAAAAGTGTAAGTTTTTCAAAGTATTTTCATTGAAAGTTTAGAAGTCCCTTAAAATAAGCAAATATTAAGTACAACGTTTCTTATATTATCCACCCACGTGGTGTGTGTGTGTGTGTGTGTGTGTGTGTGTGTGTGTGTGTGTGTGTGTGTGTGTGTGTGTGTGTGTGTGTGACCCTTGATTATATTTCCAAAACTTATATTTCAATGTTTATTCCCATAGGTGTGTTTACTCCATTGCTGGATGAAGCAGGAATTCGACAAAACCTAGAAAATGTCCGGAAGGTGAGGAGGGACCTTCTAGAACACTTACAGGAAGGAAGGGGTGCTGCTAAGGAGATGCTGGGGCAGTTGGGTACCTATATAGTGAGACCACAACTAAGCATGCTACCTTCGCCAGTCAAGGATAAACTCATCACAACCTTCAATGATCACGAGTCTACCTTACAACTCCTAGAGAATGCTAGGGAAGGAATTCTTCGTAGAGAGCTATTCTACGAAGAATTTTTATCAATAGCAATTAAGAGACGGGAAGAAGAAGAGGGACGCCATAACGATACACCCGTGTTTTTAATAACGCGGATAGAGGAGACGCCGTCATCAACGGGTGTTGATATCTCCACGGGTGCGGTGGGAGCTGCTAACGCGACTTGTTCCGGGGACGTGACCCTGGAGCGTGGAGAGACTCTCTCGGATTCCCAAGCGGTGGCCAAAGCCCTCGAAATGGAAGAGGAGGCGGAGAACGCGAAGAAGAAGGCCTGTGAAATGGAAGCGGTGCGGGAGAGTAGGAAGAAGAAAGCCTGTGAAATGGAAGCAGAGGAGGAGAGCCAGAAGAAGAAAAAATCGAAAGGGGCATGCAAAACCCCCAAGGAAAATACTCGTCCCTTTAAAAAAAGGGGTGAGAGTAACAATATCCCTCAAATGAAATTCGCGGGAATCAGTTTCCCCGACCCCGATGAGTATGATTTCCAAATATTGTAGGGGTGTGTGGCGCCATTAGGTAACTGAGGGAACATTTATCACCATTCAATTTAAAGGAAATGATGTCACTGCATTACTTTATTATCTTTTACATCTTAACAGTCGTCCATGTATGTATATCTGGCGTCACACCAAGCCAGAATTATCAATGGAGATTTGTGAGTTGCTAAAACGACGTAAATAAAGCCGATCCGCTTTAGTTATCTATTTTCAAAATATCCTGTATGGTTATTTTACTGAAATGTTTCCTAATAATAAACTTATATTAAGTAGTATGAGTTTCTTTTATTATCCTCCCACGTATTTTGGTGTGTGTGTATGAACTCATCTTAGACCCTATCCCAAAATATTTTGCTTTTGTTTTATTATTATTATTATTATTATTATTATTATTATTATTATTATTATTATTATTATTATTAATAAACAAATATTAAGTACTATGTGTTTTATTACACCTTCTCTGTAGAAAGAGAGAGAGAGCTTTGCCTAATGTTTAAGATTACACGTCTGGGGCAAGTTGGAACAGGTGCTTAGCCCCATCACGGCTTAGCCCTTTGACTCGGGTGTAGAGACTGTCTGGGCATGTTTTATCATTACAAAAAATTAATCCTTACAAATAGCCCAGGTGGGACAGCGTAATGGATGGTAAGATGACTCAGTATTACTGTAGACGATGACAAGTGTAGGCCTATCAACAGGTAGCGAACGGGGGCCTCGGGTGTAGAGACTGTCTGGGCATGTTTTACCCCTATCAACTATACTACGATTTCACCCTCAATATTTGTAAACAAATTCCCTTTAATAGTAGCCCACTATGAATACGTTCTCAAGGTTTTCTAAGCAGTGCCACAGTTCCTGGTACGTATAAACACGTACGTACGTACGTCATTACGAAGAGTTGCTTGATAATAACAAATGGTTACGTCCTCAATGTTTTGTAAACAAATTCCCTTTAATAGTGACACACTACCGTACGGTCTTCAACTCAATGTTTGTAAACAAAAAACTTAAAATCATACTCTACTTCCGTAAACAATTTCCCTTTAATAGTTCCCGTACGTATGCCATTACGAACCCTACGACCTTCAACTCTATGTTTGTAAACAAAAATAATACTCCCCTTCCATCAACACCGACCTACTGTCGAAACAAACGTCCTTCAAAGCAATGTTTGTAAACAAAACTCTTTAAAAATACTACACTTCCGTCAACAGTAAGCCTCTGTGACCTTGGGTGATCGTCTACGGCCATACCATCTTTTCCGGGTGAGGGCTACGAACGTCCTTCAAAGCAATGTTTGTAAACAAAACTCTTTAAAAATACTACACTTCCGTCAACAGTAAGCCTCTGTGACCTTGGGTGATCGTCTACGGCCATACCATCTTTTCCGGGTGAGGGCTACGAACGTCCTTCAAAGCAATGTTTGTAAACAAAACTCTTTAAAAATACTACACTTCCGTCAACAGTAAGCCTCTGTGACCTTGGGTGATCGTCTACGGCCATACCCTCTGTGACCTTGGGTGATCGTCTACGGCCATACCCTCATTTCCGGGTGATCGGCTGTGGCCACCCCTTTCTGGGGGGTGATGAGCTATGGCCAAAATAGTACTACTTATAGGTCTACCTGCTGAGTCATCAGCAGCCATTGTGTGGCCCTCCATGGTCCTAGCTTCAGTGGAGAGGGGGCTTGGGCGATGATAATATATATATATATATATATATATGTGTGTGTGTGGTCAGTCTCTAGAGCATTGTCTGTTGCCTCTACAATTCATGAGCGGCCTTTAAACCTTTAAATTTAGAAAATAAAAATAAAAAAGTTGATGGCTAATGCTGGGGCAGTAAGACTTGCGGGGAAAAAAAAAGGCTACGTTTTGTAAAATTCAAACCTTTCCCAGTTCCAGCGCGTCTTTCATGAGTCAGTCATTTCTGGAAATTGACCGTGAATAAAGGTCCCTCTGGCAAGGTGAAGAATTATTTCCAATAATTTATAATTCCAACAACTTGTCTTTGGAAAAATGTAGCAAATGCATTGTCAGGAAACGATCTTTTATTGAGGAAAATATCGATTTTTGATATCTGTAATGAAAATTATGTTCTCACGTTGTTTTGATATATAATCAAATTAAACTTCTAGGAGCTGTTTCAAGTGCTTCAATCTTTTTCTTCTTCTTCTTTTCCTTTTTCTTCTTCTTCTTCTTCTTCTTCTTCTTCTTCTTCTTCTTCTTCTTCTTCTTCTTCTTCTTCTTCTTCTTCTTCTTCTTCTTCTTCTTCCTCATTATTATTATTATTATTATTATTATTATTAGGAAAGAAGGTTAAAAAAAAATATATAGAAGCAGGAAGTAAAAATATACTGTAAAAATATTATTATTATTAGGAAAGGTTAAAATAAGAAAATATAGAAGTAGGAAGTAAAAATATTATTTAAAATAAAATCAGCACAAAACAGGAAGCTTTCTATATGCAACAGAATATAATAATTTCAATTTCTTTAATGTTAACATACGATTTCAAAGTCCTTCAGTCAACCTGAACAATAAAAAGGCATTTTGTCCATGTTGAAACTTCCTAAGTGAAGTTTTTTTTTCTTTAGTGTATTTAATAACACAATCTGTATTAGTTGATACTCTTCATCCAGGTTGTGACCCCAATTGATAACATGAATTTCCTTCGCTGATATATTTCCTCCAAGAAAGTTGATATTAATGGAAAGATTGCTACAGATGGCTACAGGAATACTCATTTAGTGTTGTAAATAGTCTTTAACTTTATATTCGACGTTACCTTAGATTTCATGAAATTTCTTGATGTAAAATAAAAAGGAGGTCACGGAATATATTTTAAGTCACATATACTAAAACTGAATGAAAATTGAGTGGTTTTTATTGCTTTCATTTCAATGACAACCGGTAAGCTAAACCACACACATAAGTAAATATATATATATATATATATATATATATACATATATATATATATATATATATATATGTATATATATATATATATATATATATATTCCTTAATATTTGTCTGGAGCAAATAATTTCTACCTATTCAAAATTATTTCCCCTTTAACAACGAAATAGAAGCTATCATTAAACGAGTCAAACTAACATCTGCGGATTCAAACTGCGCCACCATAAAGAATCTTGAAGAGAACCTTCCCGCAAGAGTATCAGAGTCAGATGCTACCTAAGGACACGGCAGGACAAACTTGGCAAAAGAAGACCAGTATAGAAAGCACAGTTGGAGAGAACTCGGTTTACTTATTTAAGCATATTCTTACTCTGTTTGGTCTTGGGCCCACTTCATGGCCACTAGCGTTCCTTGAAAAATTAATTCACGCTGGTGCTACTTATTCCTAACACAGTAAGAACGTCAACCTTGCATGCACATCAGTGAAGTTGGGCATGAATAGTTGAATGAACATGCAAGGGTAAGTATTTTTTCAAAATCTTATCTTGTAAAAAAACAAAAGTATCTAGTATAAAATGACCTTGAAGAACAACCATATCTCAAATGTAATTTATACAAATAATGATTAAACCTAGATTATGCCATCTAACGCATAGCATTATCTACATTAATTAAGCACAATAAAGTAACTAAGTTATTCCAAAAGTTCATCAGTTATTTGCACCTGAATCTGAGGTTCCAATACGAATATGTTCAATGTTAATGACATTATTACATAGATTTATGATTCGATATTAATTCTTTGATATTGTTAAAATTATTTCTCTCTCTCTCTCTCTCTCTCTCTCTCTCTCTCTCTCTCTCTCTCTTGCAGTCAAATATTTCTTTAGATAACAAGTGCAAATCTAATGAGAGTAGATATTCATATCAACCCACCCCTTCTCTGGTATTTGTTTGGTAGTGCTTCTCTCTCTCTCTCTCTCTCTCTCTCTCTCTCTCTCTCTCTCTTGCAGTCAAATATTTCTTTAGATAACAAGTGCAAATCTAATGAGAGTAGATATTCATATCAACCCACCCCTTCTCTGGTATTTGTTTGGTAGTGCTTCTCTCTCTCTCTCTCTCTCTCTCTCTCTCTCTCTCTCTCTCTCTCTCTCCACTGTCAATATGTGCAATAAAAGTGACCATGATATTTTGTACTTTTCTGCAGAGGTTAAAGAGCTCATTGCTTATTCTGATAAAGACGCACTGCAACTAACTTTTCTTGGCAATTGCTTGCAGCTTTTAACTAGACCTCTAAAAGCGCCTTTCTTCTTTGACATACATGAATAGATATGTATTATTGCTTGTAGTAGTAGTAGTAATAGTAGTAGTAGTAGTAGTAAGAGTAGTAGTAGTAGAAATAAATTGAATGACTTTTACTCTTACCTCTTTGCCATTTTTAAACCTGTGCATAAGTAAATAGTAAAGTGTGTTTTTTTAATGTAATTAAATGCTACTTATTGCAATCATTAAAGCATTATGATTATGTAATAACCGAAAGATAACTTGAAATAACTCTAAATTATCTATCTTCTATAAGTAAAAACTGCTTTAATAATTGTCCCACTTTACCTAGGCAAACATTCTAGGTTCCTATACATGATAGTTTTTCACTTTAAATATTAACCTAAATTCATCTAACTCATTTATATTGTAGTTATTGGATATTCTCACCAAACTGTTTCCATATAAGTTACATGTAATAAAATTTAACATTAACGTTACTGCTATACATATGCGCAAGACTATCAGCATATAGTAGAGAGAGAAAAAATGTCATATGTGTATATATATATTTATATATATATATATATATATATATATATAGTGTATATACATATATACGTATTATACACTCACACACATATATATACATACATAAATACACACACACACACCCACACACACACACACACATACACACACACACACACACACACACACACATATATATATATATATATATATAAACGTAGTAGAAAATATGCGTTGACACGAACACGTGACGAACACAACACGCCTCGTTAGACTTGAACCTGATGCAATTGCCTCAAGGGAAGAAATAACAACGTTCCGGGAGGCTGAGAAACAAGATGTCTCTCTTTTGGAAAAGTTAGAAAAATATGTTTTCCGACCATCAGGGAAAAGCCTACAAATCGGATGCTTTGCAGAAGCATTTTACCTTGACAAAAGATATTTTCCTTTTCTCTTTTATTGATAAGTAGTTGCCAGAATTTCTTTTGCAATTACATTTTTATTATCCTTTTATCTTTAAATCTTTTGAAAATTATTTGCTTAGTTTTATACTGAAAATCCTTTATTTGTATGAAATATTTTTTTTTATTCAATCTGTTCAAAGTTACACCACTGTGTTTTCCTGTTATATCTTATATCCCCTTCTTTATTTGATAATCTAATATTATAATCTCCTATTTTCAACCCACCATATTTCTCTTCTTTTCAAATGTTTATTTTCATGTAAACATATTGTCTCTTGCTCAAAAGAACTACTTGTCGACTTCCACTGGATGAATGACACTCCAGGAAATACGTTTTTATATAAAGTTTTGGAAAACTCATTTTTCTGTTGGTATTTGAAAGCCCTTATGTTCTTTTGTAAGTATCCGGACATTGTTTTGCCACTTGAAAGCTCTCGAGTATACAAGCAAGTAACAGTATTTCTATTCTTGACATATAGATGTAAGTTCAAAAGTAATATATGTTTTTTTCGAAGTGCAATGATTGAAAAACAATCAAATAATTCAAAAAGTAGTATAGGTCTCAGTAGATGAAAATATATGAAATAATCGTCTCTCAATTTTGTATATCATCACGCTCAGTACGTTAATAGTTGTTATTTACACCCAAACTATTTTTTAATACAAACGAAGAAAAGTTATATTTCAACAATGCTTCAAAACATCACTCCTCATAACCTCTTTCCAACATGGGAACTAACGGCACAAATTATTACTAAAAGTTGCCTCTCTAAAATGAAATGACTTAAATTTTCTTTATCAACTTTCTCATGAACCGAAACGAAGAAAAGGTTAAGTTAATGAAAAAGTTTGTCATTTTTTTTTTCTTTAACATGAGAACTTTAGTTTGTTTTCAAAACCGATTAATGAGCGCCCGAATCTGAAGTTTTCAAACTTTATTCACCAAATAACTGAATTTTTTTGTTGCATGAATATATATATATATATATATATACACATATTATTTATATATTATATATATACATACATATATATATATATATATATATACATATATATATATATATATATATACATATATAATCTCATTTTAACTACAATAGCCTATCATATACAAAACAGTCGTATAATTGGCCCATTTCAAAGTACATCTTACGCACTACCGATTTCTAGATTCCTTATAAAGGCCGTATTCTGTAATGGGTTGAGTTTTAATGAAATTTGTGTTTGTACATGTGAGTGACTGTGCATATCCATATCTGTCGCCCTTAAAAACTTTTTTGAAATTCAAGTATGATTAATTTACTGTAAGATGTCATGAGCAATTATTTCAATACAAAGCTTAAATCTGATATAATCCATGATTAATTCTGTAATTATATATATCCCTTACTCAAAAACCTTTATGAAAAAAGACGGAGATAGTCTACGTATAGGATTACTTGCTAAGACTTTTATATAACAATGTTAATCTTGATATTCCATAATATATCTTACAATAACATTAATACGTTTTTGTAATAAACTACTGATACAGCAATATCGACGAACGCCGCCCACTAACCATCTCAATGATTTCTTCTAAATAATGATATATTTTTAATATAAAGCTATATTTTTCGAGCACTGTTTGGAATTGTTTATGAAAATAATTACTAATCTGATAAATACTTTAAAAACTTTAAAGCTGCAAACTTCTATTCTGTTTAATGTTCTATTGTTTACTGCTTGCTTTATATAAATTCCACATAGTATGCCATCTCAAAATATTTAAATATATCTTATTAGAAAAATAATACAGAATAGATGCTTGCTTAATCCAACCCCTAATTCGGAATTGAAAATTTAATCGTCAGATTCATATCCGTTTGTTAAAAAGAAAAAAAAAGACGTTGTTCTTTGTCCATAGAATTAGGAAAACTGCACATCGTGCAAGCGAGCCGTTAGAAGGTGACTGAGAGACGTGTCGAGTGCAACTAACTTTATTTGGACGGAGCATGAGTATATATAGAACCCGTTCTAGTCAAGAATGACACAAAAATTCAAACACTATGATGCAGGAACATACAGGCATGAACACATTATCAGTGCGAGGAAAGAGCGATAACGATAATATACAAAAAACAGAAATACCGTTACAGTGTACGAGCGTGTGATACACTTGCGCAGGTACAACAATCAGCTGTAAAATTCTGTTAAATATATATGTGATCCTAAAGTTGTAGAATTATTTTATTTGTTTAGTTGCATCGCCTTTACGTTTTCATCTAATTTCTATTAGACATATACTAACGTTAAGGTTCCCAGGTGAACGTGGCAATAAATATAAAAGACATTTTCTGCAAATGGTGCTGATAGAAATTTGTTTCCATAGCGAATATATATCATGATTTTACTGAATGGCAGGGAAATATATGTATTTTTTCCAATAATAACTGGGCAAAACATCAAACACTTCACTTCAGTATAAATTAATGTCTCTCTCTCTCTCTCTCTCTCTCTCTCTCTCTCTCTATCTCTCTCTCTCTCTCTCTCTCTCTCTCTCTCTCTCTCTCTCTCTTCGGTGGCTTTATATAATATATTCAAAGTCAGGTGAAAAGCAACGTTTTCTTTTTATTCATAATATACTTATTTCTTTTATACGTGAATATATTTCGTTTTTTTTTTTTCACAATAGTTCTTGCTACTGATCTCCCATGAAAAGCGAAATCTTTCCTTTTACACAATTCATCCGGAAATAATGAAAAATACATTTTGACTCGCAAATACTGCGAATTGAACCGAGATCAAAAGCAGGCAATTTCGTCTTTGCTGAAGGGTATGACCTATAAAGTAATGAATCATACATTATAAATGAACTGCTCGTCAAGCCTATTACCACAGACTTTGATAACATTGGAATTCTAATGGAATAAATGTTGTGAGAGAAGCAACTACGAATACTTCCCGATACTTGGACATATCGTAAAACGGAATTCTAGTGGAATAAATGTTGTGAGAGAAGCAACTACGAATACTTCGCGATACTTGGACATATCGTAAAACGGAATTCTAGAAGAATAAATGTTGTTAGAGAAGCAACTACGAATACTTTCCGATACTTGGACATATCGTGAAACGACATGAAACCTGAGGATTAGAAATAGAGTCATAAGTTGTCTAATTAGTGTAGTTTGCAATGCCTTTCTCTGCATATTGTGTTAATTTAACCTCGAATTTATAATGACGATATTGCTATGCTTTTCATGTGATGCGCTATGAGATAACACGTGGAACCGTAAAATTAATAGATCAATTTTTTGCTTCTCTACTGAAAATGGCACAATAAGATTAATTTTAAAACACGAAAAATGACTGGCACACACCCTTACTATTAGCACCAAAACATTAGTTCTCAACCAATCTAATAATTCCTATTTAATCACAAGAGCATATAGACATTGCCCTGTGGTAGGGGTGTAAGAATACTACCACCGTACGTCTTACGTGTCATGGAAAGAAAATAAAAGGATCTGCTGCCTTGCAATATTGCCTTTTAGCAAAAGGCTACTATCTGCCCACTGCCAATAACAGTGGCAACAACTGCCTTGCAGTTGGACTATCAAGTCAAAGGCTATATGCCCACTGCCAATAACTGAGGTTAATATCCTGCTATGTGCACGATCGTAAAACCTGCCAAATTATAAACCATTGCCGATGCAATGACCCCTTAATGTAGGGATAACGATGGGAAAGAAGAAGAGCATACAAATAGTAATTTTTATCCATGGCCTTCCCTAGAAATACACATAATACTGTCAATGTATAATCTCTCTCTCTCTCTCTCTCTCTCTCTCTCTCTCTCTCTCTCTCTCTCTCTCTCTCTCACTGTTCCTTTGCGGTCACATTTTACTGTTATGTGCGTGTGCGTGCGTGTTTGGCATTGCAAGATATATAATCGGATTTATTACATCTTACACGAGTACCAGTAATTTGGTAGATTAGAGAAAATCAAATAGATTAGAACGTTGACTAATGTCCTTATGGATGGAGTAGTAGATTTCTCATGATTACCTTAATCAAAATGTTTGTTTTTTCATTATAATTTATCAACCTATAATGTCATTATTGACAAGAATTATAAATATAACAAAATCATATTATATACCGATATCATCCTTAGAAGAATCTAGTTATAAACGTTATCTTCAAAATTAACAATGGTTTTCAACAATTTCATTAACTGTGCACTTAAAAGTAAAGGACAATGGCTCCTGATTAAAACAAAATCATAAATTTTGTAGTTCACTGTAAGTGAACATAAAAATTCTTGATGAATAAGTAAGCCTATGGAATAAGCACACATACTCTGAACATACACACACACACACACACACACATGTATATATATATATATATATATATAACGGATTTTGAGCGAAGCGAAAAATCTATTTTTGGGTGAGATAGCCATGACGTCCTGATGGAAGGTTCTTTCAGTAGCTTCCTAGGGTATATTTAACTACAGGGATATTCCCAGAGAATTAAACTAAAGGTTATCACAGAATTCTAACTTTTGGTGCAAGTACGGTACCCTAAAGGATTCCCTCTAGGATATCGTATATCAACAGGGGACGCATGTATTAACACGCCACATAGCTATCTGCACCCCATAGAGTTAACACTTCGATAGGAAAGTTGGAGAATAACTGGGGAGCCGTTCCACAGTTACACTCGTCCGTGGCTGCTTTTGGTTTTCGAAACGTAAACAAACTGGCGCCATTGCTAAATGACGTCACGTCCGTCCTCATCCTGAGGCCAGCTTCTTGCTTATCTCCATAATACAGCAGTACAGGGCGGGGCCTGAAAGGCTGGACTAGAATAGACGGGAGGGTCCATCAGGACGTCATGGCTATCTCACCCAAAAATAGATTTTTCGCTTCGCTCAAAATCCGTTTTTTGGGCTCAAGCCATGACGTTCTGATGGAAGTGTACCAGAAAATTAATGTATCGTGGAAATTTTCCCCTTTTTATGCAAGTGCCAAGGGCTTCGAATAGAGGTATGTAACATGTCCTCACTAGAGTTTCCGTGGGGATCCACCTTCCTGCCCCCTTGGCAGAGAAGTCCCAGTGGACCATACCAATATCTTGAAGCGATCATTGAAGGGCCACTCACCCTGCGGAGAGTTCGTGCAGGACTCGGAGACAAGACATAAGGTTAATATTCGGGTAGGAATATTATCAAGCATAGGTAAGTGATAAATAATCACTACGCCCCTTGGAGGAGAGATCAATCCAGTCTCGAAGGCAGGACGAAGGTAAGTATTCAGGTAGGAATATTACCACAGCATGAGTGAGTATACACAAGTAAATTTATATTATTCTTCTCTTTCAAAAGGAAGGGGTTAAATGAAACTATGACAATCATATATTTCATAATAAATAATAGGAGCGGAGAGAGACGCACATGTAATAAAATAGACATTTTATTTCATAGATTGCAGATTATTGTGATAACAATTGCAATAATAAGTGTAAAGTTAATTTACAATAATAAAAAATAATGTACATAGAAAAGAAAAGACTTCAATCTTGAATCTGACAGAAATTTCACTTTTAGAAACACAAGTTCCAGAGGAACGTCAGTCTTATTCAAAGAAAAACACATTATGCCCTAGAGCATGTGGCACTCATGTGAAGTCTATGACATTTTACCTTGATAAGAACAGTCTATTAGAAACACTAAGTGTCCATGAAATCACTATGTATCACAGGAGGGTCAACACAGGCACCCGTAGAGTTAAAGTCCCAAGTAACTCACTGTTCTATGCAGAGTTAAACGGCAGGTTTCATAACACTACCTGCGACTACCACAAAATGTTTAACTTCATGCACTTTCTTCGCGTAGTGCTTGAAGAAAACGCACGACGATTTCCACCCTGTGAAGCTCTTGAGGCTTTCGAAATCCATGCTCTGGAAGAAATTCAGAGAAGACGCGACTTTTCTAGGATCATGACCTGCGGGCGTACTGTCAGGATCCGCTCTGCGAATGAAGTAGGTGATTTTCGCTCTTAGTTGTTTCAGTGACAAGTCACTACCCGATGTTTCTCCTTTGAAGAGTTGTCCTCCACCGAAGTCTGAAGTTCTTCGAAGATAGACCTTAAGACTCTCCACTGGGCATAGAAAGACATCTTCCTTCAGAGGGCAGATTCTCCAAGGGCCCCATCTCTTGGTGGGTAGTTCATTCTTTGCGAAAAAAGTCGGATCAGGGAAGAGGGTAATTTCTCCTGTATCTGCGAACAGGATATGACCCTCGCCTCTTGACAATGCCACTATTTCACTGACTCGGGCTCCCGAGGCTAGAGCAAAAAGGAAGATAACTTTTTGAGTCAAGTCTTTTAGAGGGCACGAATCATTGTCCAGGTTAGAGGCAAAATGGAGCACCTTGTCCAGGGACCAGGAGATAGGTTTTGGCGGAGGTGCTGGGCGTAGTCTAGCGCATGCCTTTAGTAGTTTATTGAAGATATCACTGGACAGATCAATCTGGAAGGCGTACAGTAGTGGTCTAGTCAAAGCCGATTTGCAGGTGGAAATCGTGTTGGCTGCTAAGCCTTGTCCATGAAGGTGAATGAAGAAGGACAATGGTGATTTCCGTAGGATTTTTTGCTTTGACGAACGACACCCACTTTCTCCAGGAAGATTCGTATTGCTGTCGAGTGGATTCAGTCTTGTATTCCTCGAGGAAGTCTAGACTTTTCTTCGAGATTCCAAACCTTTTCTTTGCGGCTAAGGAGAGAAAATCATGAGATGAAGGTCCCTGACTTTCAGTGATGAAGAGAAGACAGTCGACTTCTGTACTTGTTGAGAGAGAACTGGGCCCGGTAGGGGAATCAGCGTGGGCTGCAGCTCCAGGACCAGAGGGTACCAATTGCTCCGGGGCCACTTGGGAGCCACTAGAGCTGCTGTCCCTTTGAAGGTTCTCAATTTGGAGAGGACTTTCAGCAGAAGGTTGGGGGGAGGGAACAGGTATATCCTGGACCATCTGTTCCAATCCAGTGACATGGCATCCACTGCTTCTGCCTTGGGGTCCTTGTACGGGGCCACGTATCGAGGAAGTTGACTGTTGTCGCTCGTTGCGAAGAGATCGATCTGAAGTTCCGGGACTTGATGAGAGATGAAGGTGAATGATCTTGCGTCTAGAGACCATTCCGACTCTATCGGGCTTGTCCGTGATAGAGCGTCCGCCGTCACGTTGCGGAATCCTTGTAGGTGAACTGCAGACAGGTGCCATTTCTTCTTTTCTGCCAGACGAAAGATCGGAAGAAGTACCTGATCTATCTGGGGCGATTTTGAGTCCTGACGATTAAGACATCTGACTACCACCGAGTTCTCCAGAGTCAGACGGATGTGGATCGAGGGAGGCGGGGAGAGTTTCTTCAGGGTAAGAAGAACCGCCATGGCTTCCAAGATGTTGATGTGAAACGTCTTGAATAGGGGAGACCATGTTCCCTGAACCTGTCGTTGTTGGGAGTGACCTCCCCAACCCTCCAGTGAAGCGTCCGTGTGGATGTTGATCGATGGAGGCGGGTGTTGAAGAGGGATGGACCTTTTCAGGGCCTTTGCTTCCGACCACGGCTTTATTAGTAAGTGAAGTCTGTTTGGAAGCCGTCTCTTGAGGTCTCTTCGAGCAATGGATGCGAAACGTTTCCAGACTCCCGTGGCATCCTTTAGCTGTGCGCGAAGCACTGGGTTTGTCACAGAGGAGAACTGTAGAGAGCCGGGAACTTGTTCCTGCTGTCTTCTTGAGATCCATTTGGATTTCAGAAGTCTTCTGACAGACCCGCTATTTCCTTCCTTTTCTTCTGCGGGATGGAAAGGCGGTGTGACTGAAGATCCCAATGGATTCCCAACCATTGGAACTTCTGAGCTGGAGAGAGGCGAGATTTCTCGGTGTTTATCTTGAATCCTAGATGCTCTAGGAACTGGGTGACTTTGTTGCAGGCTCTTACACAATCTTCGGGCGATGTCGCCCAGACTAGCCAGTCGTCTAGGTAGGCCATCACTTGGACACCGTGAAGGCGGAGTTGTTGGACGATAGCGTCTGCCAGCTTGGGGAAGATCCATGGAGCCACGTTGAGCCTGAAGGGCATGGCCCTGAAGGCGTAACTTTTCCTTTGGAGTCGAAATCCTAGGTAGGAGGAAGCGTGATGATTCATTGGAACGTGCCAGTAGGCATCCGCCAGGTCTATGGAGACCATATAGGCCCTTTGAGGCAGAAGGGTCCTTATTTGTTGCAGAGTCAGCATCTTGAACTTGTTGTTCGCAATGAACTTGTTGAGAGGGGATAAGTCTAGAATGACTCTGAGTTTGTCGGAGTCCTTCTTGGGAATGCAAAATAGTCTCCCTTGGAACCTGGTTGACTTTACCCTCCTGATCACCTTCTTGTTTAAGAGTTCTAGGACATATTCTTCCAGGAGGGGGGTTGACTGTTGGAAGAATTGCTGGAAGGCTGGGGGTGGTTGCGTCAAGCTCCAGCCTAGTCCCTTCTTGACGATGCTGTGTGCCCAGGGATCGAAGCTCCAACGATCCTGGAATTGGAGGAGTCTTCCTCCCACCGGAAGCACTTCATTGCTTCTGGTGTCCCGAGGGTTTGCCACCTCGGCCGCTAGCTCCCCTTCCTCCTCGGCCTCTGGAGGGGCGGCGAGACGAATCTCTGCCGGAACCTCTGCTTGAGCCCCTACCTCTGGGACCAACTGAAAGGTCTGCTGTAACTGTGTGGCCACTTGGGGAGTACCGGAACCCGGAAACTGCCGTCTCTGTTAATGTTGCTGGGGTTTTGGCTTCTGAGATTTCCTCTTAGGTTGAGGGGCCATAGTCCTGAGAGGACTTCCTTTTTCTCGACATGCCCCACTTGTGGAGAAGGTTCCTATTCTCCGTGGCGGCCTTGTCTGCAATCTCTTTCACCAGGGAGGAGGGAAAGAGATATTTACCCCAGATACTGGAGGAAATCAGCCTCCGGGGTTCCTGTTTTACCGTCGCGTTGGCAAACACGAATTCACGACAGGCTCTGCGAGCCTTAGTGAAGCTATACAGGTCCTTAGTCACCGTTGCCAAGTGTGTTTTGGCTAGGACCATGTAAAAGTCCGGGACTCTAGTATCCCCAGCCATAAGTTCTAGCTGTACCTGGAGGGACAGCGATGCGGCAAGCCTCTCCTTCGTATCCTGTTCTCTACGAAGGAGGTGATCATTTAGCCTTGGGAGGTCCTCATTGAATTGACGACCAGCTACGTCAGGCTCTAACTTCCCCACCGTGAAGGTTGACTGGACGTCTTTCCAGTGCCTATCATTGGGAGGAACTGTCAGAGAAAAGGGTCTGCACTCCTCCAGTGCAGGGCAAGGTTTCCCTTCCTCCACTGCCTTTAAGACCGCTGTGAAGGCCTTTTCGATAAAGGAGAAAGTCGCAGCATTCGGCGCAACGAAGGTTGGGTGCTTCTTACTAAGCGCCAGCATCTTGGAGTTGGTGAAACCCCTACTCTTCACCACATTGGCTAGCATAGCCTGGGCCTTCGCGAGATCGAATACGATTACCTCCTTCGGTTCGGTCTCTTCCTTTGAGGCTGGTTCGGACCTGAGCCGGACGTAACAGTCCGGATAAGCCTCAAAGTTCGGGAAGAATTCCACTTCTTCCAACAAGATAGAGCCAACCTTCTCACTGATGATCTTACCAGTCGTGATCGGCATATGCTCGGCATATCTCCATGGATTAGTCTCCGAGCAAGAGGGGAGGTCCTTAACCGAAATCCGTTTCGGTTGTTTAAAGTTAACTAGAGTAGACCGGAATGGCTCCTGGGTCTCTCGTAGCTTTCTTTCCATGAGGGCTTCAAGCATCTTGAAGACCTCCTGAGTGCCCGATGTAAGAGGGTCTGGGGTGGCGGAAGTCGAAGGAACAGGTTCCTCGGACGGTGCAGGAGTCGCTGCGGGAGTAAGAGCGGGAGCGACCTCGGTCTCCGAATCAGGATATTCCACCTGATCTTCCTCATAGTCGAGTTCCTCGCCCATGAGGTTCTTCTCCGTCTCTTCTGACACTTTCGACATACGTTCCACGTT
>NC_090739.1:121673449-121675949 GCF_036898095.1 Palaemon carinicauda
TCCTACTTCTTATAAAACGAGAAACTAACCATGCATTTCACGAATTCCAGGCAAAGGACTTTACACACACACACACACACACACACACACACACACACACACATATATATATATATATATATATATATATATATATATATATATATATATATATATATATGTGTGTGTGTGTGTGTGTGTGTATGTATATATACGCCACCCCTCTCCCCCGTTCTCCGTTTAACACCCACAAATATCTCTAGTAAGATGAAGGATTCGGTCATTAATAATTCTGTCCATTTCTTAGGAGGTCCAATTCTTCCCCCGAGCCTATTTCGACGTTAACAAATACCTTTTGGTTCACTTAATGGATTCTAATATTACCAAATTTAACAAGTTATCCTCTCATTATCTGAATGAACGACGATTACGTCATGGCCAAGATGGAGTTCAAATATTATTTCGTTGAGTCGTGTCTTATTGTCAAAGGTTAACATAGGCAGGAGCATAACTGCCTTCGCCAAAATCAGATTTTGCGAAGGGTATGTAATCACCTGTCCTCTGTTTCTTAGTTTATTTATTTGTTTGTTTGTTGTGAGCAACTTTTCCTCACAAACAAACTTCTTTTCTTCTTTGTCAACATCGACCCCACATAAAAGTGGGAAAAGGTGCAGACAAAGAAGAAGAAGTTTGTTTGTGAGCAACTTTACACAAACACTACAGAACAGATTTTGACAAAACTTGGTAGTCATAATGGGTATGACCCAAGGATGAAAAATATTTTTTTTTTCATAAGGTACATCAAAGTAAAGTATGCAGCAGTGTTTTATGAATAATAGCATTGTTAAGTAAATGGCACATATGTTGTTAATTCATTCTTTGTTTGTGAGCAACACTATACAAAAAAAAAAAAAAAAACTACTGAACCAATTTCAGCGAAACTTGACATAAAGGTGGGTAAGACTCAAGAACAAATCCATTAAACTTTGAAGAACATACGCCAAAGAACAACTACGCAGTGGAGTTAAGAGCAAATAAAGACTGCCTGGCGTGGCAAAGGCATGCTCTCAATTAGTGCCCCTCTAGTATGCCCATGTTAATCGCAAGTCTATATCAGAGAGGATGGGTAATTGTACTGTTAATGCTCATATTTTAAAAATAATAAGAAGAAAGTACAAATGACTGATAGTCATAACAGAAGGTCAAAGGAAACTATGCTAACCAGAAGAAATATATAAGATGCCCAAGGGATTTCCAAATTGAAATAGAGAATTTATGCAAAACAATTTATAAATGTAGTTAAAGTGAAAATAACTAAATATAATACATTTTCTCTGATTTCTAGTCCTGTCAATTATCAATTATGTTTTCATTATGAGAGAGAGAGAGAGAGAGAGAGAGAGAGAGAGAGAGAGAGAGAGAGAGAGAGAGAGAGAGAGAGAGAGAGAGAGAGAGAGAGAGAGCAATTTTTCATGAAATATCTACTCAAAAATCCAAAATTAAGAGACACCTGGAGTTCATTCTGCTGCTTTATTCTTATGATCTTTTGGGTAAATCAGTAAGCTTTGAAATTTACATGATACATGTTCCATTGTTGTGCCCTCAATACGACCTGTAAACAAATACAATTACGATTGTATTTTAAGATGAAGAGTCCCTTTTGTATTTAGGAATATGTACTTTTGATTAAAATAAATCAACCATTAAACATATAGTAGTTCAAGCTAATTGAATCTCCCAAATAAGAGCTTTGAAAAAATGGTAGTATTAAATGTAAGTATACAATGATGTGCCTTTATGTTATACTTTTTCTAGTTTTGCATGATATTGTATGAAGGGAATACATTCCGCTCTATTTTAATGTTAGAAAATTCGAACTAATGTATAATCATCATCTCCTCCGTTATATTTCACCAGTCGTCTCTATCTTGAGCTTTTAATTCAATACTCCTCCTTTCGCCATCACCTGCTTCACGCTTAATAGTCCTCAGCCATGTAAGCCTGGGCCTTCCAACTCTTCTAGTGCCTTGAAGAGCCTCGTTCAACGTTTGGTGAACTAATCTCACTTTTCATCTACCCTCACCATGATTTCATTTTCATATAACACTCGAGTAATCAAATCACCTGAAATTACATATGAAAACCAGACTATAAGTTATATAGGTTTAGTAAGATGGCTGCTACTGTATGGACACAAGTCATGGCATGACTATGAAACAATCTCCAACATATTTAGTAAATTAGAGAACAGAGCCCTCAGAAGGATATTGGGAGTTAAAAGGCAGGACAGGATTAGAAATGAAACTATAAGAGATTTCTCGATTGCTATTTGTGGATAATATCCATATATAATATCCTCTTGGAATTGAATCGAATAAACAACGTAGGAAATATTATCTAATATGCGTTATCGTACTGAATACTATTGAAAATACGTCGGAAATTCCTAATTAGATACAATGCAAGCACATGTCCATCCCTTGATTATTTATCGTTTAAGCATTGTTCGTGCTTGTGCGGA
>NC_090739.1:121680949-121690949 GCF_036898095.1 Palaemon carinicauda
ATAATAAAAATAATAATAATAATAATAAAAATAATAATAATAAAAGTAGTAATAATAATAATAATTACTACTGAAAAGAGTTCACGAAAACAGAAATACCTTCCAATATAGAAAAAAGATATTGATATTGAAAATGTATAGAAATTCATAATTCAATATTCATATGCTGATTCATATATTCTTTCAATTCAGCTTTAAAAGAGAAATGACCTATATGATCAAATACCTATTCACAAAGAAGATAAAAACGATAGAGAATCCTTCTGGAAACAGATGTTCCCATTCCAACCAAAGTCTCAGAACCAATCATTATATAACAAGAATTTTGGAAATTCATGAAAGTGTTGATGTGGAGAGTTGATGTATCTCGCCAGGACGTGAACACGTCCTCCAAAATAGAGAGAACGAGAATGCAGTTGTATTTCGGAAATCTGTTTTGTAGTAATATTTCTTGATCTCCGGTGTAAACGTGTGAGATGACTCCCCAGAAATGTGACTCCTGGAGTCACTTGAAACTAATTTCACAGCACTCCCCAGTCAATTGAAATTAATTTCACGACACTCCCAAGTCACCTGAAACTAGTTCCATAGCACACCACAGTCACTTGAAACTAGTTTCACAGCACTACCCACTCACTTGAATTTAGTTCCATAGCACACCACAGATACTTGAAACTAGTTTCACAAAACTCCACAGTCACTTGAGACTAGTGTCATGGCACTCCAAAGTCATTTGAGACTAGTTTTACAGCACTCCACAGTCACTTGAGACTAGTGTCATGGCACTCCAAAGTCATTTGAGACTAGCTTCACAGCACTTCACAGTCACTTGAGACCGGTGTCATAGTAGGCTACTCCCCACTCATTTGAAAATAGCTTCACAGCACTCCCCAGGCAATTGAAACTAGTTTTACAGCACTCCCCACTCACTTGAAACTAGTTCCATAGCACTTTTGAGTCACTTGAGATTAGTTTTACAGCACTCCCTAGTCACTAGGAACTAGTTCCATAGCACACCGCAGTCACTTAAAACTAGTTTCACAGCACTCCCCACTCACATGAAACTAGTTTCATAGCATTCCTCCACAGTCACTTGAGACTAGTTTCATAGCACTCCACAGTCATTTAAGACTAGAATCACAGCACTCCATAGCCACTTGAGACTGGTGTCATAGTCTTCCACACTCACTTAAAAATAGATTCACAGCAGTCCCCAGGCACTTGAAACTAGTCTCACAGCACTCCACAGTCACTTAAGAATAGTTTCATAGCACTCCACTGTCATTTAAAACTAGTTTCACAGCACTCCATAGTAACTTGTGACTGGTGTCATAGTACTCCCCACTCACTTAAAAATAGCTTCACAGCACTCCCCAGGAACTTGAGACTAGTTTCACGGCACTCCACGGGCATTTGAGACTAGTTTCACAGCACTCCACAGGCACTTGAGACTAGTTTCACAGCACTCCCCATTCACTTGAAACTAGTTGTATAGCACTCCACAGTTACTTGAAACTAGTTTCACAGCCCTCCCCAGTCACTTGAGACTAGTTTCACAGCACTCCCTAGTCACTTGAAAATAGTTTCATAGCACTCCCCATTCACTTGAAACTAGTTCCATGGCATTCCACATTCACTTGAAACTAGTTTCAAAGCACTCCCCAATCATTTGAGACTAGTTTCACAGCACTTCCTAGTCACTTGAGACTAGTTTCATAGCACTCCCCATTTACTCGAGACTAGTTTCACAGCACTCCACAGTCACTTGACACTAGTTTCATAGCACTTCCCAGTCACTTGAAACTAGTTTCACAGCACTCCACAGTCACTTGAGACTAGGTTCACAGCACTCCACGGTCACTTGAAACTAGTTTCACAGCACTCCCCATTCACTTGAGACTAGTTTCACAACCCTCCACAGTCACTTGAGACTAGTTTCACAGCACTCCACAGTCACTTGAGACTAGTTTCACAGCACTCCTTAGTCACTTGAGACTAGTTTCACAGCACTCCCCATTCACTTGAAACTAGTTGTATAGCACTACACAGTTACTTGAAACTAGTTTCACAGCCCTCCCCAGTCACTTGAGACTAGTTTCACAGCACTCCCTAGTCACTTGAGAATAGTTTCATAGCACTCCCCATTCACTTGAAACTAGTTCCATAGCATTCCACATTCACTTGAAACTAGTTTCAAAGCATTCCCCAATCATTTGAGACTAGTTTCGCAGCACTTCCTAGTCACTTGAGACTAGTTTCATAGCACTCCCCATTTACTCGAGACTAGTTTCACAGCACTCCACAGTCACTTGACACTAGTTTCATAGCACTTCCCAGTCACTTGAAACTAGTTTCACAGCACTCCACAGTCACTTGAGACTAGGTTCACAGCACTCCACGGTCAATTGAAACTAGTTTCACAGCACTCCCCATTCACTTGAGACTAGTCTCACAACCCTCCACAGTCACTTGACACTAGTTTTACAGCACTCCACAGTCACTTAAGACTATTGTCATAGTACTCCTCGGTCACTTAAAAACAGCTTCACAGCACTTCCCAGTCACTTGACACTAATTTCAAAGCACTCCTCCCGTCACTTGATACTAGTTCCATAGCACTCCACAGTCACTTGAAACTAGTTTCACAACACTTCATAGTCACTTGAGACTATTGTCATAGAACTCCTCAGTCACTTAAAAATAGCTTCACAGCACTTCCCAGTCACTTGACACTAATTTCACAGCACTCCAGTCACTTAAGACTATTGTCATAGTACTCCTCGGTCACTTAAAAACAGCTTCACAGCACTTCCCAGTCACTTGACACTAATTTCACAGCACTTCTCCCGTCACCTGATACTAGTTCCATAGCACTCCACAGTCACTTGAAACTAGTTTCACAACACTTCATAGTCACTTGAGACTAGTGTCATAGAACTCCTCAGTCACTTAAAAATAGCTTCCCAGCACTTCGCAGTCACTTGACACTAATTTCACAGCACTCCTCCCGTCACTTCATACTAGTTCCATAGCACTCCACAGTCACTTGAAACTAGTTTCACAACACTTCATAGTCACTTGAGACTAGTGTCATAGAACTCCTCAGTCACTTAAAAATAGCTTCACAGCACTTCCCAGTCACTTGACACTAATTTCACAGCACTCCTCCCGTCACCTGATACTAGTTCCATAGTACTCCACAGTCACTTGAAACTAGTTTCACAACACTTCATAGTCACTTGAGACTAGTGTCATAGAACTCCTCAGTCACTTAAAAATAGCTTCACAGCACTTCCCAGTCACTTGACACTAATTTCACAGCACTCCTCCCGTCACCTGATACTAGTTCCATAGCACTCCACAGTCACTTGAAACTAGTTTCACAACACTTCATAGTCACTTGAGACTAGTGTCATAGAACTCCTCAGTCACTTAAAAATAGCTTCACAGCACTTCCCAGTCACTTGACACTAATTTCACAGCACTCCTCCCGTCACCTGATACTAGTTCCATAGCACTCCACAGTCACTTGAAACTAGTTTCACAACACTTCATAGTCACTTGAGACTAGTGTCATAGAACTCCTCAGTCACTTAAAAATAGCTTCACAGCACTTCCCAGTCACTTGACACTAATTTCACAGCACTCCTCCCGTCACCTGATACTAGTTCCATAGCACTCCACAGTCACTTGAAACTAGTTTCACAACACTTCATAGTCACTTGAGACTAGTGTCATAGAACTCCTCAGTCACTTAAAAATAGCTTCACAGCACTTCCCAGTCACTTGACACTAATTTCACAGCACTCCTCCCGTCACCTGATACTAGTTCCATAGCACTCCACAGTCACTTGAAACTAGTTTCACAACACTTCATAGTCACTTGAGACTAGTGTCATAGAACTCCTCAGTCACTTAAAAATAGCTTCACAGCACTTCCCAGTCACTTGACACTAATTTCACAGCACTCCTCCCGTCACCTGATACTAGTTCCATAGCACTCCACAGTCACTTGAAACTAGTTTCACAACACTTTATAGTCACTTGAGACTAGTGTCATAGAACTCCTCAGTCACTTAAAAACAGCTTCACAGCACTTCCGAGTCACATGAAACTAATTTCACAGCACTCCTCCCGTCACCTGATACTAGTTCCATAGCACTCCACAGTCACTTGAAACTAGTTTCACAACACTTCATAGTCACTTGAGACTAGTGTCATTGAACTCCTCAGTCACTTAAAAATACCTTCACAGCACTTCCCAGTCACTTGACACTAATTTCACAGCACTCCTCCCGTCACCTGATACTAGTTCCATAGCACTCCACAGTCACTTGAAACTAGTTTCACAACACTTCATAGTCACTTGAGACTAGTGTCATAGAACTCCTCAGTCACTTAAAAATAGCTTCACAGCACTTCCCAGTCACTTGACACTAATTTCACAGCACTCCTCCCGTCACCTGATACTAGTTCCATAGCACTCCACAGTCACTTGAAACTAGTTTCACAACACTTCATAGTCACTTGAGACTAGTGTCATAGAACTCCTCAGTCACTTAAAAATAGCTTCACAGCACTTCCCAATCACTTGACACTAATTTCACAGCACTCCTCCCGTCACCTGATACTAGTTCCATAGCACTCCACAGTCATTTGAAACTAGTTTCACAACACTTCATAGTCACTTGAGACTAGTGTCATAGAACTCCTCAGTCACTTAAAAACAGCTTCACAGCACTTCCGAGTCACATGAAACTAATTTCACAGCACTCCTCCCGTCACCTGATACTAGTTCCATAGCACTCCACAGTCACTTGAAACTAGTTTCACAACACTTCATAGTCACTTGAGACTAGTGTCATAGAACTCCTCAGTCACTTAAAAATAGCTTCACAGCACTTCCCAGTCACTTGACACTAATTTCACAGCACTCCTCCCGTCACCTGATACTAGTTCCATAGCACTCCACAGTCACTTGAAACTAGTTTCACAACACTTCATAGTCACTTGAGACTAGTGTCATAGAACTCCTCAGTCACTTAAAAATAGCTTCACAGCACTTCCCAGTCACTTGACACTAATTTCACAGCACTCCTCCCGTCACCTGATACTAGTTCCATAGCACTCCACAGTCACTTGAAACTAGTTTCACAACACTTCATAGTCACTTGAGACTAGTGTCATAGAACTCCTCAGTCACTTAAAAACAGCTTCACAGCACTTTCGAGTCACATGAAACTAATTTCACGGCACTCCTCCCGTCACCTGATACTAGTTCCATAGCACTCCACAGTCACTTGAAACTAGTTTCACAACACTTCATAGTCACTTGAGACTAGTGTCATAGAACTCCTCAGTCACTTAAAAATAGCTTCACAGCACTTCCCAGTCACTTGACACTAATTTCACAGCACTCCTCCCGTCACCTGATACTAGTTCCATAGCACTCCACAGTCACTTGAAACTAGTTTCACAACACTTCATAGTCACTTGAGACTAGTGTCATAGAACTCCTCAGTCACTTAAAAACAGCTTCACAGCACTTCCGAGTCACTTGACACTAATTTCACAGCACTCCTCCCGTCACCTAATACTAGTTCCATAGCACTCCACAGTCACTTGAAACTAGTTTCACAACACTTCATAGTCACTTGAGACTAGTGTCATAGAACTCCTCAGTCACTTAAAAATAGCTTCACAGCACTTCCCAGTCACTTGACACTAATTTCACAGCACTCCTCCCATCACCTGATACTAGTTCCATAGCACTCCACAGTCACTTGAAACTAGTTTCACAACACTTCATAGTCACTTGAGACTAGTGTCATAGAACTCCTCAGTCACTTAAAAATAGCTTCACAGCACTTCCCAGTCACTTGACACTAATTTCACAGCACTCCTCCCGTCACCTGATACTAGTTCCATAGCACTCCACAGTCACTTGAAACTAGTTTCACAACACTTCATAGTCACTTGAGACTAGTGTCATAGAACTCCTCAGTCACTTAAAAACAGCTTCACAGCACTTCCCAGTCACATGAAACTAATTTCACAGCACTCCTCCCGTCACCTGATACTAGTTCCATAGCACTCCACAGTCACTTGAAACTAGTTTCACAACACTTCATAGTCACTTGAGACTAGTGTCATAGAACTCCTCAGTCACTTAAAAATAGCTTCACAGCACTTCCCAGTCACTTGACACTAATTTCACAGCACTCCTCCCGTCACCTGATACTAGTTCCATAGCACTCCACAGTCACTTGAAACTAGTTTCACAACACTTCATAGTCACTTGAGACTAGTGTCATAGAACTCCTCAGTCACTTAAAAATAGCTTCACAGCACTTCCCAGTCACTTGACACTAATTTCACAGCACTCCTCCCGTCACCTGATACTAGTTCCATAGCACTCCACAGTCACTTGAAACTAGTTTCATAACACTTCATAGTCACTTGAGACTAGTGTCATAGAACTCCTCAGTCACTTAAAAACAGCTTCACAGCACTTCCCAGTCACATGAAACTAATTTCACAGCACTCCTCCCGTCACCTGATACTAGTTCCATAGCACTCCACAGTCACTTGAAACTAGTTTCACAACACTTCATAGTCACTTGAGACTAGTGTCATAGAACTCCTCAGTCACTTAAAAACAGCTTCACAGCACTTCCCAGTCACATGAAACTAATTTCACAGCACTCCTCCCGTCACCTGATACTAGTTCCATAGCACTCCACAGTCACTTGAAACTAGTTTCACAACACTTCATAGTCACTTGAGACTAGTGTCATAGAACTCCTCAGTCACTTAAAAACAGCTTCACAGCACTTCCGAGTCACATGAAACTAATTTCACAGCACTCCTCCCGTCACCTGATACTAGTTCCATAGCACTCCACAGTCACTTGAAACTAGTTTCACAACACTTCATAGTCACTTGAGACTAGTGTCATAGAACTCCTCAGTCACTTAAAAATAGCTTCACAGCACTTCCCAGTCACTTGACACTAATTTCACAGCACTCCTCCCGTCACCTGATACTAGTTCCATAGCACTCCACAGTCACTTGAAACTAATTTCACAACACTTCATAGTCACTTGAGACTAGTGTCATAGAACTCCTCAGTCACTTAAAAACAGCTTCACAGCACTTCCCAGTCACATGAAACTAATTTCACAGCACTCCTCCGGTCACCTGATACTAGTTCCATAGCACTCCACAGTCACTTGAAACTAGTTTCACAACACTTCATAGTCACTTGAGACTAGTGTCATAGAACTCCTCAGTCACTTAAAAATAGCTTCACAGCACTTCCCAGTAACTTGACACTAATTTCACAGCACTCCTCCCGTCACCTGATACTAGTTCCATAGCACTCCACAGTCACTTGAAACTAGTTTCACAACACTTCATAGTCACTTGAGACTAGTGTCATAGAACTCCTCAGTCACTTAAAAATAGCTTCACAGCACTTCCCAGTCACTTGACACTAATTTCACAGCACTCCTCCCGTCACCTGATACTAGTTCCATAGCACTCCACAGTCACTTGAAACTAGTTTCACAACACTTCATAGTCACTTGAGACTAGTGTCATAGAACTCCTCAGTCACTTAAAAACAGCTTCACAGCACTTCCCAGTCACATGAAACTAATTTCACAGCACTCCTCCCGTCACCTGATACTAGTTCCATAGCACTCCACAGTCACTTGAAACTAGTTTCACAACACTTCATAGTCACTTGAGACTAGTGTCATAGAACTCCTCAGTCACTTAAAAATAGCTTCACAGCACTTCCCAGTCACTTGACACTAATTTCACAGCACTCCTCCCGTCACCTGATACTAGTTCCATAGCACTCCACGGTCACTTGAAACTAGTTTCACAACACTTCATAGTCACTTGAGACTAGTGTCATAGAACTCCTCAGTCACTTAAAAACAGCTTCACAGCACTTCCCAGTCACATGAAACTAATTTCACAGCACTCCTCCCGTCACCTGATACTAGTTCCATAGCACTCCACAGTCACTTGAAACTAGTTTCACAACACTTCATAGTCACTTGAGACTAGTGTCATAGAACTCCTCAGTCACTTAAAAATAGCTTCACAGCACTTCCCAGTCACTTGACACTAATTTCACAGCACTCCTCCCGTCACCTGATACTAGTTCCATAGCACTCCACAGTCACTTGAAACTAGTTTCACAACACTTCATAGTCACTTGAGACTAGTGTCATAGAACTCCTCAGTCACTTAAAAACAGCTTCACAGCACTTCCCAGTCACATGAAACTAATTTCACAGCACTCCTCCCGTCACCTGATACTAGTTCCATAGCACTCCACAGTCACTTGAAACTAGTTTCACAACACTTCATAGTCACTTGAGACTAGTGTCATAGAACTCCTCAGTCACTTAAAAACAGCTTCACAGCACTTCCCAGTCACATGAAACTAATTTCACAGCACTCCTCCCGTCACCTGATACTAGTTCCATAGCACTCCACAGTCACTTGAAACTAGTTTCACAACACTTCATAGTCACTTGAGACTAGTGTCATAGAACTCCTCAGTCACTTAAAAATAGCTTCACAGCACTTCCCAGTCACTTGACACTAATTTCACAGCACTCCTCCCGTCACCTGATACTAGTTCCATAGCACTCCACAGTCACTTGAAACTAGTTTCACAACACTTCATAGTCACTTGAGACTAGTGTCATAGAACTCCTCAGTCACTTAAAAACAGCTTCACAGCACTTCCCAGTCACATGAAACTAATTTCACAGCACTCCTCCCGTCACCTGATACTAGTTCCATAGCACTCCACAGTCACTTGAAACTAGTTTCACAACACTTCATAGTCACTTGAGACTAGTGCCATAGAACTCCTCAGTCACTTAAAAATAGCTTCACAGCACTTCCCAGTCACTTGACACTAATTTCACAGCACTCCTCCCGTCACCTGATACTAGTTCCATAGCACTCCACAGTCACTTGAAACTAGTTTCACAACACTTCATAGTCACTTGAGACTAGTGTCATAGAACTCCTCAGTCACTTAAAAACAGCTTCACAGCACTTCCCAGTCACATGAAACTAATTTCACAGCACTCCTCCCGTCACCTGATACTAGTTCCATAGCACTCCACAGTCACTTGAAACTAGTTTCACAACACTTCATAGTCACTTGAGACTAGTGTCATAGAACTCCTCAGTCACTTAAAAACAGCTTCACAGCACTTCCCAGTCACATGAAACTAATTTCACAGCACTCCTCCCGTCACCTGATACTAGTTCCATAGCACTCCACAGTCACTTGAAACTAGTTTCACAACACTTCATAGTCACTTGAGACTAGTGTCATAGAACTCCTCAGTCACTTAAAAATAGCTTCACAGCACTTCCCAGTCACTTGACACTAATTTCACAGCACTCCTCCCGTCACCTGATACTAGTTCCATAGCACTCCACAGTCACTTGAAACTAGTTTCACAACACTTCATAGTCACTTGAGACTAGTGTCATAGAACTCCTCAGTCACTTAAAAACAGCTTCACAGCACTTC
This sequence comes from Palaemon carinicauda, assembly GCF_036898095.1. Lineage (NCBI taxonomy): Eukaryota > Metazoa > Arthropoda > Malacostraca > Decapoda > Palaemonidae > Palaemon > Palaemon carinicauda. The sequence continues at coordinate 121,690,524 of NC_090739.1, forward strand.
CCAGTCACATGAAACTAATTTCACAGCACTCCTCCCGTCACCTGATACTAGTTCCATAGCACTCCACAGTCACTTGAAACTAGTTTCACAACACTTCATAGTCACTTGAGACTAGTGTCATAGAACTCCTCAGTCACTTAAAAACAGCTTCACAGCACTTCCCAGTCACATGAAACTAATTTCACAGCACTCCTCCCGTCACCTGATACTAGTTCCATAGCACTCCACAGTCACTTGAAACTAGTTTCACAACACTTCATAGTCACTTGAGACTAGTGTCATAGAACTCCTCAGTCACTTAAAAACAGCTTCACAGCACTTCCCAGTCACATGAAACTAATTTCACAGCACTCCTCCCGTCACCTGATACTAGTTCCATAGCACTCCACAGTCACTTGAAACTAGTTTCACAACACTGCATAGTCA